>NC_089216.1:10976678-11308742 GCF_963930695.1 Labrus bergylta
AAACATTAGTGGTTTGGAAATAAATGTATTCACAATTATTAATTCCTACAATTCTGAATGACACTTTTTATGTTAAACATACTACCTTGTCCTAAGTACATTTTTAGCAGCAGCTTGTTTGAACACAGCAAACCTGCTGCTGACGCCTTGTTCCTCAAACCCTTTCCGATTTGGTACAATGATGCAGCAGCAGGTGTTTTCACCCTGGCTAGTCAATAGCACTGATAAAAAGATTAGCTGTCTCTCAGCATCGGTTAAGAATGGCAGTGTCTGACATACCAACGTACTGCTAAGACTAAGAGAGTCAGCCTGTTCAGTCTTCATTGAAGGAAAGCCTTGTGGTGCACTTTGGATAACTCTGTCACCTTTTTGGGGAGTTGCATTGCATCCATATTTCTCTTCTTCTAACCTAAACTATCACACATCTGTCTGTTTTGTTGTACTGGGTCAATAGCTATGCCTCGAGTCTCGAGTAACCTGTGATTAACAAAGATCTTCCCCTTACACTCTGAGAATGTGGCCAAGAGGAGGTGCAGAAGTCCAGTTTTCTCCCAGACCTCTTGAATTTAAATATGCTGAAAGCTTTGATATATTATGTAATTTTTGCCCAGTGATGCAAATAAAACCCCAAAACTGCTTCCCCAAGCTTTAATTCCCTTATAAGATCATTTAAATCTGAAAGTGCTGAGAATACATCTCCACTCTTTCAAGGTTATGCCATTCATGAGGTAATGATGCATTTGGTACACACTCAGGAGTTAGACCTTTGGTTTTAAGTAATGGTGGGCTAATCAAGAGTTAATGTAGCGTTCCTGGTAACAGCTCTTGGTGATGCACGTCTTTGGAAAATGGGACAAAAATAGTAACAAATGTAGGATAGATGTGATGAAATGTGCCGTTATGGACCATTTAACAGCTAATTCAGAATTAATTACCAACGATCCATTAAGAAAGTGTTCATTATGATTCACATTTATCAGAACTACTTTTATCTACTATTACTTGTTAACTTTTGATTACCAGTTAGTTCCATAGTCCCACCCTGGTATCTCCTCTTGACTCTGTGCTTTTTAGGCCGTTCAGATCCATGGAGTAATGTAAGTACGTATGCTTTGAGAATCATTTCCCATGCAATCAATGGAAAGGATAATGTTGCTCTGGTGTGTAAGTGTTGTGTATGTGCTCTATATATTTTTATTAATGTGTGTGTGTCTGTCCGTTAGCTAGAGAGGTGAAGGGGGGGGGGGGGAGAAAAAGTTGAAGGAGAATAGGAGAGATGTGAGTGGCCCATCTATGAAAGCGCCATTAAATTGTCAGTTATGATGGATGTTCCGCCTTTTCTGCATTAACTGGTACATTAGAAGTCATTAATTCTTCAGGATGTGCGCTGGAGATCAGAGCCTCCCAGGGGGTCTCACTGCCTTGATAAAGCAGGGTGGGGGGGGGGGAGCAAGAGAGGGATGGAGGGAGAGATAAAGAGGATGCAGGGCACTAGCTGAAAGAGAGGAAAGTGGGGAGAAAAATCGTCACTGATGAGCGAGGATGACCGTTTTTTGATTTGTTTCAGTGGTCTTCAGCAGAGAGAAGCTTTAACACCGTCTTATGGACATGAGAGAAACAGACATTGAGCAGCATTTACTACTGGAAACCCTGATCCAAATGTAGTATTCTATGTATGGTTTAGGGTTTTGTGTGCATAATGGAAAGACTCTAAAAGTATTCCAAGTAAGTGTTTCCCTTTGGAACATTTAAATTGTAGTTTTTACTAGGTATGTTGTGTTTAAAGGTCCAATATGTAAGATATCTACTGAGTTAAACCATAAAATTAACTTACTTAAGCCAGTATGTCCTCCTTCTAAGTTTCGATTCTGGTCTGGAATGGTCTGTTTTTGTTTGACTAGAGAGAGTAAGTAGTTTAAAGGCAGCCGCAGACGGCCATTTAGATGCCCCTCGGTTGCCGTTAAGGTGTTCAAGCGATGTAAGCGGGCTAGCAAACTGGTTCGGATATAACTGATTCTACCCGACCTAAAAAGCCTCAGCATTTTTCTAATAAGCTCAACACACCAGAAACATAGTTAAACTAGGATAAATATTGGAGATGCTTAAGAAAAATGGAGAGAAGTTAGAAAGGTTTCAAGACAGATTCAGAGCTGGCTAAACACTGAAGCTTCAGTGTTCGTGACATGGTAAGGCTCTTTTGAATTTGGACTGCAGTACCCATTTTAAACATTAGGTGTCAGAGTAACAAGTTCTTCTTTATGTTACACTATTACCCGGAGATTAAAACGTCATGGTTAATTAATAGTTAAGGCTCGGCTACACTGGGTCTTTCTGTTTCATGCTCAAAAAGGAGACAGAACATTATTTTTGCCGCAACCCAAAGACAATCTCACTCAAAGCTTAAATCAAAAGGGGTCAGTCCTGGGTAGACTTCCTGTCACAAACACCTAGTATTGTGTGCATGGTGAGACAGAGTATTGGGGCCAATAAAAGACAAGACATTGAGAAAGTATTGCAATATTACAAAATTGTATAATCTAGGGAATACAATAGTAATACCACAAGCTTTCATATTATATAAATATTTTTTTACTTTTCAATACAATTGTATAGCTACATTGGCCTTTCAATTGACTTCCTTACAAGATGCACCTCAAAACAGTAACAGGAAACTGAAAAATTGGAAATAGCAATGTTTTTTTTTTTCTCATGAGGAATTCAGCACGTACACACTGTTGGATTATTTTCTTATTATAAAGCAATGAGACAGTTTTCAGAAAAATAGCAATCAGATTACTTAGTTTTTCAAAAGCATTAGAGGGAGGTATAGTGCCCTCAGTGGAGCCACTTCCCTCCTAACGTCCTTTGTAAGCTGTCAAACTGGAAAACAACATTTCACTGCCAATTAAACCACAATTACTGGACATGGCGCACTTTGACGGGTGACTAGGAATCGCTCACAACACTGCTAATGTGTCTTTCCCCTCTTCCCACACATAGAGGCTGCTCTGATAGTCGAGTATATCCTTGAAAGTTGACAAGAACGAAGCTCAAACATCATTAAAAAAAAAAAGCAATAAGAAGAAGCAAACAAATGGGGTCTCTTTAGCCAAACTCTGTATACAAGCTGAACACTAAACAACACCCTGAGGATTTGAAATTGTCCCCCAGCTCCTTGAGATTTTATTTTCGTGACCTGCTTTGTGCCAGAGCCAGCCCACCATCTGCTGTGTTTAAATGCAGTAAATATGTGAAATTAGGGGTCAAGAGGGACAAATAGGAGAAGGGAGCACCTCATGCCAAGCTGAAACAAAGCCGCCATCAGTGTCCCACAATCCCACTTTTGTTCAGGTCGAACACATCCTCGGCCAGGTATTTATCATGCTGTGACAGGAGGTCAGAGGCAAGTCGCACAACTATTGTTACCATCCTCTGTGGGTGCTGTCAAACTTTCTGGGCCTGGGCCACAGTTGCTTCTTCACTGGTGTGTTTGATTAATGTAGCCTCTCATACTAAAAAGAAAGAGAGTAGGGAAGATTGCTCAGAAGTTGGACTGCAGGTATGAATGAAAGTCCACAACTGTCCAAATTAAAACATGCTGACATTGCACTATTTTGTTCACAAAAGGTTTTCAGCTTGTTTTTCATCATCAACCAAGCTATTGACTCTTGATATATCCTCAAACCTTGTTTTAAATACTGTTGTTTCTCCAAACGTAATAGAATGCAAAAAATTAGTACACGAGCTCTTTTTTTTAAAGTTTAACCCAATGTTGCTTAATGATAATACCTTACTTCTACTTAATGTTGTTATGTATTCACTATAGGCTTTGTACCCCTGTCTTCTCAAAGCTGGCCCTAAAGGGATGCCTACATCTTCATTATTTAGACTGACCAACCTGCTGCATTATATACATTTGGAATAAGATCTTGTTGTATATTCAAACTGTATTCTAATGACCATGACCTTCAGGTTGATTGTATTGAGACAACAATGCTTATGGTTCTTCATGTTCTGCTTTACTTGGTTTGGTCTCTGGTTTGGTATTTTCTAAAATCTCCTTTTCCACACACAAATTAATAATTTATTAATGTATTTGTGTGTAAAAAAAACCCTGTCCTGACACTACTTCAACTATTTGCCCCATATGCAGATGACTCTCTGATTTCTTTTTGAGTTGAATGGACGAATTAGAAATAAGGGATATTTGACCATTATCCAAATGAAAACACAAAGTGCCTCATGTATTTCCATTTCATTTTACTTGAAGTAAATAGAATTCAAGTGGAGAAGCAATTTTTCCATTTTCCTTCTCGGGCCTTGGGCCAGAGGCACTTTTTCTACCAATTTTATAATGAAATTGCAGAGCCTGTCTCACATTCAGTTTCAAATGGCACTGGTGTTAAAAATGGATGTTGGATTGTGTATTGAACTGATAATTAAAGACTGTATAGTTACAGCAGCAGCTACAGAGATACCAAACATGTTTTAATCGTAGTTTGGTCTTCATATTCAGCAATCTGAAGAAATGGTTTCCACGTAGTGAAGATCCATGTTGGTTTACACAGTCTTTTGATTTCTTCATCGTTCTTATTTTCATGCAACTCTTCAATTTTTAGACAGTGTGAAGCTTCAGAAATCCAGATCCATTCACCACCCCTTATTTTCAGCTGATACCCACCTCACACTGAGTCACACTTTTTACTTTTGCTCTCATCAGCACAAAGCCATATGGTGGAGAGCTCCATGTTCCCACCTATTAAAAAAGTGTCAGAAATATTTCTTTTCTATTACGCAAGTAGAACAAGAAAAGTTCCCTTGACTGCACCACATGGAGATCCATCCTTTTCCATTCCTGCCATATTGAATCCATCTTTTTGACTACACAGCAGCATGTAAAAGAAAAGGAAAGCCCTCCCAGTGCTTGTGTGTTTTTTTCTTTCTTTTATGGTTCTTGTGTGATGATGATCGCGCCTGACCTCGGGGGCGTTAAGCGTGCCGAACCCTCACTCCATTACTCCACTTCAATGCAGCCCACACACTCTGAAAGCTGAGTTGAATGGAGAGGGGGGCTCTCTAAGCACTAAACCCTCCACTGAGCCGGCTGACCTGTGGCTGGATTTCTCTCGTCTCCCCGGACCCTCGTGGAATTCACACTGGGCCTGACTAATTACTCTTAAAAACAAGTGGGATGTGGGCGGTTTGTAATTGGCAAGTGTCAGCATCCAGTGAAAGATCACTTGTCTTGAGGGCATGTATGTCTGGGCCTCCCATTCATGGAGTCTCTGCTCAGCCTGCTGATTTCTGTGCTGTTGTGCTTCTCCACTGATTTATCCTGTTAAGCTGTGCTAGAAAATAAATTCAGGCCTGAAATCTGCAACAAAAAGCATAAATTCTTTAGAGAAAACAGCATTTTATCACAATGAAAAATGATAATAGTAACACCAACCCGTATTTCAGTTATCCTGGAACTAAGTTGCACTAATTTTAAAGTCCATAGTCCAACAATGAGATGGAACTTTAGAAACATCAATATAGGCGTTTAAATTTTGGTAGAACCAATCTTAAAGTTTTGAATTCAAAGTCAAGTCAGTTTTGACAAACAATCATTAAAAAAAACATTTAAATAAACAAAAAATGCACAAACACCAACTCACTATGTAAAAAAAAAACGTATTTTCATGTTTCTCAATGTTTTGTTAAAAATGTCTATGAACAGGAGTCACAGATGGCCTAGTGGTTATGTCACGCACCCCATGTATGGAGGCTATAGTCCTCGTCACAGCGGCCCTGGGTTCAAATCTGACCTCGGCCCAATGCTGCATGGCTAACGCTACTCTCTCCTCCCAACATTTCCTGTTTCTCTTCAGCTTTCCTATCTAATAAAGGCAAAAGGCCCCCAAAAAAACAACATAACTTTTAGAAGTATTTATAAAAAAACTTTAAAGCTCCTGGGTTGAACTTTTGGTCTGTTAACTCACAGTTAAGTTATTATTTATTATCTCATCCTGCTTATTTTATCATTCAAATGTACCAGTTATCAAGAATATTTTCACAGAAACTGAACATAATAAGGATGTTCACTATGTCTGACACCTACCCTGCGCAGTGGTTTATGACATTGAAAAAGACTACAGAGACGTAATCAACCTTCATGCTGATGATCTTCTTTTTTGCGTTTTTACTTCATACAAAGGTGTCAGTTTTCATTTCAGTCTGTTTCATAACCAGCTAAAAACTCCTTGAGGGAGCTTTAATCACAATACAATCTGTTCAACATATTCAGATAACTCAGGAGGTTAAGAAACAGATGATTCATGGACTGCTTGTTTGAACTAATACCTGCAAATTGGCCAGCCTGCATGCCCAAGAAATGTGGAATTCAGTGTGATCTTGAAGGGAATTAGTGGGTGGTTTGTTTTACGTTTAAATTGCCGTATTCACTGACAGGAGGCAGACAGGATAGGGCCACTCAATTAGAATCCAGCAATTGCCAAATCGTTGATATATATATGAGTAAAATATATTGTAGTAAAATAGTAGGAAAAAATGGGGTACATTTCTTTGTCCTTTTTCCAAAGCTCTTTGATCATTTTTTGTGAGATATAAACCTAGAGATGTTTAAGCAGTAGATGGAATCTCTGCTTAGAAATTCAACAACTTATCTCCCACAGGAGTTCCTTTGTTTGCTTTATGTATGAGTTGAAGTTGTTTTACTCGGTTTGACACGGCCTTGTATCGACGTTTACTGAAACCAGCCGCCCAAGAATGTGGGACACGGTCCTGTAGAAAATGTGGAATCTGTTTTTTTTTTCCAGCGCAAGAATGCCAAGCACTGCTGTTTGAGTCAGTGTTTCATCTTTCTCAATAAAGCTACGCGTCCGATACCCTTTGAGGGGAAGTGTAATTACAGCTCATTCAGGGTGATTATGCAGGGCAACAGGACAGCAGGCAAATAATAAAGGAGGTTTCACTTGAGCTGTGTCTTGTTCTATTATTGAATGGCTAACCAAAACACACAAAGAAGGAGGTTTAAATACACCAGATAAGTCAGGTACCTCAAGAGCGACCTTAAACTTTTAAAGAAAAGATATTGAAAATGAAATTATGAACGGTCACATGTGGCCTTCATGGTCTTTGCAGTGACTCTAGAAAATATATTACTGCAAGAATTATTTTGTGACATTCAAATCTTATTGCTTCCACCAGAGAGTGTGTGTTGCTTCTTGCTTTTCCGTGTGGATGCTTGACAAGAATGACAGCTAGGAAAAAAAACAAGAATAAAAAGAGGGCTTGTTGTTGTTTTTAGCTCGCTGTCCCGCTGCCCTCGAGCTCCCCAGATTCTTGGTCGGACCATAAATGTATCAATAATTGAGTGTCTCACTAAAAAGGGTGGGGGAGTTAAAATTTTTATGGCGGGTCATCATGCCCCCCTCCCCTCACACACCCGTCCCTGAAGATCGCCAGCACCGCCCATCTCCAGGAAGCGTGGTGATATTTAGAAGTCTCTAAGGACCAGAGTGTCTCCCTCAGCTTCACTGGAGAAACACTATCAAAGCGGCTGAGGAGACCATGTGATTTAAAACAAACCTGACCATTCCCTAAGATGATGTGGATAAATAATCGTTGTAGTATGATTTGTTCACCAATACACACTCAAAAACACATTGACCTTCAATCACTATAAGAAAGATGATTGTGATGCACAATAGATCCAGTTGTCACCTTTGTAGTAAGTGCAATCTTCTCAATAGAGCACCTTATTTTTTTTTATAAATATTCCTGATACTTCAAAGTGGAACCTTAAAGGACCCCTAGACTTGAAAAACAAAAAAAAAGATTGTTCTGTTTTATTGGCATTTCACTTGAATGTTTGAGCTTCACTGAGCTCGACGCTGAGAGCATTTTTCACAATAAACAGCTTGAAGGGAGAATTTTCTCCATGTCCAGTTTAAAGCTCAGTTTCAGATGTGTTTCTGTTCATTTCTGTAACTTCTATTCAGTATACTCCCCTATGCAGCCCCCTCACTCTGACATGTCTCCACACAAAGTTCAAAACAAACCTCAGGGTTAATCAAGTGTATACAATTAAAAGATTCAATAAAATAGAATAAAAGAAGTGAAAGTCTAACTTGGTTTAGATTAGGGTTTAATGCATCATATTGGTCAGCTGGTTAGTATTTTGCAATGAAGTGAGAATGAAAGTTAAGAAAGTGAAAAACTTTTTACCACTGATTTTAAAATAAAAACACGATGAGCTAAAAATACAGAAATTGGAACCAGCTACTTTAATCAGTGTTCATCGAGCTGAACTAATTATTTAAATACTTGAGTGGTGGTGCATCAGAGAGTCGAGCGTTAGTAACATAATGTTGTGTCTAGACAAAGCATTTAGGAGGGGTTTTTTTTTTTTTTTTTTTTTAGGGGGGGGGGGGGGGGAGTCGCTGGTCAGTCAGACGATCAATAATTAAAAGCTGTTTTTTGTTCCATTTTCCACTTCATGTGTACTTTTTTTTTTTTTTTTCTCCAAGCAGGTGAACAAACCAGGCCACATGTGTTCTCTCCAGCTTGAGCTGTGTTGAACAAGTGTGTGAAAACACCTTGCAGCCATGACTCACTCTTACGTTGGTTGTGTATTTGACCTAATTTGCTATCATACAAAATATCTCTTTTTTTTATAGATTTTTTTAAGGGGTCTGATGCTCGTGGTCGGGCGCCAACCTCCTACTCCCGCTGACCTACAGTATCTTGACAGGAGGCCATTTTGTTCCTCTCGTTATGTGTCACGATCTTCTATTTTTTGCTCTTTCTCTGAGTTTTTCGCTGTGACACGGTTGGTACTCGCCGTGTTCACCGGAGCGTAAAATTCTGTCGTTACAGACAGCAGGACTCTGGTACAGTACCTGGTGTTTGACAGCCTCTCACACTGTCTCTGCATTAGATGACAGTTTTCAGTTGTTGTTTTTTTTTGTGCCAGCCGCTGCTTTTTGGCATTTCACCACGCATACAGATTGTGATTGTGTGCCCCCCCCCCCCCCCCAGAAACTGTCAAATTTGGACTTTTGTAAGGTGGGAATGCAAACACCCACAATCCTCTGGATTGTGTGAGCATTTCCAATAAATATTGGGAGGTGGATTCCGATGTTTTCGTTCTGTCAACACCCACAGAGACTTGTTTTTTTTTTTTCGACTGTGGGGGTGGCTCCTCCTCCAGAAACATCCCCACTACCACAGTGAGTCAGTGGGTCAGGAGGATTCACCCAGCAGCCTGTCATTCCACTGCATCCAATTACTCGTCCTTCACCCACCTAACCTTCCTCTCATGAAGCTTTGTTTTACCAGCACCGTTCCCTGAAACACGTCTCGGCAACACCAAAAACCTGTCAGAAAAAAGGAGCCTACTTTGCCCTTCTTCTTCCTCTCTCATTTCCTTCCTCCTCTTCTGTCTCATTCCCAGAATGCTCTCTTCTTTCTACACTGCCTGTGTGTCATCCTTCTGTTCTAATGAGAGGCAGGGATCAGCAAAAGCAGACCCCTGGAGTTTGACAGAGCTACCTGTTGTGCCTTCACATTTCTTCCCGCCATAGCTCGCTATCTCTTCGTCTCTCTCTCACTCTCTCTCTCTCTCTCTCTCCCTAAACACCAGAGCTGTCGACTCCTGGCAGTTTGATTCTAAACTGTTCCCCCGTGTCGGGAGTAGCTGCCATGACAGAGAATAAAACAAGTGAAATGTAGAGTTTGTAGCGCACAGTGTGAAGATTGGCTTCCTCTCTACAAGATGTGTGTGGAAAAGCCAAAATATTCCCTTTTTAAAAAAACGAAATCTAGGAGCGAGTCTTGGCGGTTTGTTACACTCAGTGAAAGAAATGGTTGGTAGATGTACAGTTATTTTCATTCTTTCTAAGAGTTCATTGATAAGATGAATTCTCTACTCATGTCTGAAATAAGTCAAGAGTTGAAGCTTGGATCAGTTGAGACAGAATGAGAGACTTAGAGCAAAGAGAAGACGCCAACTTGCCATTTAACTCTATAAGCTGGAAGGATTAACAATCAAATCTATTGACACTTTAACTTTTTTAACCTTGTATTTTTTACTTTGTCGCTCATAAAAAATAAACACGTTTTTGTATAATTGACCAGGATTCAGGATTAGAAAGCTAGCTCGCTAATTAGCTGCAAACCGAGCTGTGGAGTAGTGCGACTGGAAATGTATGCGTTGGAGCTGGTTTGTGTGAAATTCAGAAATGTCAACGCCACAGTCAGGAGTCCCAAAGTAGCATAAAACACAAACAAACTGTAGCATTCAACTCCCACTTGCTCTGCCTCGACACTTATTCACTCACACGTCTCTCAGATGTGTGAGTGAACGTTGTCACACATGTTAGCAATTGGCTTTAAATCATCAAGGTATAGCCAAGTGAGGGAAAAAAAAAAGAGAGAAAACATAACTTTAACTTTTTTTTTTTTTCCCCACATCTCTATCTGAAAATGTTATACCTCCAGTTACCATGGCAGTTAAGCAATGAGTGACAGCAAATGCTTAAGAGCAGTGTGCTGCTCTATTTCTGTCTGTATATTTCCAGACCTGCTTAAGGTCAAGGGAGATCATCTTTATTATTTTTACTGTAACACTTTCCCAGCGAAGCCTGTGACATACAGTATGATCCACACACATTATGTATTCAGTGTAAGAATTTGAAATAAGATAGCAGAGATGTTAAAGGTTACACAAGTACACTCCATGTTGTTTTACCAACTTGATTCCCGTGGCGCTCTTTGGCAGCTTCATCTCCATTTTCGACAGTCAGATATTCTCCCTGAGAGTTGCTTTCTTTCAAGCTAAAATGCTTCTAATTAGCTTCCAGAAATGAACAAAACGAGAGCTGTGATATTTAATTAAAGTCGAGGAATTGATTCGTATTCAAAGTAAAATGCCACGTTGTCCTTTATCGTAATGGATTAATCTATCCGGCGCTTTTGTTGTTGCTTTAGAGTATGTTCAGGTTAACAAAGTGCAGCAAACGACACAAAAATGGAGAATGTGAAAAGAGGACAGGGACACCGGGAGGAAGAAAAAAGACAAGACTTCTCAAGCTCTCACTGTTCGGCTCGCACACCGCTGTCAAGTAGGTCAATGTGACAGGCTTGACTGATTTTCTCTTCTGTAGTGTTTTTGTTCAGGCTCTCGCTGAGTAGGTGCCATGGTGGATTCACCTGTTTGATAAAGCTTACACAAATGCAGAGTGAACTGCGTGTCGGATCTTGTGCAGAGAGGCCTCTGCGAGCTCCGTTTTGGCCGAATGGATGGATCGTTCACATGCGGAAACATGGGGGAGAGTCACTTAAATCAGCAAAAAAAAAAAAAAACTTTAAACACCACCAATGGGTTCATCTAGAGTTCATAAAATGCCACGGGACACATGGTGATCTTTAAGCCTGGTTGCTTTTTTTTTTTTTTTAGGGGGGGGGGGGTACAAATAATCTCCATGGGAACCAGCTGAGCCATTCTTATTGAAGTCATCTTTCCTGACAATTGTACATTTTGCAGAATGTTAAGCATAATGACTTTGCTTTCCACTTCATGGGGCCTCCTCCTGCACACTCGGCTGCTTCAAAAAGACCACATTTGACTCATAATAGACCTCATTAGACTCGTATTGAATAGGCTCAGAGCTGGTGTAACTTAGTCCCACTGTCTGCTGCTTTTTGCTTCTGTGTGTGTGTGTGTGTGTGTGCGTGTGTGCGTGTGTGCGTGTGTGTGTGCGTGTGTGCGTGTGTGCGTGTGTGAGTGTATTCCATTAGAGAATTAAAGATTAATTGGCAAATTTTTCCAGTTTAAAGCATTGATTAATTACAGTGAGAATCACTGGTGGATCCCGAAGATTAATGTCTTTAGATTTGCCCCTTTTAGATAGCTATTGATTTAGATTTGCTCAAAAATGCCTGTCGTCTCTTCCCAGGAGAGCGCAGGCTGTAAAAAGCACAAGCAACGTGCCAGCCTGCTCTAAATTACATTTTGTGAGGCACAGCTTAAAATACGAGCGTTGTGAATTAAGATTCATTTAATTGGGCGGCAAGTGGTTGCACCAAAAAGGTTACCAGTGGCAACAAAGGATCACATATTTCAGTACTCTAAAAACTCTTTATTCCGATCAGGTATTAGTGCATCACAGCAAGATGAAATGGAGAATGTGTTACCTTTTAGATATCAAGTGGCTCATATTGCTTCACAACAAAGATACTGTCTATAGCGTTTCTATTTCGGTCTCCTCTTTAGCTTCAGTGTATGTTGTCTCCTGCTGCCCACGAAGGATGTACAGTACACAGCAGCGGAGGCAAAGATGAAGACAATTGTCTTTTTGTGGTTGTCACATGTTCCCTGTTCAATCTAAGTCTTAGTCACAACAAATCAGAGCGACTGTAGCATTCCGTCTGTGGGAGACTAAGGCGTCTTTATTATTTGTGCGCCACTGGGAGGTAGTCTTCCAAACACGGGATTATGCCCATTGTGATCTGCCTAAGCACTCCGTATTAGCCATATTCTCATGAAATCGCATGAAAGCCACTTTGAAACGTCGGATGCCTCTGATATGCCTGTGTCAAGGGAACAGGCGCCATATCTGGGAGCGAGGCGCGTGATCTCAGATTCAATTATGGTTCCGTTTTAAATGAGATATCTTTGCTGTAAAAATCCCAGATTGTGGCGCTTTGAAATGGAAAGGGAGTAATTCACGAGACCTATGTGTGATCTGTAAAAAAAAGGCTTGCATCAAACGGATTTGCAATGCCAGTCTCTGTAGAATATTCATCTTTTTTCCCCCCAGTGCGAGCACAGGTATATTTAACTTTGCATGAGAATGGAGAGTGGAGATGAGAGCATACACGAGACCATGTGGATAGAAAATTGTAAATACACAGCTGCTCCAAATGTAAAACAGAACTAAATCTTGTTTTTGGTTCTGGTATCAGCATGATTCGGTTATTGAGAATCCCACACTTTCACATATTTCAAAGCTCAAATGTTAACTTTAATGGCAACCACCGGGATTTGACTTACTTGTAAGTTTCAAGTGGATGTCTGCAATGCTCACCAACCCAAACCTGTTGAACTCAATCAATGGAGCTAAGATGGACCATTGGTTGCAGGTCACGTAAGCCATGTTGGGGGAATGTTTGTCTCTGTGATTGAACCGTCCCCTGTGTCTACATTAATTGAGCTCCTTGTAATCACACGCAGGCCTGTATGATCAGTGTCTGCAGCCCTGGAAAATGTGGTCGAGATTATCCTCTCTCCTGGATGTTCCACTTTGAGACTGTAATCGAAATGGATTTTTTTTCTTCTTCAAATGCTGACAGACTCCTCAAGATCTATGACACACAAGGCACTTGATAAACAGGGACTGTGTGATTGATACCTGAAACTTTTTGATTCATCTTCTGTTGAAGTTTTCCGATGGCCTTTATGCCTGTTATTGATCTAGTGTTGACAATGTTGGTTGGCAGATCCGCCACATTGGTCTTGGCCAAAATATCTCAACAGTTGGACAGATTACAAAATGTTGTACAGAGTCCAAAAG
Source organism: Labrus bergylta (assembly GCF_963930695.1). Taxonomy (NCBI): domain Eukaryota; kingdom Metazoa; phylum Chordata; class Actinopteri; order Labriformes; family Labridae; genus Labrus; species Labrus bergylta. The sequence goes on from NC_089216.1 coordinate 10,990,256, forward strand.
GATACATCTTACTGGCCTGTGTGACCCCCTCTCCTTATCTTTTACCACCTTTACGTCCGTTTTTTCCCTAATCCAGTAAAATTTCAAGCTCCCAATTGTGTAACCCATTGGCAAACACATGATTATGGGTTCAAATGCTGTTACAATTTTGCACTGTCCATTGTTTACACACCAACCAGCACATTTCCAATGATAATGTATTGGATTTGAACATCTAGGACCAGATTCTTAACTGCATTAATTTAGTTATTTGTTCATATAGATTAAGTCAAAGCTATATGGTAGTTTGGAATACATGAAGCAAATATGTACCACTTCTTCTGTTCTGGTTTCTTGTAGGCAACCAAAGCCTGTTCAAGCAGTGTTTGTCAATACCATTCAAACTACAAGTGGATTACAAATGGAAATGTCTCTTCCAATCTAGCCCCATGCATAAAAAATCAGCATTTAATTAGCAGATGTTCTATAATCTATCAGTTTCTTTTTTTGGTGATACCAACTTGTGTAGACACAAACGCCCCTGGCAGCAATTTGACTTACGACTAACAAGAGTAAGTAAACATGTGACGTAGCCACATTTCATTCTTTCTTTCAAAATCCTATTCATATACATTCCAGCTCAATGACATTCAGAAAAGGCTTACATGACATGATAAAGAAGTCAACACTTGCAATTGATAGGTAACATATACTGCAATCTGTTTTTTTGTTCTATCCTAGTCATGTACGCAGGTAACTCTTAAAGGTTTAAAATGTTGATGATCCATCCAGCAAAACATGTGAGTTAATTTTCATATCACCATATCTAAATGTAAAACAGTGGCAAGAAAAGAAAAATACATTTTATCATTTGTATCGGAACAAATTACAGACAGTTCTTTCTTTGTACAGAAATATAATTTAGATGGAAAGGGTTTCAGAGAACTTTTCTGATTTATATACAAAATAAATGGAATTTAACAAAGACTTAAATATCCCTCTAACTGGTATCTAACCTTCTACTCTGTAGTGAATATAGACACACAGGCATCAAGGCCTTGGAACAAAGCAGTAGTAGTAAATGAGTTGACGGAGTCCTTTTTGTCCTCTGTGGATGTGTTTCAATCACATCACCATAAGTCCCTCTGCAATAATGAATGAGATCCGTGCTCGATTCATCTGAAGCTGGGCTCTCTAATTTGTACAAATATTTCTTTGGGTGGAAGCAATTAACTGTAGGGATACACTAAGTGACACTGCAGAGCTGAATCATACCTCAGAATGAGAACCAAAATAGGACCCAACGTGTTTCTCTTTAGTTAAATTCATTAGGGCGAAGAAGCCATTATCTCAGCAAACGGCCATGGCTGAATAATTAATCATCCCATCACTTGTGTGTTTGACCCGAATGTATAACATTTATCCCTCGCTCATTGTCTCCTAATGAAATCCTTTCTTTAATTTGTGAAAAATGTTGGCTCTTCATGTGTAGTCCAGCCTGACTCTGGCTTTGGTTAATGCATGATAAATTGCAATCATGCCGCACTTTTGAATACAAGGTCAGGAACACTCAGGGATTTAACAAGAGGCTTTTTTGGATCTCAAAGATATGGCCACATAAATCTTCATGACAAGTAATATGAGAGTTTAGCACGGTTCAGTTTAGTTACATTAGGGCCCGTGTTCAACCACCCAAAGAGCAGAAAGACTTGAACAACCTCGTCAACGTTGTAGTGTGTTTAGCAGCTGAGAAGCCAGAAAAAAAGTTTGTAGTTTAATCATTTAAATTAACAAAGAAAAAGAACAATAGACCTGTGACTGCTTTTTATGTTTGTGTTTATGTGTGGGACACTTGAAGCTTGTTCAAATAAAGCTAATTGTTCATACAGTATAAATCTATTTCTAGAAATGAAAGATTATTTTCATCATCTGCTGATTCATTTCTTGATGAATAAGTGAATGTTTCACACTGCAATCAGTCAAGAAAAATATAACAAATCTTCATGACATTTCCCCAGAGATGACTTGTTTTGTCCGATACGTCAACCGCCAAAAATATTATTTCTTTTATTTTTTATTCAAACATTTATTTTAGGGCTTTTTATGCCTTTATTATAGAGATGGGACAGGAGATAGAGTCAGACATTGGGGTGTGAGAGAGAGAGAGAGAGAGAGAGAGAGTGAGGAATGACATGCGGGAAAGGAGCCACAGGTCGGATCTGAATCTGTGCCTCCCACATTAAGGACTTCAGCGTGCAGTGACCACGAGGCTACCGGCGCCCTCCCCGGAAATCGAATTGGAGTTACTGTGACAAAAGACAGCTGCAAATTCTAACACTTGAAAAGCTTAAACCATTGAGTAGTTATTGTTCAAGTTTTCAACCTTTTCTTTTGGCAATTATTTTCACAATTGACCATTTGTTACAGATCTATTTTTAATATCATCATTATGTATAAATTGGAAAGAGCTTTTGTATATTGATAAAGGTTTGCGAAGCAGCGACTCACTAAAGCTTTCAATGAAATGTAACCGAGCAACAGGAACAATGCCGACCTTCGGATAGTAGTGAAGAAGAGTTATAAAGTGGAAGGAAAATACAGGTATCTGCACTTCTTCTAAGTACAGTACCTGATAAATGTATATACTTATTTACAACCCACAAATAGAGCATATCCTGCTGTTGGCATTGCTACCCCTCTGAGTGCATGAAGTCATCATGACAGAGTCTAATCACCAAGGACATATTTATCTTCTCCTAAGCTGTTAAATAAACCATTGCTCACTCTTCAAGAAGTGTCTCCTGAATGAACCGGGTTCAAGTGGCGATGCCTTGATCCTTTTTTTTTTTTTTTTTTTTTTTTTTTTTTTGCTTTTGTATTGAAAACACACCGTGGTGTTGTTTATTTGTTCATTTGGAAGCTGTAGTAAAAAGGCTTTTGTACGTCAATGAACAAAACACCACGACAATCGCAGGCAAACGTGGAAATAGATTTAGTCTAGAAACAATCGCGCTATAACCATGCTTGAGATTCAATGATATTTAAGCACAATGAAATCAAATCAGACGCCCTCTGTGCTGTGGCTCTCTCTTCCCTGCATTGATTTTTATATGGTAAACAGGTGAAATGATACAGTGAGCGCGCAGCAGGCGTCAGTTAACATGAGTTTTTAAAGCATGGATTGTGAAAAAGGGGGCCTGTGTTTGTTTTAGCTGGATCATTAAAAGAGGAACAGTTGAAGGAGCTTGCAATAATGTAAAATAAATGAGCGTGGGGCGAAACTCTCCATCGGTCACAGTTTGACCTGTGTGTCTTCAGTGTTGAGTGAACTGCAATGCTCCTGAAGAAGCAACAGAGCTCGTGTCTTCAATTAAGCGTAACACTTATAATGGTGCTATAATGAGCCGAAGCAAACAAATGCTGCAGACAGCGAGAAGAAACTGCGGCGCATCAAAGTGCTTATTTTCACTTCAGTGTATTTTCTCGTGTGAGGACTTGTGCCAGAGGCTGAAGGCAGAGACAATTGGCTTTCAATCAGATGCGAGCTCAGAAACTCCCTCTTCTTCTCAGGCGTTTGATTTAAGAAGGGAGCCAAAGATCAAATTGCACTTAAGAGACAAAGCGTGAGCAGTCTAGAGCCGCGGTGTAATGATGCCCTTTGTTTGTTTTTCTGGGAACTTCACTTTCTAATCTCCTGGACTCCTGTGAAAGCTTTGCCAGGGAACGGTGCCACATAAACCCCCCCCCTTGATTTCTTATTTTATCTACAGACAACCAAATCGATCGTCGTCTCCCGCTGCACCTGCTCCCCCAAAAGAGATGTCCGTCCTGCTCTCCAATCAGACTATTAGACCTGGCTATTTCAGGAGGGGAATGAGGTACTCGGTGGTCAAGAGCCCCTCAGTGTCTCCCAGAGAGACACACACACACACACACAGAAAAAAAAGAAGCATTGAAATTTCCCAGGATCTTGACACATCTAATTGAGATTTCATGCCCTATTTTCTCAGCCATTTGAAAAACCTCTCCCTGTTCTTTTACAAGCAGTATTTCCCTGAGGATTGAGATGAAAAGAAACGTTGTCGAGTTTTATTTGGTTTTTGTTGCTTTAAGAGTCGTTTTTTTTTTCTCACCCTTGAACAGCCATTTCAATAAAAGCGCCTTTTTTTTTTGTGTGTGTGTTCAGAAGACAAAGTGACACAGAGTGATTTGGTTTGTCTAAAAGGTGTTGGGAAAGATACATTTATATATGAGCTTCCATCAGAATCATTTATTAGTCTATGCATGCTGTCAAATGAATTGTGATTTTTTTTACAATCGAGAAGAGCAAACCTTTTACAGCCGCTCTCACTCCTGCTCATGTCGCACAAAATGTTCAGTGTCAGTTCAGATGTTTAGTTGTAAAAGTCATTGTTTCTAAACTGGAAGGTCGAGGGTTTGATCCCCAGCTCCTGCAGCAACATGTCCGATGTGTCCTTGGGCAAGGCACTTAAACCCGAATTGCTCCCGCTGCTTCGTCGGCTGTGTATGAATGAATGCGTATAAATGGGATTCATTACTTCTGATGAGCATTGATTTTTGGATGTTTTGAATCCATTCAGAATGGATTACAAATTAACAAATGAATAATTCTGACGTGAATCGATTTTTTGGGGGGTTTTTTTTGCCACACTTCTACTGCTTTGTCCCACAAGCCCTCTTAGTTCTTTTGACCAAACACTTCAGGCAGCCACTGTACGAGAATCTCATTGTGTTAGACACATGTTGGTTTACTCACTGATGAATACACATCAAACATAGACTCTACAGCGTTGAAAAGCTGGTGTTTGCCAACCCCTACTCCTCTCCAGCTTCACCCTGTGGTCTACATATGTTCACCTCTGGCTTCTGAGCGGCAGTCGACAAACTAATGGACAAAACCACATTGGTTACATCCAACATTAACATTATCTGTAATTGAATTGCAAAAGACTCCTCCCACCCTGCCCACAGACTGTTTACCCTCCTGCCCTCCGGTAGGTGCTTCAGAAGCCTCCGGACCAGAACCAGCAGACTGAGGAACAGCTTTTTCCCCAGAGCTGTTTCTCTACTGAACTCTACCCCCCGAACTCCGAACTCTGTCTCTCTCTCTCTCTCCCTCTCTCTCTCCGCACCCTGCTGACCCCCCTTTCCCCTCCATATCACCTCACACCCATCATCCCCCCACCACTCCTCCTGGTCACACACACACATCTCTCATCCACCTGTATTATTGTATTATAGTATGTTCATATGTCCATATTCTTTATATTATCTGTAATCTAGTATAGCATGCTCTCTGCACCTTAATCTGTATATTATAATCCTAAGAATACACTTATATTTATAGCATTTATTTATATTTATAGCATCCCATTAATCCAGCCATCCAGATATACCTAATAATTCACTTTTTTTAGTCTACATCTGTAAATTTTGTAATTACTGTACATAGCACAGACTCTTGCACTTTCTGCTTATTTGCACTTCTGGTGAGATGCCAGACCTCATTTCGTTACTCTATACTTGTATATGTGTAATGACAATAAAGTTGAATCTCATCTCATCTCAAATCACAAAACTCAAATCTACTTGCAAATCAACTAAATGTACCGTACTTTAGTATACAGTGCATTTTGTAATGTATTAAAGTGCAACACACTTAATGATAGATGAATATAGCCCCTTTGTCCCATATCACTTATCCTTTATTAATGTATCTTGCTGCATTATGTTTCATCCTTGACTTTATGGTCCCCGTGCTCCTGCAATGACATCACCCAGTCTTGCATTACATAGCGCTTAACAGCCACAGTGGGAGCACTGGGCTTCCCAGCAGGACTCATATTGGATGGTCTGCAATCAATGACATCATGCACAAGCATCATCCTCTAATACCAGAGGGAAATAGACAAAAGGAGGCAGTGATGTCAGCCCCCCTTTAGGCTCTCTCTCCCCCCCCCCTCCTTCTGGTTTAGAGCAGGTAGAATGACAGCGAGACATTAGCATCAGAGGAGAGAAGAAATTAAGTGATCGTGTCGAGGTTTGATGTTCTTTCTGTTTGTTCTTTTCTATGTTTCATACCTTCAATGCTTACAAGTACAAAAAACTGTTTTAAGTTACTTTGAAGAAGTATTTTGTAAGCGCGCTTCTAGCTGAAGTACAATAAAGTGAGGATAAATCAAAGGCAGAGCACATGACATCTTGAGATACAGTTTTAAAGGTTCCTCCGTGCTGTGAGGAATATGTTTTCATAATAGTGAGAGCTTTTTATTAAGGTGCAGTAAACCCACTTTGATTTTTCTGTGTAGCTTCTTCAAGTCCTTTTAAACCTTTGATGAGAAAAAAAAAGATTCATGCAGACTTTACCTTTCTATGAGCACCTTTGGTAAGAAAAAAAAAAAAAAAAAAGCCCTGAACCAAGCGGAGCTCTTCTACTTCTTTTGAATGAATGATAGGGTTAGTGTGGACGCCCTGGGTTTGAATCTGACCTGCGGCTCCTTTCCCGCGTATCATTCCCCACTTTCTCTCTCTTCCCGATTTCTGACTCGATCCACTGTCCTGTCTCTAAATAAAAACATAAACAATACAGATATGGTGAAGCAATAAATAGGCCTACATATCGAGACTCTCAACACGGTTAATCTGTTTTCAAAGAAAAAAAAAAGCCCTAAACCCCACTCTTTATTATATAAAAAAATCACAAAACAGAAGCTGGAGATGCTTAAACAGCTTTTTCACTGATTCACTATGGACTATGTCTGTGTCCAAGTTCACGCTTTGAAGGAAAGTTGTAAATATTTTGGGGCCAGTACCTTGTTTTATCATCTGCATCTTAGTGTTTCAGTATTCCTGCTTGTCATAGGAGCTATGCAAACATGTTCATTATAAAGGCTGCTTCTGTCATTGGTCGGAGTCCTGAGTTGTCACATTGATAGACGATGAAGGAATTAGAAGGAAATCACAAGAGTTGTGAAGTTAGTCCCTGTTGGGTGACTTTGAGCTCAGACTAAAAGTGTTCTGAGTGACAGGTTAGGGATGCAGGGATCCTCAACAGAACTTTAGGAAGTACTTTGGATGACATGATGTGCCTTTATACTGTGATATGGATGCTGTTTTTGTCATCATTTATAAAGCCTGTATGTAGTCTATCTGCCTGTGTGGCTTATTCAATAGAATTCATGTTTATTATTGACTCTCTTTTGTATTGGCCTGGTGTTTATTGTGTCCACTAATAGGAATGACTTGTTGTATGACTTCTGGTTTTCTGCTGTGATCTTCTTGATTGCTCTTTTTTCTGCAGTGGACACTAATCAGTTTGTCAGTTTATGCTCCTCCTGGGCTTACAAAGTTTGTTGTATCGTCTCAGTTTTTCTATAATGACTGATGACCAGTGTTTTTTAATATTATCATCAGGCGTGTAGCAGAATCTGAATGGCTTTTAGGTACAAGAACTCCAATTTTCCGTTCCAGTAAATTTAGAAAAAAAGCATTGTTTTCTCCACATTTTATCCGAATACTCCGAGGGAAATGTATGTTTTTGAAATAGCTTGTACTGAACTTTCCTTTAATATTAATACATAGATCTGCAACCCAAAAAAAACGGTTGTTACACCAAGAAATATTGGAACAAAGCCACACTTGGCCCCTTGAGAGAACCCCTGCCTCCACACTTCTCTCTGATCAGAGCAATCTTTGGGCTAAAATAGTAGAAAAGACACTTTTCAAAGAGTTATTCTACTGCAGCGCTGCTTATTACCCTCTTTTGCTGCCTTTCAGGAAGCTCATCTCCGCATACTTCTGCCCAGTCCCAGCGGGGAGCGTTAATAATCACCTCGACCATTGTCACAGGAGAGGCTGCGGCACAGGGAGCGTTAATGTCTCAAAGGAACAACTATTGACATCTGGGTCCCTTTGCTAGGATCTATTGGAGAGATGGAACGCCCGGGTCTGATAAAATGCTGGCCTGTCAGCCTCTGCAGGTTGTTGGTAAGTGTGGGGAGGTCAAGAGCATTCACCCTTGACATTTAATAGCAGAGGGTGGGACCCACTGGATCAGTCATACAGGTTATCGATGAGAGGAGAGGAGAGGAGAGGAGAGGAGAGGAGAGGAGAGGAGAGGAGAGGAGGAGGAGGAGGAGGAGGAGGAGGAGGTAGGAATATTTGATGACTTCATATCAGTGCATTGGTCTTGTTTTTTCTTATTATTATTTATTCTGCTAATCTGTAAAAGAGGATTTTTTTAATCACTGTATTTTACTGTAACATACAAATGGGGTTTCTAGTTATGAATTTCCATTCACTTCTTGCATTGGGCTTCCCCTTTGGATTAATTACATGCATTTTTTTCAGAGTGTGCCTATGAGCCTATGAATATTATGAACTTTAAGTTTTGAAAAAAAGTAATGTTCAACATTTTACATTCAACAATTTCTCTATTGAACATTTTCATCTGGAAAAGAAACAAAAGATATGACTTCCCATCCTTTATATTGTCCTGATGGGTAGAAGGGTAAGGGGGTTAGGATGGGGGGGGGTTGTAAATTAAAATTGAATACTCTTGTTCTTCCTCTAGATGTTTTTACAACCCCAGCAAAACACATACGCTGAAAGAAACACACACAAAAAAAAAAAAAAACACATTCTGTGACAAAATACTTCTTACAACTTTCTGTATGAGTCACTTTAGAAGAAAACAGCGCCCCCTATCTTCAGGAAGTCACTGAATAATTATTGTCATACCGAAATCCATAGTGTCCAAATGAGACCTTGGCGCTCTACATTACTGAGATGGATTAGGTTAACGACCCCTAACACTGACCTACATTCCCTCTGAGGGGGTGTACATATTACACGCTCGTTCATATTTGTGGCCCTGGGATATAGATGGTTATTTGAGCTGCAGTGCTTTCTCTCCATTACGGGGTTATGTTGCTTTACTGTAAAGAGTCCCCTGATGAGGCTGTTGGCCACCTTTTAGCCCCTCAGTCTTTAAGAACTCTGCAGCATGACATGCATGTAACTCTGGAATTATTAGTGTTATTATCAGGGAGCCTGCAGCTAAACTTTGTGACATTATTGTCTTTAATCTCAACATTGATCTGTGTGGAGCACCGATGCCAAAATATGGACTGTGGCACCCTGGTGGTCTTTGAAGGTACTGCAGGTGGGTTACGACAGGATATACATTTTTTAGATTTTAAGTAATTATAATGTTGCCTTACAATTTGATTGTAAAACACAATATCCCCTTGTATGTAAATAGATTATTGATTTGCCCTGAATTGCTATAGGCCCACTTTAACAGGATTTATACATTCATGAAATAGGGATATATTGAGAAATAATTCATTTGAGTTTTGATCCGGGAACTTAGATTAGATGTCTGGGTAGGTCCCAGAGTAATTTTCACTTCTAATGTGTGCAACATCAGTCTTCATTTTTGGAATTGCTGCTGTAGAATATCATTTTAAATGTACTCAATCTTGTTCTAATGCAATGCTCCTTCTCATACCTTCTCATTATACCATCAAGGCAGCAAACAATCAAGGATGTCTCAATTCTGTTTTTTCCATGTTCTTTTTTTTTTTTAAACACTGTCCCTTTAAGGCCGCGCCCCTTGCCCCACCCATCACGGGCGTGGTCAGGAAACAGTCTGCCACACCAACAGGTTGAACTTTGAGTATCAGACCAGGAAGTGCAGTGATGTGAGCAGTGGTACGAAAGGTACAAAACAAAGGCTGCTTCTGCATTAAGAATGATTGCTTCTGTTGCTCTGACTGTGTTGAAACACTCAAAAATAAATCTTCTTTAATTGATCCACTCAGAGGGTTTTTCTACATTTCGCTAACAGTGTCAAATATGTCAATTCTCCCACTCTGCACTGTTCTTCTCTGTGTCCCTGTTACACTCAAGATGGTTGTTTCCCTGGGCGCTGTGAGGCTCCTCCAGCAGCATGCTGTGAGGCCTTGACAGGAAGATGGTGCTGGACCAAAGCTACATGAAGTCTGGTAAGATTTTCTAATAAATGTTGCCTTGGAGGGTGAAATCTCCCCGGTGGCTTAATATTTAATACACCAAGAGATTTTGTATTTATTCAACCCTGAGCCAAAATTATGGACTGCTATGCTGTGATAATGTCTAAGGGGATTTAGCAAGTCAGATTCTGAAAAAAGAAGCCTGGCACTACCTGAATTGAAAGAGTTGATTCGTCAGATGACAAGAAAAATTAGCTTAGCAGCTCGTTTTTATTAGCTGTTAATTTGCCGCCACCCTATTTTTCCCTGTCTAATTCTATTTCTAGGAACATCACATGGAAGTTCTGGTGCCGGTTTTATCCTGATAGATTGACCTCTCATTGTGTCTGATCTTTTAAATATAATCTACCAACCCAGTAAGCCTTCCTGACATTCTTTTGAGACACACTTTCACAAATCACCATTAAAAAAAAGGGCCAAAAGGTCCGTGTTCTCCTTCATTTTAAGAATTCTTCGACGCCATCTAAATGCTAATGATCTAATTGATATTTGTGGGCATGAATAACTTCCCCTAAAGCTAAAAACCAGAGCAGCAAGTCTTAAATATGTGCTGTCATAAAGATTTAAAAGCCTGGAAATACCTTTTAAGAAGATTGATTTCCTTGACCTTAAAATGTTTGAGTTTTGTCATGCTAATTTGAAGAAGTCTGAGGCAGAAAAATGAAACTCCGTCGAACTTAGTTGATTTGTAGTGGAGCTGCGCTTCAACATTCGCCTACGTCTAAGATCGGAGCACTAACGTTTTCTCTATCACATATATGTCCAGCAGAACTCGCTATAAGTGTTTTTGTGCACTCCTGTACGTTTCAAATGTTATACTTTCATCAGGTGATCCAGGGAAAGAAAAAGAGGATATCATTAATCAGCTTGATTTTGAAAACTTCCTTAAAAGAATAATTGGCATTCCCAAGAGCACTTTCAGACATTTCTACTAACTATGAGCAGAATTTCCTGAATGTATAAGTTAAAACCAAATTTCAAGTTTTTTCTTACTTCAATTTCTATGGATTTCATCATCATTAAACACTTGTTGTTTCAACACTAGACCGGGAGCCCTTCCATTTTGTTTTATGTAAAAATGATGTCAACCAAAAACATGCTCTCTAATTCACAAAATGCTCAAAATTGCAAAGAGCGTGCAAGATGTGCGCCTCTAAACTTCATGAAGTAGTATTACTTTATCACATATTTCAGACCCATTTATTCAGTTGTGCTTTTTGTGATGAAGTATTCTTTGTGTGGCTGCGTAGAGAAGCTCCATGAGTGACCATGGCTGATGAAATACCAAAGGAGGGAGCTGCAGTTTTCTGTCCTGATGTGGTCACTCTTTTGACGCTTCTAATAAATACAATCAACGAGGGGATTAAATCACTACAGTTCACAATTTGTGAGTAATTAAAATACAAAGAGACATTTGCACCAGTGTTTCCATAAACACCATCTTGTGTCACTGAGTGAGAGACATTGTGATGACATTTTCTGAATCAATGATTGGACACATACATGTAAAAATATACATAAAATGTTTCAGCACAATTTGTATTCTTCTGCACACTTCACTTGTTGATGTTTATTTCTTACATTGTGTTTTTGACAAAGGTTCAAAGGGACTGAAAAGGTTGTTTTTTTTTCTAATAAATTTGGAGATGCTTAGCAAGAGAAGTGTGCAGGATTATGTTTTTTTTTTTTCAAGTTACATCATGTTGTTAAAAGCTGTGCATACTTTAGAGAACATTTACCTTTTCCTCATTATTCATGAACTACTACAAAAAAAGCTTTTTTGGGGGGTTTAATGTATTGATGGTCCCACAGAAAGCTGAAAGGTTTTGTTCAATTTTTAAATCAAAACACTCATGAACAAACATATGTGTATGATATCTCCTGTAGTTTTCTCTGTAGAACATTTTTTGTGGCAGACATACAGTGATTTATTCAGATTTCTTGTACTGAGTATTTTGCCAAACATTCTCTGCACGTATAACATGAGTTGGCCATCAATGATGAATTAGCTGTGTTCAAACATAGTTATCATAAAAGAGCGGTTCTATCTCTTTGCTTCCTGTTTGGAGACTGGAACACAGCTGAACATGTTGTATGCAGAATTCCTCTACAGAACTTTTTTTTTTTTTTTTAAACCTCATTTTAAAGATTTAAATTAAGAATGAACCACATCATTCTGTTGCAGCTCTGGAGAGGCTGTGACTGTTATCATTTATCAACTTCTCTGTTTTTAGTTTTCACATTGTGAAGCATCCCGCTGTGCACATTTCTCAAACCTTTATCTCTGTATGAGACTTCTTTTTAGTTAACTATCAACTATGGTTTTTAAATAAAATTGTCCATTTGTTGACACAGATCTGCCATGTCTGACTTTTCATTTACAGATTGCATGCTAGGAGAGGATTGTGTAGTGTGTGTATGCGACTGGATTTCAAGAGATTTACATGAAACCTCTTCAATAACATGTCCTGATCCTGCCATTGATTTCGCATCGGTTCCATCATGCAGCTAAACTTACATGGTATGGTATACAATATGTTCCAGTATTGTGTTGCAGGTGTTCTGCAGTCACCTTATGAGCTTATAGCCTGCAACTATATTTGCTTCAAACTGTATTTTCTACTGAGAGCATCGATCTCCCTCTCCCCTTGTGTCCACATGAGCCAAACTGTTGCTCCACCCTCTGAAAGCCGACAAAAGATGTGCATGTGATAAGCCTCCCTCTGTACAGTGCATCACGCTGCTGTTATATTACTACTACTACTACTACTAGAGCATTTTGCTATTGCTTCAAATTCGCCAGGGGAGCCCAAATTAACATCCTCCTTTGTTTGCAGCCCAATAGGTCGAGCTCCGAGGGCTGACCATTGACTGTAAGTCTTAACAGGCGGACAGTAGGAAGCATGTGGGCTGTTACAGGGATACTGTACTGGAGCTCTCCGTGGTGCTGAAACCTGCAACAAAAGGGGTTTGCAGCGCAATATCAGGCGCCGAATTCAGATCTTTGTGTCCACATTAATGATTGTAAGTGAAAGCTGGTAAGACAGTGAGGGCGGGTGAGAGGAGAAGACGATAGCTGGTGGTCTTAATTTGTTTTTTCGGGGTTTAATTGTCTCATTCAAGGGTAGAAGTGGGATATAATCTCCTGTTGAAAACGTTGGGGGTGGAGGGTGGGGTGGTGGTGGGGGGGCCGTGCAAAAAGCACGCAAAATGACCTAAGTTGAGTCAGTTTTCTTTTCTCTCGGATGAGGGTGACACTGTGATGATGTGGCGTAAAACAGTTTGCGCGAACGAGTACTCTGAAGACACGGTGTGTCTCGGCGAGGCGATGTTTGACTTCAAATGCCATATTTAGGGAAAAAAGAGAAACGCTTGATCGCGTTGACTGACTGGGGCGAGGACGAATGGCGTCCTGTGATTTGTAGAGACGCTCGAGCCCCGGCGAGGACCGCGCTCGAGCCAATGGCAGTGAAGAGCTCGCGTGTGCACAAGCGGTGGATGGAGCTACTCCGGGTATACTTCCGCGTGCAATGCGTGTTCATGTGTAGGTTGAATGGATGAAACGGAGGGAGCGGAGAGGTATAGGCATGCTGTGATACGGCCCTATATATATCACCGGCAGGACTATCTTCCTTTTAAAGACAACCTCCTCCTCGCATTGGTTTCCACTCAGTGATGTCGCGTATTTGTGTGGCGCACCTGTAAAGAGCGAGACAGGCAGAAGCCGGCTTTTTTAATTATTTGATTCCTTTTATTTCTTCTGTTCTTTTTTTCCTTTTTTGTTTCATGCATTTGCTGAAAGGAGCTCATTTCTGTGTTTTGATTTAATAAATATTTCATTTCCTCATTTTATCTTGTTTGTGTTGGCTTTTTATGTTTCTAAGTTTGAACTAAAGAGAGCGGAATTCATCCTTTCACGAGCTATTGGCCAGGTTTTGTCATTCAGAGATTGTTTGCCCTAAAGGACGTCCATAACTTTCGTATATAGAAACGGTAAGCTATTTTTCCACATTTGCTCATTCACCTGAACCATTTTAAATCGATATGTTCGCCTTTGTCAGCTTCTTTGAGGACAGTGTGTGGATTCAGATCATGCCTCCACTGTAGTCTCGGGCAGCTCTTTTTTTTTTTTTTTTTTGTTGCATGTAAACGCGACAGGAAAGTCACCGTGATGCAGTCATGCTTCCTCTGACGGCTGATGGTTTTCTACTCTGTATTTCGGTGCCTTGGCATATCGTGCACGATAGGACAAGAAGCCGATCTCAGCACATGTGCTCAAATCTTAACCATCCAAGGGCTGCAGACCTGGTCGAACGCATTTATTCTACTAGTGTAGGGAAATATAGGCCTTGTTGGAGTGCTTAAACGTGAGATCCGCATAGTAGTGGCTTATTTTACTGAATCTTAGGTTAAAGCGTTTGGATATGGGAATTATCAGCCTGATTACAGTGTTTTACAAGGGGCGTTTCACATTAATACCAGAGTTGAACAAATCGACCAAATAGGTTTTTCTGTGTCATTCAAAAGTAAACTTGCCTTTTGCTTAGGTTATAGCAATAAAATAGGCATGATATACGTGGCTAAAATCAGAAGTGGTTTAAAGGAAGAGGTGTTTTAAGGTAAGCTTCAATTTAAATGCAAAACAGCCTCCAGGGCTGAAGATTGAGTGTAACTCTTAAAAGGAGTAGTACTTTGCTATATAGGTTAAGTGCAGCTTGTGTGTTATGCTACTTGGAGTTTCTGGATTGTATTTTGTAAAATTCTGCTGCGATTGACATTTGTTCAGTTTCGATGCAAGATGGATTTTGTGTGGTGGAGACAAGCTGATGTCACAACACAGCTGCTGTTAGGATTCTAACCTTTTTTATTTATTTAATTTTTTTTAATGCCATTATCAATTCACCAGCATTCCGGATTATTTAGGATTTATTTTAAAAAATCAGGCAACATTCATTTATATTAATGTCATTATCAGGGGAACCGGGGAACAACAATAGCCTATCAACAGGGCTAATTAATCCTTAAACAGAAACGGCCATTTTATTAAGCTATTTATTCTTTATTAGAGCAGCAGAATTAAACTAGAGCCTATCTAATTGTTTCCTGTTTCCTCTGATCACACTATGGACCCTGTTGGCACCAATAGGCAGTTTTAAGGAGCTATATGCTTCCGCAGTGTCATTGTTGTGTTGTTGTTTTGCTTAAGAATGTAGCTCCAATGATGCTCAATGCAATGTAGCACACAGAGCACAGATACACCTGCAGAAAATCAATTAGCTAATAGTGCATTTCCGGGTAAGAGATGGTGCCTTCGCTGATTGGCTGAGGGTCTGATTAGTTTACTTAGATGGCCGCGTTCCCGCCACCGCCCCTTTTTACTGCTGCGCAAACAACTGCGACCGAGTGTTTGATGTCTGCAGACTTTATGCAATAAATACCCGCGACGCCGATACAACAGCTAACAAGGTAAGACTTCTGAGAGAAGGGATAACATGGGGGAAAAATAAATAATAACTGTAAAAAATCAACCGTGCATAAATACATGGACTTGACAAAGTGTGAAAGAGAAGCTGCACAGGCAATGTCAGCGAGTCACATGTTGCCGGCAGACTCATTTTGGAAATTCAGGGTTTTAGCTTGACACAAGCTTGCAGGAGTAACCAAGTGCCGAAACGAAACCCAGTGTTAGTTAAATTGCACTTTTACCCCTGAATGATAAGTCTCACCAAACCGCGTTTAAAAAAAAAAATGCTGCAGCCAATGCTACACGGCCCGGTTTCCAAAGTCCATAACACACAGCTTGTTTTTTTATTATTAATTGTTTAAAAGCTGCTTGCTGGTGTTACTACTCAAGCACATTGTGCAGCAATTTCACGGAAATTCAGATTCAAACGCTTCATTTACTTTCCCCAGCGTTTAGCATTAGCTACAAGCAGACTTCTGGGGTCTTGTGGGAGATTTTTTTTTTTTTACGCAGTAATTTAGACAGGATAAGAAAGTGAGAGTGTGGTCGCAGTGGGTCTTGTTGTCGTGCACAGTTGCCCGCAGTAGCCCAGGTGTCACAGATTAACTAATTAAAGGCAGCTTCAAGCTGTATCCACTTCACACTGCAGTTCACCTGATTAGCAACGCCATTGCTAAAGAGCCGCTACCTTTCAACTTTTACCTTTAATCATGGCCTTTGTGTTTTTATTCACATCCATTTCATGCAGATAGCCTATGCAATAATATAGCATGTGAATGTTACTGGTATAGGGAGTTGTTTCAATTCCAATCTGCTCTCTAGATTTAAAACAGCATAATTAGAAGAATATTAATTAATTGTGAATTTTTTTTTTTTTTCTTCCCCCACAAGGGATTTCTTTCATTACCTGACACCAAAAGGTGTTATTCCAACTTGATATTTGTAATAATAATCCTAGTTTACTCCCTGATCTCATTAGGTTGTGCATAAACTCACAGTGCATGCTCAAATAGTTTAAGAACAATTGTTAGACTGTTACTCCAGGTATGAAAATAGGCATGTTTGTAGTGCTTTAATTGGTTCTCGTGATTGAAATGTCTGGTCTTCAGGATTTGAGCATGTTAATATTGTTGAAGCCACAGGCGTCATCAGTTAAGAAGGCAGTCCAGAGGTGAATAATCTTTGGCAGTAGGTCATAAAAAAACCAGCAGCTATGAACTTGACTAGTTAATTTACCAGGAAGTTTTGGGACACTCAGGATCGCTGAGCTCTTGTGGGGCGCAGACCAGCACAGAGACATATGGATGACTTTTTAGGCTTGGAAGGTGTGAATAAGGCGATTGCGTGCGTGGAGATTCTTCAGTATTTGTTTGTTTCCAAAATGATTGACAACCAAATGTGCTCGCTGCAGCATGTTGACTTTTATGTGCTTCCTTGATTTCTGTACTTTGCAAAAATCTTCCTCTGATTTGATTTTTTTTTTTTTGTAACAAGCGACAAATGTCAAGGGCAGACAGAATGGAATAGGATCATCATACTGTGGAAATGCAATATCTGCCGTTGATAAACTAGGTGCCTGTGCTGCCTTTTGTCTGAATCGGCTGATTTGAATACGAATTTGTGCTCACAAAATGTTACTACTTGTTTTGCAAAAGACTGAGTTTTTATGTAAAAAAAAAAAGAGAGAAAAGGAGGTCCTGAATCATGCATGTTAAGAGCATGAGCAGGTGTTAAATGTAAACGTTCGTTGCAGATTTCATGACAGCGTTTGCGTTAGTATAGGAGAAAGCCTCTTGTTCCTATTTCTATATTTCTGCTCCTTTTAGGCGCTTGCCTCCTCACTGTTCTTGCCACTTCCACATTTTCAGCAGCCTCTGTGCTCCTGAGAGGGACAAGAGATAAGAGCGGCTGTCTTTATGTATTATTGAGCCCACACGTTTGCCTTTCTAAATAAAGGCTGCTGACAGAGTGACTAAAATGCAGGACAGTGAGTGAACTTCCAAAGGCCACATCACTGCGCTCTGTACAGAAATGTGTGCTGCTGGCAGAACTGGGTTAGCATACAGTGGGTGGCTTTAGCAGGAGAAAAAAAAAAGCAATTTTGTCCCCTTTGTCCTTCTTAAATGTCCGTCCCATCCCCCCCTTTCTTCTCCCTGTGGCCTTCCCCTCTCTAGTGATCGAGTCTGGGATGTGGATGCTGCACAGGACTGTTTATTCAGTCCTTATTGTGTGTTGGCCACAGGGTGGCCCTCCCTCTGCATGTGTGGGTCATTACTGCAGGACAGCGCTGCAGTGTTCTTGAGCCTGTCACTGCATCCCAGCTGCTGTTATAGATCACCACACATCATGCTTTATATAGGCGTTATGTAGTGTGTTGTTTTATGTTGGCTGTACAAATGTGTCATGGTGAGAAGCAGAGGGAGTGTGAATATACTTAGTGGTGTTTAGACATTACAGACATGTCTTTCTCATTTTGAGGTTATTGAACTGAAGCTCATAGCATCTATGTTGTCATCTCTACACCCAGGGTTTGTGTTTGATGTTTGAATTCAGACTGAATAGTTTTTCTCAGGCTAAAAGTTTTGAGGCCTACAGTCAAATAGTGGAGGCTGATTTAAATGTCAGTGTTAGTGCTCAGTCAGAAATCAGAATAGTACACTTTCTTCTTCGATTTATATACTCTGACTAACTTTAAATGTTTTGAAGTTAGCATTTGTAGAGATGGTTTTTGTCTTGCATCACAAGCGATTATATCCGATAACACAGCTTTTAGTATTACAATGTCTGCATTCTGTGTCACATGCACCTCACTTGCATTTACAGCAGATTAGCCATATCTGAGAATATTCATTTCTATGTTATAGTTGGCCTCACTCTCAATCTGTTCTTTGTTGGTTTTATTCTTTAAATAATTTCACTATTAGGAAATTGTAAGCGTCAATACCATTTTTTTTTTTTTTATTCATATGTAAATAATTAAATCTTAGGAGAGTATGTTTTTGTTTATAATTTTGGATGACAATTGTTGTAACGGCTGCTTGGGGAAAAAGACTATTCTCCATCAACTCTACTCAGTGATATGTTGATGTTTTATTGACATTGGCTCAGAAACGGCATAGAAACCAGAAAGACTAAAAAAAAGGGCCTCTGGTCATAAGTCGATATATAGATAAACACTACAGTCTCTTGAGCTGTATAAAGTACCAAACTTTTACCAAAGCATGTTTTTATACAAACATAGATTTATTTCTGTCTTTACGAATAGAAGTAGAACATTGTGAACTTCTCCCCTGGAGGCAGCCTGCTGATGTTAACCTAACGTCACATCACTTTTCAGTTTTACTCTGATTGGCTGAAAAGCATGAGGGAGCTGCTGCTTAATGACCCCACTGTAGCTTTACACCTTTAGGACCAACTATCAAGTCTACATCTATGTTAATGCATTTCGACAGATTTAAATGTTAACTTTCAAACAAAGCTGGCTCACTGGTACAGAACAGCAAATAGAGCGCTGCTGAATGCTTTATTGTATAACAGCGTCAGCAGAGAGACAACAGAGTTCAACTCAGGCACACTGAGAGTCAGCATATAGGTCTGCTTTTAAGGTAAAAAGAGGCTAACCTGGGACAACTAGCGGGGTATGAAAATCCTTAAGTGTTTCTATAAAAACTCGATAACAATGAGTAAGGTGTGTTACATGCTTGTTTGTGAAGTGTCTCGAGATAACATTTGTTATGATTTGGCTCCATAGAAATAAAGATTGATTGATTATTTAAGAGGTATTTGCGCAGGAGATACTTTGGTCAAAACTTATCCCTAACTCAAAGTGAAGTGTACAGTTTTTTGCTCGACTTCTGTGTCTGTATGGAATATCTCAAGCATTTGGGCTAATTTTCCAGTATTGCATGTTGTAGCATTTGTACACTGCAGTGTGTGGGTAGACTAGTCACATCTGTGTTTCCAGCTGGGATATTTTGAACTGTTACTTGTGGGCTTTTAGTTTTCAAGGACAGGCCGTGCATGTCAGCATGTGCACTCTGGAGTTCTTCACTCTGCAGCTTGTCACGCATACTTGGTCAATTTAATCCTCTGAGGAGCTAGTAGCAGAGATTCGTGCCTCCTCACTTTAAGTGCTCAGTGTCACATCAGTACACGCTGATCTCACTGCTGGCTTCAGGTTCATCTCCGAGAAGTTCTGTAGTCAGTCAGTTCTGGAAACGAGAAGTTTTTCTCTTCTTACCTGCTCCATGTATGACAAAATGTGAAATACTTAGCCCTGATTGACCTCTTGTTATTACTATACAGTAGTTTAAATCATCTCTTACAGTTTAGTGTAATCCCTTAATCAAAATGTACCTCTATGTGCACAAGTTTCAGCAAGGCTGTAATAGAATGAATCAGTGTCGTACTAGACAGAAAATAAAAACCCACCATGTCCAGCCCGATGTGGATTATTGTAAATCATCAGTGCTAACAGAGTCCTTTTAAGTTCGTAGCTGGCTGCCCTTATAGCACAAATCTTTTTAAAATCAATACTTGCAGTCTATAAGTCAGATTTCTTTCCCTAACTAGAGTAGATTGCTGGATGGCCTTCAGAGTAGCTGCTGTTAATTGAAACTAAAATGGCAGTCTTGGTACCCTTAAGTGGCAGCTGGGATTTAAATACATCATTCTGATTTTAAATTAAATCTTACAGGGATCTGAATCCTTTTGCTGTAGGTGAAATCTGTCACTTACGTTCCATAGTAGCTTTACAAGTAAAGGATAAGAGCTGCAACTATTGATTCTTTTTATTAATGATTAAAACATTTTTAGTTAACGGAGTACCTTTAAAATTGACACGATCACATTGCTCGACTAACAAGTCAAACCTTATTCCTTTTTTAAAGGTATTATCAGAGACAATGTGACTCCGCACATTTGTGAAGCTACAGACAAAGCATGCAGTGTTGCTTGAGAATCTAAATGATAGATGAAATGCAAAAATAAATGCAGATGATTTTATTAAAATTCCATGAAGCGATTAATTGATTTAGTTATGTAAAGGATACTGTTCAGAACCTTTAACAGCTTGTGATTGAATCTATATCAGTTGATTTACATCTGTACTCCAGTCTAGAGTTTGATCAGCTGTGAAATGTTTCTTCCAGACACCCACTCAAAATCACTTTTCCATGTAATTAATTAGCACAATCAGTGAGCTGCTAAAACGGAGCCAGCAACACCAGCTTCAGAGGTTGAAGGGCGACAGAAGGAGAAGGCACAAAAAGTAGTAAAGCAATGACAAAATCTTGAGTGGCTCTCTAACATGTAAAGTATTGTAAAAAGCTTCTCAGTACTGCATGCTGTCATATAATGATATATCAAACTTGAGCTTGTGGGTAGGTCAAAGAAATCCCTAAATTGAATTTGGGATCTCTGTATCTGTTCAGTCACACTGCGTGCAGAAGCTCTTCTCTCCCTTGTGAGACGTCTGTGTGATCTGAGAGTACCAATAACTAAACACGCTATACTGTAATGAGTCCTAAAAGGCAGCCTGCTCAGTGGGGTAAAACTGTGGAGGTGGATGGGTTTATTTTTGCGATGATGGGAAAACAAAAAAAGAACCTCGTGGTTTTTATCTGGGCTGGTTCCTGACGAAAAACTGTGAGGCAAGGCCTCTGGGGAAACAAGATGCTCCCCACTCAAATGCGTGCACTAAGAGGAGGCTGCTGGCTGGCTGCACACACTGAAAGCCCTGACTGAATTTTTTGGGGGAGAGGCGTATTGCCAGGCTTCCTCCTCCAAGTGTTTATCTAATGAAATATTTCTGCCTTGTGGCGCTATCTCAGGCGGGACTGTAGCCAATGTTTGTGCTTTGTACTTAGAATAAAAGGTGAAACATATGAAATGGAGATTGAAGAAAGTCATTTTCTTCATCAACAATATGTTCTCACATGGCCTGCTTCTCTCCAACATGCACATGGGGGAGGCTGCATGTGGAGCCCATAGCTGCTTACCGTTATACCTTTTTAACAAACTGGCTGAACACCACCTGTGTTTTTGAATGATCTGTCTTTGGGCACTTTTTCTTGTGTTGTTCATGTGAGCAAACTGTAAAAAAACTTTAGGTGTGAAATCAATTCTTAGTTATATTATACTAATATTTGTATTTGCCAAGGGTTTTTTTGTTGGATAAATAACAGATGGAAAGAGCAGCAGGAGGGTTGAGTTGGCCTGTGAAGTTTAAGACCCTCTCAAAGTGAGACGAGGAAACTTTCATTATATTTAATGTTTGTCAACTCAGTTTTTATTATTCTGCCCAGTATCAAGATTCTTGCTTCAGATAGTTTGCCTTTCATCATTTGAAGTTGAAAACTTTGATTTGTTGTTCTTTCAATTTAAAAAAAAAACCCTCAGGGAAAATCTGTACAAGTTTTAACTTAGTGTTTTTTCAATGCAACATGAAATACTGTTATATGATCACGTTTAATGCATGACACAGCAGTAAATCATATTGAAATACTCTCAATGGTCTGATTGGAGCTGCTTGGAGTTGAGTTCTTCTTTCTTTGCAGTTTTTAAGTACAAGATTGTGATGCCCAGATGAGCTACAGATAGTCTGTTTTAGTTTAACTCTGCCTGCAGTCTGAGCGTTCAGAATTCAGTAAATTTCTACCTTTTACAAAAACGTGTGTTGAGCATGTATTTTAGAATTAGGTCTTCATGTAGAGAGGTTGAGACGCTTAAGATTACACACAAGTATGGTTGAAACATACTCAACTGTTATGTCATGTGAGAGACTTCTTTAAGTGAAGCTGTTTTGTGTAAGGCTGGCTGGCATGTTAAACTGAGTAGGCCTCTTACTAGACCATTGACTGTTCATGTTAAGACCCAAAGTGACAATCATGTACGCTCATCTAGTTTAATTTAGTGAATGAAATGTATTTGTGGTAATTGGCCTTGTGGGTCAAAGCTGTTTGCTGTCAGGCTGTAGTTTCTATTTTTGCTTGGGTTATGTTGTCATGGGTTTTGACTTTGGCTTAGGGACATGACTCAAATGAGTCATGTACTTGCACTTATGCACCGAAACACTCGCAATGCATTTTGTCTACAGTCCATTCAGACAACAAACAGGGATGCTAATGGAGATATTACAGAATAAAGAAATCAACCAAACCTATATGTACACCCTGTTCTCACCAACCTGCAATACAGGTTGACCCGAATGTTCCACTTTTCTGCACAATTTCAGTCCTCCTTAGGGTTCAATCTAAAAGCATTTTTTACATTTGATAAATGAAGCACGGCAGCATTGTGTCATGTTAATCTTCATTTCAAATGTTCCTTTCAAGGTTTTTGGTACAAGATTTTGAAATGGCAGAAAATTCAAAAGCAGCAAATTTAACAAAATGACTGTAAAGTAACTCTGATACTCGGCAAGTTGCCTGGAAGCACAATTACTATGATGCAGCAAGCTGTTAAGTGATGCTGCTGTATTGTTCTTTCATATATACATACAGAAATGCATTGTTTTTTTTTTTTTTACGGTTTCCTATCTGACACATGGCAGCAAATACTGTACATAATAAATCATATTTTTTTTGTACATAGAAATCCGTGTAGATATTCAGATCAGAGCATTGGGTTGAGGAGGTTCTTGCTCAGACTTGGCTACAAAAACATGACCCACCAACCAGTGTTGGTTTGAGTTTACTGTGGACCTAATCATAGTGGATACAGAGTTTGCTTTATAAATAAACATACAAAATTGCTTTGCCAAAAGAACATCCTGAGGTCACTGTAGTTACAAGCTGTATGTGAAATAAGAGGGCATAGATGAACATGTCACTACCGTCCAAAAAAAGTCATGTGGTGATTGAAATGTTTTCAGAGTGGACTGTGGAAAAACTAACATGTAGCTGATCTTTACTCAGCCACTCTGACTGCCTGTGTTGCCATTTCTTTGCAAGTTTAGTTGGCGTTTTTATGTCTTATGTGTTCAGGGGGGGGTTGTTTTTAGGCCTTTTAGTCCTGCTTTAAGTAAGAATAAACAGATTTCCCATGTCATCAATTAATGTATGAAATTAATATTTGATGGTCCATTACGATCTTTATTTGCCATTACATCTCATCTCCACCATTTCTACTCAATATTTTTTGCGTTTTGGAGGAATTATCTGACAAGAGAGCTGTCAGATAGCATTTGTGTTCATTACCAACACAGCTCTCTTCTGTGCAGTTTTATTTATACTATGTATTCAGGCAAACCCTGCAGATTCTCTCCACTGACCAGCTGTTTCTTTGCACTGATATTGTAGGCTATGAGGCTGATATGTAATCAAAGCAGAAAGATATGTAATTTCTTGATGACTCACACTTAAGTACATTGTCATTTTTAGTCAGAATATGACAGTAGACAGTCATCAAACACACTCACAGAACACCTCCAGCTTTTCACACTTGAATAAGATGAGGTTGTAATTATTTTCTAATCCAATATGAGTCCAGAACAGATCTACAGCTGTTTGAGCTGCAATTTGTACTTTCACGTGTGTTCATGTCCGTCATGTGTAGCAGAGCCAATCAGTGACAGCTGAGCTTCCGCAGTGCTGTTCACAATTAACAGCCATAAAAAGCAGCAAATGAAAATGAAACGGCTTGTTCAAATATTTAATGGCGGTCCTCTACAATCATGACAGCTGCACTGACTTAAGTCAAGACGCAAAATAATATTCTGACAAAAAAATGATTCAAGACAAAAGTAGCTCGCTAAATGTGTTTTAGGATTAAAAAGAAAATGTCAGAAACAATTTGTGATCACTCCAGAATGAAGTTAATATTTTTTGACATGCGTAAACTTCCACAGATCACAGTGTGGACATTTAAGATAGCAGAAGATTTTAGACAAAACACTGTGCAATGGAGACTGCATAGCAAATTGAAACTCTTCTTTTGGCTTTCTGAAATAACAGATAGGAAAAGTAAAGATTGAACACTTTGATTTACACATTATCCATCTCTCTAGCTGACTCTGGTGAAACACTTGCTGGTGGAAAATGACCCCACTAAGAAATATTGATCAGTTGTATTGACTTTTACCAGTTCATCTGACAGTTGCAATGTTGTTTTCATCACTTGAGTAGAGAAAATCAATTCACATTTCAGATGTTGCAAGTTGACATTTTCACAAGAGGCAACCAACAAGGTGAAAGTAGTTCAATAATGGGACACTAAATGATCAGTTATTTGTGTTGTGTGTTTTTAACTACAATCTACCATCACAAAATGCAGGTGGAATAGCATCAGAACCTTAATGTTCTTGGTACAGTAGAGTGAGGTGAGATAGACCTCGCTGCAGCCAACATTTGAGTAATGCCACTGACGGCCAAATTCCATCAGATGTGTGTTCGGTCCATCTCTGCTCCGTTACGGCAGCGGAGCTGATTGGTCTTTACTTTATTCAATGTGAATGCTTCCACTGGCTGTGCTGTGCTGCGTCTCAGCTCCGTAGCAGAGACGCAAGGCTTCTATTTTTGCCGGAATTCAGAATAAAACACTCCGTTTTGACGGTTCAGAAAAATGAACCTATGTGTTTGTTTATGTGTTATGAGTTTTATACTACATACATCGTATTATCTCGCGGTGTCGCAAGTGAATCTGTGAAATCACTGGACGAGGGTGCACAGAGCCGGACCGGCCCAAACACGCAATGGTCTGGTGGAAGTTCTGGGTTAACGTGCTTAACATGGTGGTGCTGCAGTGTCTGATTTCAGCAGATTGTGTTTCAAAGTGGATTTAAAAAAAAAACATGTCATCCAGAGAGTGGGTTAACTTCTGCTGATGTAATATATTTATAGAAATGTTTGGATTTGTAACATTGTGTGAATAAGCCACAAGAAGAAGCAGTGTAGTTTCAGTAGTACATATACTCATCAAATCACCAAATCTTCATGCATTCACTTAGTGAAGAATATAATCTGAACCCCCTCCATTCTCCCTCGTCTCGTTTTTAACGGTTTGTTTGCATGATAAATAAGAGCTTAAATTTCAGCAAAGTACAGTAAAGGAACGATGATGTCTCAGCAATCAGTGAATTAAATTAACTTGTTTTTGCCAAACGTACAAATGACTCATGTCATGTATTTTTCAGGAAGTGAAAGGTACAGACATAACAGTTTGTGTCTACTGAAATTATATTAATGCTTGTAGTTGTCACATAAGAAACAAACAGGACGCATCGACAGTTTCTTGGGTGTTAAAATCGAGCTAGCTTCAGCTCAAAGAAAGTCTGAGTATGATGAACCCTGCTTTGGATACACCCCGCTGTTGTGTCTGACTAAACAGATTTGACAAACAGAGCAAACTTTTTACAGAAGACCGCAAGCTTAAAGTAAATCTGTAGTAAGATTACAGAGATGCATTTGTTTCAAACTTTGAGTTTGACTTTCAGCACAAGTTGACCGGGCTTATTTGTGTCTTCATGCTTTTCTTTGTGTAGCTAATTACCAGCTTTGAAATCTGGGAAAATGTCAGCAAACCAGATTTATAGCCACATTTCAATGTCCACTGTGTCTTCAGTAGACTCTGTCGAGTCCAAATGTCCTTAGTTTAGGCAGATATTTGTCTGTTCTGCTTCAGTTTTTGTCCTTTCCCCATATTGAATACAGTTGTGTCTCATAATGTTTGTCACTCAGTCTGACTGAGAGGGCGTTGTCCAGTGGAAAAATGACGTCAATGCTTGCCCTCTACAGTGAATATGAATGTTGAACTGATGTTCCCTTTCACAGTGTTGTTTGTGGTTATTGATGTTGGAGTATGCATTTTTTGTCACTGTTTGTTGGTGTCCTCTGGCTTCCCATCTTGCCTTGTTGATTTTGACCACTCATCAATGGTTTGTTTTCAGAATATGAGATGTGATGACATGTTTACAGTTCTGCTTGTGATACTTTGTGTGCTACAGACTGGATGAAATTCAGAAAGTTTCAGCGCAACTTTTGCTGGAAGTGAGGAATCTGAACAGAGCGATTTTTATTTGTGCCTCCCAATATCAGTGATCATCTCTGTGCAGCCCTCTCATCCATTTAGCTAATTGCCATTTCTCATGCTTATTGCCAGTATTACTGTCGCCAGGTTTTCCTCCTGTTTACACTAAACAGAAGATGAACTGTGACTAAGAGAAACGTTGCTTTTTGCCTCTTCCTAGTTAAAGCCGATGTACATGGGCAGCCAGTTGAAAAAATATAACCTCCTTCTCCTCACCCCGACAATGACATGTGATCACCTCTGAATGTTGCTATTGTTCTTGTTAATCTAACATGAAGTATTTTTTGTGTCCACATTTTCAGACGGCAACTCCAAACTAACATGGCAGTCAGACTGTGTGATGTGGCTTCTCTGCTTAGAAGTGGTTCGTGGGCACCTGAGCCTTGGACTGGGGTCTGTTGCACTTATTTTTATGTAAACATTCGGCATCTCAGTGCTCAGGCCATACCAATGACGATAGCTTCAAGTTTTATTACGATAAATCAAATTAATCCCATTTGTTTGCATTAATCACAATTAGGATTTGTGTTCTTTGTGTTTTGATTCTGAACAGATCACAGGTTGTGGCTGTTTGTCTGTATTGGTATGGTCTCAACCTGTGTGCTGCTGATATGTTTAACCTAGATGTTTTTTTTTCAATGACTGCATTATTGTCTCTGTGCACCAATTTGTAAAATTGTGACTGTCTGGAATGATGTTCACCATGCAGTGATGATACAGATCTGCTCTCTTCACGTGATGAAAATGTTAACTAAGGGGTACTCTTCATACATTAGCCTGTTCCTGGTTGCCTTAACTGATATCCAACTATCCAATTTAAAGCCTGATGTCCAATGCTAGCTAACTGATGTCTGCAACTTGTTGCTGCTGTAGGCCTCATTGCCAAATGAAGCGTTTCACTTTGCTACCTTAAAGGGTTTGCTAAAAGTCTGCTACTTCCAAACTCTTATATTACTCTACTAATTGTTTAATATGACAAATGAATGGACCACATTGATTTCTCACTAGAAAGACTCTTGATGGTTCTAGAAACAAAAGCAGCAGTCACAAATAGTAGAAAGAGAATTCAGTGTACACTCTTGTCTTTTTCTTTTTTTTTCAAACTTTCTTTCATCCAGCTCGTGGTGTTGGATGTTATATTTCATAGTTGTCAATTTATCAGTTCAGACGTTTTACATGACTGAATAGCCTAAGCCAGCGTGTTTTAGAGGGAAAGAACTTGTTATTCACAGCATCACAGTTTCCCCTTGCACAAAGAAACCTGCACTCTTATTTCATGTAAGGTACACAGATTGTGATTGGCTTGTACGTCCCCTGCAACTTGGATGCTTTCATTATAGTTAATATTAATGTATTAATTAATGAGCCATGTCTCCATGACAACAATACTGTGTGAAGAGAGTCCTTTTTTAACTATTAGTTGGGGGTTTGATGTTTTAGCATGATTTGTATGTGGTCTTAACTTGCTTTGTTTTTGTCTCTTTAGCAGGTAATTGCTGCCATGGAAACACAGCTGTCAAATGGGCCAACTTGCAACAACACGAGCAACGGTCCTTCAACAATCTCAAACAACTGCTCCTCACCTGTAGAGTCAGGGAGCATAGAGGACAGTAAAACTAATTTGATAGTCAACTATCTGCCTCAGAACATGACCCAAGAGGAGCTGAAGAGTTTGTTTGGGAGCATCGGAGAAATCGAGTCATGTAAACTAGTCCGAGACAAAATCACAGGTAACACAGCTGTTTGCTCGTTTTTGCAGTTTTCTATTTGATGTTCTCTTTTGATTTTTAATAGTTTGTTTAAATGCCAACCTTTAATGTTTCTTTTTCCCTTTTGTCATGGTGTATTTGATGGCTTGTGTGAAGCACTTTGTTTTTTTACCTTGCCTTTCCTTCTATGGCTGGTTAACAGCACGGGGCCTACCACATACAGTACATGTTTAATGATTGATAGGTTTTGAGTCCTTTGTTGCTTCCCCTGAGCCAGGGTCGTAACATTTCATTTTGCAATTATATTGACACACAGTTACATTTTTCATATAAAGCACCGTTTGTTTTGGGTGAAATTAGTATTTCCTAGACTGTCCTTCTCTCCTGATTTACTTAAACATTAAACCCAACTATCATATCGGTTTGGCACTGCTCTTAGTCTTGTCCATGCCGAGAGCTCGTCTGTTTATGCATGCACAGTATGGGATATCCTCTTTGTGTATTTGACTTGGGGCATCATGAATTATAACTCCTGACCTTTTTACCTCCAATGAATGCAGAGGCATTCATTTTGAAAGGCAGCCAATCATTTTGCATCTCATTATGAAGGATATATGGCAGTGTCTTCTAGCCATCTATTTTAAAACCTTCCAAGCAGCAGTATAACACTGATTTTAATTGCTGTTATACTGCTTTAATATGCAGCATGATACTAGTGCCACTAGCAAAATGGCATTTCCAAATCAAAAGAGGCCCTAGGGCAGTTGGAATGGATACTATGGAAATGGGGGTTTCCATCTAAAGAGATATTTTTGTAGCTTTAACACAGGAGTTTAATATGATATTCATTTTAATTGCACTATTATATCTCCTATGTCTTGAGCAGTTAGAAGAAGTGCAAATAATTTCAAGTTGTTTTAATGGGAGTTAGCAGAATCTCACTAACATTGCCTGTTTGACATTAGCTGGTAGACAATTGCTGAGTCCTGTGGATTTTGTTTTTTCCTGCAGGCTGTTTTCGGTCAAGGTTACCTGAACCTTCCTCCATCTGCTTATTGTGGCCTCTTTACGGACGCATACACACATCTGTTTCATTTACATTTTACCCTGAAACTTGAGCAGCCTTATTCAGGACAACAGATCTTTCCATTAAAATGTGGCTGGAGGGCAGGGGGCTCTTATTGAAACACCGTTGAATTTATAGGCTGCAGATTTTATAATTTGTCTGTATTGTGACACCTTCTTTGAAATAACATCCATAATGCGCCCCAACCCACTTTTGATTTTGAAATGTTAATAGTTTTTCATACGGTTCAATGTTTATATATATATAGCTCACCTTTTATTGACAACTGTGAGCTGCACCTCCATCATTTTTCATGTCATGTCTTCAACGTATATTAAGCTAAGCCTTGCCTGTAGACCACATGGCCCTGTGTATGCCTTCAATAGGTGCATGTGTCAAGATATTTCTAACTAAAGGTTGTCAATAGAGGTGTGACTTCACGTTGTAATGTTAAATGTTTAGAAAAATACCAAACATTCAATAAAATCACCAACCGTTTAAACGTTAATTAGTTTTTGTGTTTTTAAATGTGGTAACGTGCGCGTGTCACTGCACAGAGCAACAGCTGTTACAAGAGGGATTTACAAACAGCAGACCTTTTCGCTCCCTCCCCCCCCCCCCCTCTCTCTCTCTTTCTCTCTCTCTCTCTCTTTCTCTCTCTCTCTTTCTTTTCTGATGTGATTCTGCACACTTGATTTTGCAGGGATTTAAAAAAAAACCTGATTCATGCTTCTTACGGTGGCTCTGCGCACTCGGTCTCTGCGACTGTTGAGTCCTTTCATACTGATTGCTGACAGAGCGGCCCGAAGAACGGACCACGAGGTCCTCGCGTGCGAGTGCACTCTCCCCACTCTCTCTCTCTGTCTTTATCTCGCTGTCTTAAGCACGCAACAACTTTATGAATAAATGAAAATTGGACCGCACATGTATCGTCTATGTGTGGGAAATGCGTTTATTTAACAAGCCGGACGCCCACCCCGTACCCCCCACCTATTCTAACTATTCCCTTAATGTCCGACCTGTCCTGGACCAGCTATATGTCCAGGTTGTCAATTAAGCAAAAAATATCCCTTTTTGTTTGCCATGGTATCAAATACAGTCTTGTTTGGATATTTATAAATACAGTATATATTTACTTGTGTGACATTTTGAATGAGTATTGTTGCAACCCGACCTCTATCAGCACAGCACTGTATACTAAATGAGTTGATGTCACTCAAAACTAATGAGGAAAAAGGTTACACCACATGATATAGTTGGTGTATATCTGTATGTGGTGTGGGGCTTTCATTATGTATTCACTGAATTGAGACTTTTGTCATCCACTGATGACAAACTGTCAAGTGTGTCTTCTTGCATGGAATAAATGTCTTTGTGAAGTCATGCATACAAGAAATACATTTGATTGTTAATGTATGAAAAGGGTTGAGCTGAACTGACAAGTGATCCTTGTCTAAAATCAGTGCTGAGCGCAGCCTGCTGGGTGATTGAACATAAAATGCTTGATAGGTTGCGTAGGAAGGAGGAGCAAGTGAAATAACACTAGAACATAGCACTCCCAGATAATTAAGAGCAAGGAACTAAATAAAACAAGTTGTTAGAAAGCCGCTTGCCCTTGAGTTAAAGGGGACTTGAGGTAATACTACACGCCTCCATAATGAGGGGGGAGTGGTAAAAATGTAGATTCAGATTTAGTAAGTAACATAACTTACCTTTTTGGATGTTTGACTGAGGAAAGATTTGCTGTAAGCCCCAGGAGGACTCGGAGTTACACACTAGCGCTTAAAAATCCTTTAAAAAAAGAGTTAAAAACAATAGATGAAGAGAAAGTTTCCTATATGGCGCCGTTTGTTTGTTATCCAATTTTGCAACTTGACAGACGCAAGTAAAACTCTCCATTTAAAATCAGAACAACCTATAAGTAGATTTAACCAGACAGTCTGACCTTGAAGACTTGCTCTTCTTCGGTGCTGATGATGTTTGGGACCACTTGTTTACAGGTTTTAAAAATAATTCATGGTTTTGTAAACTTATCTTTCTTGCTAAAGTTAATTTAATAATCCATTTAAATGAGCTTCTTCATAAATGTCTTTCATGTCAAGGCCCTTTTATAGGTCAGACTTTTGGCTCATTAGAATTTGATATCTTCTTCTAACAAGGTGAAGCTTCCTCTTGGAATTAACAGTTTAAAATTTGATGTGTCGTTGTGTGCAAATAACATGAACTTCACTGTGGGACATTCCCATGCTCCCTTTGAAGGAATAGTCTTGGTTGGGGCGTCGTTTATTTGGTTTGCCATGTGTAACTGTCCTGTTACAGAAAATCCAAGCTGCTCAGTTGGATACGACTGCTTGAGGGTTATTTATGAGAGTATGCAGCTTTCAATTCCTGCGAAACATTTATTAGAGCATCGATAGTTGAATACATCTGTGAGAATTAACATGTGTCATGTTGTTTTCCAGTGTGCGGCTTAACTTAAACGAGCATTGTGGAGTTATGATTTACACCAGTTTGACTTTGTTTTCAGACTGCGAGCTCCTGTTGGATTGGATTTGGGATGACGGTTGCACCGATGTCTGTAGTGAACATAGTGTGTAGATGTGTTGTGTTTACGGCACAACTCGTGAGGCTTTTTGCATCAGTGGTGATCTGATTTAGATTGCTTTGCAAGGAAAACCATCAGAATCAGAAATACTTTGCCTTTTTATCAAAGAATTACCAATTCCAGCAGATGGAAAGGGTGAGTTTAAAGCTCTTCGTAGCAGGCAGTAGAAACTTTTCATTTAAGGAAGTTGAATGTTTTGGTTTTTTACCTAGGCAAATGTTTTAGCTCCCTATTGATACCACAGTACCAAACTCAGGGACAGAAGTTTTCCAACCAGACATCGTTTCAATGGTGCAGAACAGAGAATTATGTGCAGCTTGTAGAGTAATGTAAAAATCCTGATGTGTGTGTTTGGTCAAAACTGAACTAGAAATTAGAAAGAAATTGCTTTTACTTTTGCATGCTCATTGTTGCTTTATGTAATGGTTCCCAGTGCATTCAGTCTGTGTCAATATTTCAGTTTCAGTTGTTTGACTAAATCCTAGGACTGATCTCTTCTGTTGAGAACTAGTTTCAGCATTGTAATGCATTCCATGGTATGTTGCTGCATGGCTTGATGCACATGAACAGTATCTAACCAGCAGTCTTTTCTACATGAAGCATTTTATAAATCCCTTTTTTATCTGATCAAAGCTAGAATTGGGACGAGAAAAACTGACTTCAGACTAAGTTGGGGGAGAAATTAGGCTCTTAATGTTATTCAAAGCCTCCGAGTCATTTTTAAGGAACGATGCTCTGATTTCAATTTCAGCTCTACATAAAATCCCATCCCCTCCAGACTGTGTTGCTTTTGTCTCTCCCTTGGCCCTGTGGCAATGGATTTAAGCCAGCCTACATCTGTGTGCTGGTGCTACATCAGATGTTAAGTAATCACCAGAGAGATGCATGCTTCCTCTTCGCTTTAAATGTTCTCGCCTTGGCTGCTGCTGCTGCTACGGCTTAGTCTTTGTGTGTGTGTTTTTTTTCCTCCCACTATGGGCAGCACTCGTCTTTCACTGGAAACTGGGTGCAGCTCTGTGTTTGAAAGTGCAGCTCATTATGACTCCTCTACTCCTTAATGACAACTGAAAGTGAACAAGTTGTTCATAATAAGAACATGTTAAAGGCCTCCCAGTCATGACTGTTGATTTAGCCGATACTTGACGTCTCTATAGGAAGACATCACTATAAGCGTTGATGTGATGCAGCGTTGTATAGTAGAACACAGGATGCACAAAGGCAGTCGGCGCCTTACCCTCCAGGCTTAAGTAAGAGTGTCATTTCACCAGCTCATTTCAAAGCACAGCATGTTTCTCCTGGCTATATCAGTCCCAGAGATGCAAGGTGAAATTAAGTTTATGAACCTTATTTGATCACAACGGAACAACCCATGAGAGCAGTTCTTCATGGTGGGAAGACAGATCACAGCAGCATTGCTCCATATAGGGTGTCAATGCTGCAAGCAATATTTAACACTCAGCTGTCTGTTTAAATTTTCCTCATGATACAGAAATTAGTTTATGACATACTTTTTTAAAAAAGTGACAGATTTATGTTTACAAAGTCTTAACACCGTGCAGCATGTAAAGCTAATGCATCTAGCAAGAGGATTTTATAGTGTTTGATTCAGATGTCTGACGGATGTGATGGACAAGTGCACACCTCGTAGATTCTCCATTAGTAAACCCATGCATCCTCAATCATTTCTTTGAACCTTTAATCACACAAAGTCTTAAAACCAAGTTGTTTATGTGGACTTTTAATATGCTGAAGCAGCTCGAGCTGGTGAACTTGACCGGCAGTGGAATTGCAGAGGGACCCAGCAGTGTGGGTGGAGGAAATTGAATTGCCTCTGTGCACATAAAGAGTGGGTGTCAATCTATTGTACATTTTAGAGATAAACTGTGGAGGGAGGGGAACACATTGAGCTCCGGCTACTGCACTGTGTCAGAGATGAGCTGCTGTGAAAGCAGAGCAATCAGCTGTCGTTTATGCATTTATTTTAGAATTTCCTTTTTAACACTGCTGTATAGGATTGCTGCTAACAAAGTTTTGTTGTCTTCTTTTATACAATGACAATAAAGAGTATCTATTTTTAATGGAAGAGGTTTGACTTGAAGTCATTTTGAGCTTCTACTCTACGTTGTTTGACTAATACATATTTGTTGAACATGGGCTTAAGACTTCTGTGTACCTTTTCCAAATAAGAGATAAAGATAATTTGTCCAGCATTGTCATCTGGATCTATAGGGGTTTTATTTTTTGAGTAAACGTTTCTGTTCACTATTGGAGTGACACATTTCTTTACTTAAACATATGTAACTATTTTTAAAAATATGCAGAGAATCTAAAACGGATGTGCGCTGTCTATCTTTCCATCTATGTAATGTCTAATGAATTTAACTTTCTGTACAGGAAGTACAAGAAAGGATTGGTGTTATTTATTAGGACAGTTTTTCCTAAATTCAGACTATTAATTTAGTCAAATATCAAAATGAATGGTGATAAAACAATTTTGATTTATCTAATCACATCCTTATTACTATCTCAAAAGTCCCGAGCAGGAGGAGAGCCTGTCGATAAAACCCCAGCACCATTTCAGACAACCTCGAGTTATATCAGTCTGCATCCGTCCTCTCATCTGAAGGAATTTAACATGTCCATTTCACAGCATTAAAAAGCAGTGATGTTCGGCTCTTAACATTGTCTGTATTTGTATTTAGCCTTCACTTTTTTTTATTCAATGTGTTCTGTTCTTGTGATTGCAGGGCAGAGTCTGGGCTACGGATTTGTCAATTACGTGGACCCGAAGGATGCAGAAAAAGCCATCAACACCTTAAATGGCTTGAGACTTCAGACCAAAACCATCAAGGTAAGATATGATGCATGTTTTCTATAAATCTGCTGGCAGGCAATGGACATGTTGATTTTGATCTCCAGAGAGCACCCTAATCAGGCAGTCATATTCCACTCACTGAAATCAGTTACCATTCATGACTAGTAGCAGAAATCCAACACATGCCTTTCAAGACCAGCTCTCAGGGCTGGAGTCGAGGCATAATGAGGCAGGAGAAATGTGGGGTGGAAAGGGAGCCTATTGTTAATCTGGGCACATGCGGCTCTGCCTGGGCCTCAAGTAGAGCAGAACTGTTTCTATGGTTGCATGTGCTGTAGCACTGCTGTATGTCTTTACAGGGAGGTGGCTGCCATTAGCATTCATCAGGCAATGTAGCACTCAATGTGCTACTGGAAAACCTAATTTGCTTCGTCTAGTACTGCAGGATATGAGGGTGGTGGAGTCGGATTATTAGATGTGATGTTTTTGCAGTGGTCTTACAAGGAGACAGCCAGATTCCTTCTCAAATCTGCAGAAGGGTTTAAATGAAAACGTCTGTGAGCAAAAACACATTTAGTGATAGAAAATTCCTGTTTGAATAGCACCAAAATGTGAGCTGCATGCGCGATAATTTCAGTATTTAACATTTGAATATTACAGCCGAAGATGAGCCGTGTTATCAGCCGTACCTCTCCATTCTCATGAATCAAACAGAACACATCTTTTTCTCCTCACCTCATGCTCAGTTCATACCTCTGAA
Source organism: Labrus bergylta (assembly GCF_963930695.1). Classification (NCBI taxonomy): domain Eukaryota; kingdom Metazoa; phylum Chordata; class Actinopteri; order Labriformes; family Labridae; genus Labrus; species Labrus bergylta. Next base: position 11,025,734 of record NC_089216.1, read on the forward strand.
AGTAGAACGTGGCAACATCTTTATACATCACACATACAAAATCCTCTAGCCTCTCTGTCAGAAGTGCAAATAAACCCAGCGAGGTGGAGGAATATACTTTGCAAATATTAGCATCAAATGAAGTGTGAAGGTGAGACCAGGAGGGAGAGAGGGAGGGCAGGGATGAGGAGAAGTAAGGGAGTAGCCTGGCCGTGGGCAGGGAGCTTTAGCTATCACGTTCGCTTTGTCAGCCTTCCCTTCAGGGCAGGAGCAGGGCGAGAGTGAGAAAGGTGGAGTGACCGTGTGGAGCTCTTATCGATGTGAGAGCACATAAAGGAATCCTTTTTTGAAGGTTTAATTAAAGTGAGTAAATCCTTTTCATACAACACATTGCATAAGACTGCAGAGAGGGACTTGCTATAGGACAATTTAAGACTGTAATTAAATACAGTGGTGGTGCCATTCAGGTAATTGACAGTAGAGACAGCAGACAATGAATCACGGGATCCAGGGGACTCATTTCTCCTTCTCTTTGAATCTCCGTATTAATCCTCCACACAACCATCAGCTGCATCGGTTCCTTCTGCATTTTATTGTCTAAATGTCTACATGACTGAAAATGGGACGGTGCACTGGGGAAAAATGACTTCATGACTACTCAGGGGTGTAATGATGTATTGATCTAGAGGACCTGGTAGATGACTCTCTAGTCTTTCTCTGTTTTCTATTACCTGGCTGTGTTTATGGACAAATGTTGATTTATGCTGCATATTTCTCTGGCCCCATGCTTGGGGCTCTGCACATCTTCTCACTTTAGACATCGAATGTGATTAGTCTTAAGAGGTGGATACATTCTTCCGGTGTCTGTAGCCATATCAGGAAATGATGCATTTATTTTTAAATGAGAGCTGTCTAGCTGGGCCCAATGCTGCATCCATCTCTGGTGCATTTTCTGTCCATCATCTCAGTTGGAAATGTGACAGTTAACTTTCTCTACAAGACTGATTCGTCACTGTCCAGGAGGACAAACAGGGTGTGGACAAGACAAATGATAGAACTACATCACGCCATCATCGTATGACTACTAATAATAAAAACTAATGATGACAAACATTTGAATAGAGTTTGAAGAGAGTCAATTTGTGAGGGTAGAAGTAAGAACCAAATCTAAATATGTGATTTCTGCTTCCTATTATTGCTCCACAAATCTTATCCGGTGTTTCCCCTACCATTATATTAGGGGGGCGACCCGCCCCCCCAACAGCACCCCCTGCCCCCCTTGATCGTCAAATTCATTTTATTTTCTATATAGCGCCAGATCACAACAGAAGTCATAAGGATACCTTTCCAATAGAACAGGTCTATACCCCGTCCTTTTATTACAAACAAACGAATAGCCTTGTGTTATTTATCTTATTTACACGACGGCATGTCATTTCTGTCTCTACATGGTCGTGCATTTACAATTCTTTAAAAAAAAAACAATGCTCTCTGTGTTGTGCATGGTGGAGTTTCGCCCCAATACACACACACACACACAGACACTTGCACGCACACAGGTGAGCACACTCTCACCAGCGGAGGCCTAGGTGTGTGTGCTTGTGTCTGACGGACGCACTCGCAATAATAAAAAGTCTTTAAGAAGCATCAGAAAATAAAGTAGTCGGCTTAGTTGACTCTCTCTGCCGTTCCTCAGGGGATGCGCTGTTACCATGCTGCATTCAGGGGTGCTCAGACAATGAGAGATGCATTCAGGTACGCTCAGAAACAGGAGTTGCAGGAACAACCTCGCAGGAACCCACCCCCCGCCCCCCCAGAGCTCAAAACCTAGGGGAAACACTGTTATCAACAAAATCCTTCAGTGTTACACCGACTCTTTGACACGTGTCCTCTCAGGTGTGTTCTGACAGAACAGGAAGCACAATTTCAGTTTATTTCTTTAAGGAAATGTTTGTTTTATTTATTTTTTTGCTTTTTCAATTTTAAAAAGAGCAGGTATGATTATAGTCTCAGGTTGTGCTGCATAGTGGTGAAACAGATCACACTTGATCCGTGACCAGTTCAGATCAACTTGGCCCCACGTGATCCGCTGATAGATGGAAAATATACAAACATGGTGTAACCTTTAATAAAAACCACTGCTAAGTCCCTGTGCAGAGCCTCAATGAAGGAAGGCAGTGTTTAAGTAGTTTCATATAGACCTGATTTACAAAGAAGACATTACAGTATTTTAAAATATATCTTTCGTTAAGCTTTAATGTTTTTAAACGCTGCTTCGTCTTTTCTCCGTTCACTCTCACCCTGTCTGCGATCATGTAGGTAACAGCTGGTGGCTGCGTGTGACAACAATCAGCAGCTTCACATTAGCAACGTTCAGTGACCTGCTGCAAACTGTGTGTGGCTGTGAGCGGTCCAAAAACTGAAGATAGAGTCTGTTGGAATTACATTTTTATTCATAAACATTTGCCTGATTTAGTCAGAACACACCTTTTTTGTAGAGTTGTCATGGAACAGGCTTGTTTCAGCAAACATTGCTAAAATACTAAATGGCAAGAGCTAGTTTAGGAAAAGTGACAAATACCAACATATTGTAACAAATTTAAAGCATGCCAAAAAGATTTGAACTAAATGGATCACAGAATAAGAAGCTTAAGAATAAGAAGCTTATTCTTGACTCAGTTTGAATCAGAAATGTCTGAGTGTATTAATGCAGCTAAAAGATATATGTACTGATGGCCATGTCTCCGTCTGTAGGTTTCCTATGCGCGTCCAAGCTCCGCCTCCATCAGAGATGCAAATTTGTACGTCAGTGGCTTGCCAAAAACCATGACTCAGAAAGAACTGGAGCAGCTCTTCTCTCAGTATGGACGCATCATTACCTCACGCATTCTGGTGGACCAGGTGACTGGTGAGTAGGACACGACGTCTGTCCATAGTTCTTTATTCCCTTGTTTCCCAAACTGACTCCCAACAACACGGTTAGGATTCCACCAAGTGTTTATAAATATGCATAGATACGAAGTGGGTTCAAAGCAAGAGGACTCCATGCTTCATAATTTCTTTTCCTGTCCAGTCTCCTTCTGCCCGTACTTACCACCTCCTGCTTTCACCCCCTTTCTATTTCCATCCCAAGGTGTACATGCAATACCTGTTTCAGGCAGGAAAAGAAATGCACTTAGAGCCGTTGTATTCTCCATTTCTCACCTGTCATGTAGAGCAGAACTCTCATGAAACCCTGATCAACAGAATCCTTCACCGACGTTTCCCAATAGTCCTGTGCTGCGGAAACACCAAATATTCCTTCAGGCATGCACAATGGGAATGGTTGTCTGAATTATTCACACATTAACCATTTGTTTCAGGAGAATTCACTTTGAGTTTTGCAACCTGTTTAAACTGACTAACTTCACAAACTAGCTTTGACTCCAAAGAAACACGTGGAGTATTATAGAAATGTTGTAAATACCAGAATACATTCAAAACACTAAATCGTGACAAAAAACAGTAGTATTATAACCTACCTGGGGTGTGAGAGTGACAGACCACTTTTTGACTTGGTCAAGATACTGATGCTCAAGGCTGATTGACAGCAGGAAAAGAAACAAGACCAAGAGCCAAAAGACATGCATGGATGTGCAAAGAGGGCAGTCAGAGGTAAATGAGTCAAAGGAATAATGTGGAAACAAACTTTTAACATCTGTTCACTATTCAACATTTTTCTTGACCTTAAATAGCTAGCCTTAAATGGAGAAGTAATGCTGTAGTTAGATAATGTTAAATTGTTAGCCGTTGAGTAATCATCTCCTCAAAGGGGAATTAGTAGCAGCTGTAGATGTAATGCTACTATCCAGCTGTCTGTAGTTTGAGCTTAAGTTATTTGTTAGGAAAGATTGGTGCTTTTATTTCTGGTGCTCGTCTTTCTGCCGTTCTGGGACATTTTCCTTGTCACAGTCTGCACTCTTGGTCTTTGTTGTTCCCTGCTGTCCACCACTGTCCCATGATTGTTAGAGCTGCTGGTGCCTGGTCAAAACAAACTCACTTTTACTCCTCCCTCTTTCTCTCGCTGCACATGCCCCATGTGCTTTGGATATTTCCTGGTCTTCTTAACTTAGTTTTGGTGTTTGTTCTTCTGCCTCTTCTAGGTGTTTCAGTCTTGGCATCATTTGAGGATTTCCTTGTTGATCATTCTTAAAAAAAACAAGTCAATAGGCCTATACTTTGGATTATTGGTGGTGATATGTGCAGAATGCATATCTCCCTTATATAATGATTGAACACCTCAGATGTTGCTATTTTAAACATGAAGTTTCATGTCAGCACCAACTCTGCCATCGTTGTACCACTGAGATTTTAGCTTTTTTTTAACACTTTTAATTCACTGCTGTGAGGATGCAAGGGTACAATTTGAGATGCTCCACATTGTCACATGGTTTTGGTTTGAAAACAAAGAACAATAAAGTGAATATACCCTGTTAGATGATGGTGCGGGACATTCATGCTGCAGGTTATCACTGAATGTTTTCATGACTTTTAAAGACATTTAACTGATAGTGTTTCAATGAACTCACCACAGGTGTCTCCAGAGGGGTCGGTTTTATTCGTTTTGACCGTCGGGTTGAGGCTGAGGAGGCCATCAAAGGTCTGAATTGTCAGAAGCCCCCTGGTGCCACCGAACCAATCACAGTCAAGTTTGCAAACAACCCGAGCCAGAAGACCAGCCAGGCCCTGCTGTCCCAGCTGTATCAGTCACCCAATCGAAGGTACCCAGGACCCCTCGCACAGCAGGCACAACGCTTCAGGTAAAAGGGGCACACCAAAAAAAAGAAAATCTGATTAGAGCTGAGCCTAGTTGATATGGCTGTTGATGTCTGAGGCGTTTTGAAAATTAGCATTTAAATAGTCTCTCAGCAGTCTCATGAAAATATTCTGTGTTGGAGCTCATCAATACTCTGGACAGAATAATTCATCCTCATTTTCACATTTTCAACTTTGCTGTGTTCCTCCTGTTGCAGCTTTAGGCCGATGACACACTTTTAAGCAGATTTTGTCAAATGAGATGAGCAATACTCTGGTGGTTAAAGGAGGAAAAAATCTAATAGTTTTGTCTTTTTCAGGGCAATTGAGTCCAGTTTTTGTTTAAATTGTGGAAATGAATCTGTGGACATGAGGCTACAATGTTTCCAGATGAGCCAACAGGAGGCTGACAGTTCATAGAAACACTGAAGGCTGTTTGTGTAGGTGAATACTGAGAAACAAGTTCAGCCTGAAAGTTAATAAGGACAGAGTCTGGGGAATCACCTGAACGGAACAACTAACTATAAATAAGATCAGAAGTATTACTCATCTCTGTCATCCTGTCGAGAAGCATCATCAGCCTCATAAAACACTTTCTTTTTTTTTTTTTTTTTAAAGACACTCATGTTTGTGTGTTGTGCTGTTTGTGTTTCTTAGGTTGGACAATCTGCTGAACATGGCCTATGGAGTCAAAAGGTAAATTGATTTAGTGTTTTAATTGATCCTGAGGGAAATTCACACCTAACACAAGGGAACTGATGGGATATATTTTTGTCCCTTATGTTGATATTTCCCTGCTTGAGCCCTTGGCAACATGCGTAGGTAGCTAACACTGCATAAGGTAGCCTTGATTTAATTCAAAGAAAAAAAGCTTTGTTTGTTTGCATTAGTGCTTCCCTGTTCCAACAAATGTACAGCCATAATCCAGTCTCAGGGTGTTTGTTTGAACAGCAAGTGATGATGCAAATATTTAGCTGGTGTGCACGATAAAGAAAGGTAGACTTGTGTAACACATGCCTCGAGATCCAACCAATGAACGGCGTCACTGAAGACCACACACAGTCTCTTTCGCTCTGCCTCAATAAATCAAAGCTGAAGGTGGCGGAGTTCTTGGAATGGGTGGGAGCAAGAAGAAATCACTGCAGCATAGACCAGTGTTTTTTTTTTTTGGTTTTTTTTTGGTGTAGCATCAATACACAGATACCAAGAATTTATGTTTATCTCTATCAATTATAAAGAAAATAAAGCATATACAATTTAAACTTTTTGACATGAACTCATTTATACACTGAACATAGAAAATGAACAAATGAGAGCCTTGAGTAGGAAGCTGATGAAAGCCAAGGAGCACTAGTCAACCCTGTAGACATGAACATGAACTCAAAAAAAGCAAACTACAACACAGCGACAGCCTTGGTTTCTATTTTAAATCAAATATTTTATTCACAACAAACCTGAAACCTTTTAAATAAAATAAGGGAGCAGTAAGAAATCGAGCCACCATGATGTAAGGATGCAATCTGAGGGACATATTCAGTCAGCATGCTAACACCGTTTACACACGGAGTGAGCTCACTGTACCCGTCATGCTCCGGTGATACTGTACCTGTTCTTAGGCCGTTAGGATTATAAACTTAAATTCCTCATGTTTTAGTTAAATACCAGCAGGTTGAGTCACCTGCTTCATGTAATCAGTCATGAAGTTTGATATGTCTGTCTATAACCGGGTTAGTGACGGTGATGTTTTGAATTCCTTTAATCTCAGCATAATGTCACAACATGTCTAGATTAAAGCATTGTCTCCACTGCTTGTCTACATAACAAAGGACAGAATTCTTCAATCTCTTACTTGCTATTGCACAAAATTGCATACTTGTATTTTTGAGCTCCACGCTCTCACCTTGATCTATTATGGACAGCCCTGTCCTGTTTTAAACTTTGTTGCATCAGACAGCTTTCAGGATTCGCCAGGATACCAGTTTGTCTAAGTTGAGTTTTATAAGAATGCCTTCCTGGACTACGATTGAAGTCCAATCCCCTGAAAGCTCAAAGGCCCATCACGGGCGACAATAGACTTGTGATTTTCTCTTCTGCCCGGCCCGTCGGCTGACGTCTTGGTTGCCAAATCTCTCTGCGTGTCCTTGATGCTGGGAGCACACCTGTCATGGTGGATGTTCCCTGAGAGGCCAACTGGAGCAGCTAATCTTATGTGACACCTGCTGCAATAATTCATAGGCTTTCCATGCACTTTGAATTTTGTTTCATCAAACTGCAAAACCACATTCACCAAAAGCCAGGTCTTCTGTGTGGCTTTTATTTCAGGCTTGGCACAATTTTCAACTTGAATGAGCTACTTATTATAATTTGGCACTTTTTGTTCCGGAGTAAATGGTTTTTGGCTCGGGTCTTTGTAGGCCCATCATCAGAAGTGTCGAGGACGGATGTTTTATTTTTAGGTCTGATGGTAGATGTGTACTGTTCAGAACAACGACCGTTCCGCGTTCCTCTGTTTGACAAGGCTGACGTCATAACTCATCACTTGCTGAAGAAAGTGTTTACTTACAGAAGAATATCTGACCTAATGATTTCTAAAAGAGTGATCTGAATAGAAGGGTCGAGAGTAGGGTGTTACCTCCTAGTGTAAGAATGATAAACACTCTGTAGACTTGTCAGATACCGTTAGGCTTGTTTGCACGATCTCATGCTGTTCACGTTGGCTGTGGTCTTGACCCTTGTTATGTCTGTTCTTTACAGCAGGTTCTCGCCCATGGCCATTGACGGAGTGACCAGCTTGGCTGGCATCAACATCCCGGGGCACGCAGGCACCGGCTGGTGCATCTTCGTCTACAACCTGGCTCCAGACGCGGATGAAAGCATCCTCTGGCAGATGTTTGGGCCATTTGGTGCCGTCACAAACGTCAAGGTTATCCGCGACTTCAACACAAACAAGTGCAAAGGATTTGGTTTTGTCACCATGACTAACTACGACGAAGCGGCCGTGGCCATAGCAAGCTTGAATGGATACCGCCTCGGGGACAGAGTGCTGCAAGTCTCGTTCAAAACCAACAAAACACACAAAGCCTAATTCCTCCTGAGATTGTTTCTAGAAAACTCAGCAGAAAACTGAAACAGAAAATGGAAGCGCATTGACCGTATCTTTCTACATTAGTATAAACAGCTTTGTAAATCAGTGTTACGAAGAAAAACAATATTGGGCGTCCAACAATGTGATTCTTTTTTTTTTTTTTTTTTTTTCCTTTCATTGCTACGCTTTGAATCTTCTCAATATACTTTAAAACAAGAAAAAAAATCCTGCAGGTGTGAATGCCTGTGATGTTGAATTCTCTTGCTGTCTTTACAGATGGACCGTCTAAAACGTTACTATAGGTTTTGTCATTTTGTTGCACATCTGCTTTGAAACAGTAAGTCTTGTAAGGTTTTGTGTAGTGATTTCCTTTGTATTTCTCTGTGTCCTGAGTTTTGCCTTAGGTGCGTTATGGCTTGAGTGGTTAGCAAGTACTTACTTTATACTCTTTGCAGTTTAGTTGATTTTGTAAGTATTCCGTTCATTGTAATATGAGTTGGTTATTGGTTGGCTGCATAATGTTGCTTATTGTAAACTTAATGGATAAAAGACAAAAAAAAAAATTCTTAAAGCAGTACCTTGCCAAAGAGCTAAGAACCTCTTTGATGTGGGTTTAAAAAGCATCTATTTTTATAAAAAGAAAAATTTGGAGAAACTTTTTACTGGACCTGGAACAAAATATTTTGACTTGGATACTTTGAGAAATATCTTCATATGACACCTTGTGAGCTTTTGAACTTTACAGGAAAGTTTGCAGTGGTTGAAATTTCTGGGAAGATTTATGATGTAAAAGATACCTTTTGAGATCTTTGTATTATCTTTAGATTCTAGAATCAATGGCAGTGCTGGTTTCATTTGTAAAATCATCTTGTGGGTCCCCCCGTCGTCCTGGTTGTTCAGACTAGCAACTCGCTTTCCGATTAGATTTGGAAACGGACAAAAATACCAAGGTTTGTTCGCTAAAAGTGCATGCAAAATTCTAACATGGAGAAATCTTTAAGGGAAACGGGGGGACCGAAAATCAGTTCTTCCTAAATGATTCCCTTCAGACGGATCTCATGATGTTTGTGGTGTACCTACGATCTAACATTGGACTGATTTTGTCTTAATATTGACCAATAAGGGTTTTTACATAGTTTGTATGGAAGATTGTGGACAAGCCAATGTAGGCAGCAGCTTAAGAAAAACTAGTGGGAAGGATAGAACGGATTACTCCTGAGCTTTGAGCTATGTAAATAAGTCCTTTTTTATGTTGAGTATTTGCCAGACTTCTTTTGGTTCTAGTTTGGACTTCATCGGAAAGTGTGATATTATAGATATCGTTTTCTTTTTACTTTTATGGAGTATGTAAGGTACTTTTATTTGGATATATACCTTTTTAATTTTTAAGTTTTCCTTCTGTTAAATGACTTGATTTGTTGTCCCATGGACTAGCATTACAGTGCATCAGATTTGTTGGTTGTTTGGTCTGTAGATAGTCTTGCTTCGTAAAAAAGAAAAAAAAAAAAAAAAAAGGTATTAAGAAACTATAGACATATGTTTTTGTTTTTTATATATAAACATTATAGATATATATTTATGTGGTAAAGAATGGATATAAACCACAGTTTTGAACTATTTGATTAGTTTGTTTTCTTTCATACTCATATATATACGTAATGCATATAACCTGTCTTTAAAATGGTAAAAAGGTGTATATTGCTTTATTCACTTTGGGGGAAGGTCAGCGAAGCAGTTCCATTTAGCAAACTTTTGTTGCGAGAGTTTGTCGAACAACATCTCCATCATCTTGAAAAAACGAACGGAGGCCGCCTGAGCCTCAGATGCACTGAATACTGCACCTGCATCCTGCTTGGCATTCAAACCAATTACTCGTCATGCTTCCCCTTAAATGAGCAGTGTGCTATGCATTCTATAATTCTCTTTGCGACTGCGTTTTCTTGTTTATCTATTCCTTCTTTGTGTTACATGTAAAAGTTACATTTAAGTCTAGATGAGTTGTGATACTTGCTGCTGTGGGGTTGAGGCAACATTTCTCATGCCGGACCAGTTACTGTTAGAAACTAACTTTTTTCCTTTCTTAACTTCTACACCATTATTTGGTCTTGACAAATTGTGCTGACGGTCCGGCATGAAAAAAATGTTCCCTCCCACCCCTCTTATCTCAATTCTTAATATGAGAATGATTATTTATTTGAAGTTGTATAGTCTGACTCAGTTCACAGCCTTTTTGGAATAGAATATCTTTTGAGTATTTAAAAGGATGTACATGTTCTTTACTTTGTGTTTGGATACTTTGGATTTTTTCCATGTTCAGTACATCAATAAATAAGTTGAAGGGCAATGAAGCTTTGTGATTGGATCCCATCATTCCCGTTTTCCTGTTCTCAAATATGATGCTTTTTCCAGTTCAATATGCAAAAACAGCAATTAATTTTCTCAAACCTTTTTTTTTACCTTGCTTTTTGAAGTTTAAGCAGTGAACACTCTCCTCTCTTTACAGTAAACTGCTCTTTAAGTAATTGAAGTCAGACTAAAGACATGGAAACATCAGTGATGAGCTGTAGAGATGCTGATAGACAGATTTATTAATTCAACCTTTTTCAGCATCTTACACTGCAACCAACCATACATGTCAATATAAAAAAAACTAATCTTTATTTGTATGTTCATTTTAGGACGTCACAAAGTTTGTGTGAAAGCCTGTTCTGTTGCTGCATTCATGCTCTGAAATAAAAAGGACTAAAGCTAATCTGAGCTATGATTCAACAATGAAAGCTATGATTTTGACAAGGAAAAATAAATGCACAGGAATTTAAATATCCTGTTGTCAAGCTTCTGAAAAATGGCATCTGTTTTTTTTGAGGTTATCACAACTGATAATCGGGGCAGAGTTCAGGTGCTGGCTTGGATGTGCCATCACAAAGAGCAGCACAAGGCTTGAAGGAAGAATCCTGATATAGAGTATTGATTTTTTTTTTTTTTTTTTTTATCTCATGCTCCACTTGAGGCAGACAGCCTCGCTGAAGATGAAATGGCCTGCTTTGAAGTACGCTTCCCCACTGCGCAGCCACCTCGCACTGCCCGACTGTCATTTTGTGGGGCATTGGAAGGACGCAGATGGTAGCGGCTTAAGAAACCACAGTGCCTTTTTGTAAAGAAAGCTTTAAAGTGTGCACTGTTAGGGTTTAAAAAAAATAAATAAATCAAGCCCATCGCTCAGTTTAATGAAAACAATATTTATGGCAAGCGCAATCATGTAGTCATTTTTGCTCTGTGTTTGGCTGGCATATGATAAGCTAATCTGTGCACTGCATACAAAGCTTTCAGAGTCTCTCCGATATTTACTGTTCCATTAGCCTGCATGTTAGACCAGAAGTAATCTTTCCTGACAGCAGTTTCCACTATGAAAGGAGTCATTTTTGCAGTTTGAAAGCATCCCGTATGTCAGTGTTACGGGTTTGCATGGCAGCTCTCCGGTTATTTGTGCTTTACTGGAAACAGATATTGACGTGAGGAGCTTTGCCTGAGTGACGGCATGTTTGGTTCTTCTTATCTGGCTCTGTTTAAGGCTCTTCCCCCAGCTCAAACTGGTCTTATCATGGCAGACAAGTCTTGTGATTGGACATCCACTCGCTATATGTTGAGATTACATGCTGCTGCTAAAAACAGGATTAGGCCTCATGCCCACCACAGATGAGTTGGTGTAACTTGATGTCACATCCTTCTCAGTTATTTGGCGTAAAGAAAGCGTCAGTGGGTTTCTGATAGAGTTATGAATCATCAGAGTTTTGACTGGGGGTTTGAAAATCACTTTGGCTCCTTTTTCAGAAGCTTTGGACCAGCAATCATTCTGATCAAAAGAGTGAAAGTCTAAGTGACAGAAAAGAGCCTTTAACTTTGAAGAGGACACCATATTATGCAGAGTGACGTTCTACTGCTTGCTGAAAGGCCTAGACTACAAATTGTGTGATGGATACTGCAAGGTCAAACATAACCAAAGGGGACCCATTGGTGTTTCATTATCTGGTCTGTGTGACGCAGTGGTTCACCACAGCCATGTCAAGCAACCAACCAACCAATCAATCTTTATTTGATTAGCCCCAACTGATAACAAATGTTTTCTCAAGACACCCAACAAAAAGAGCAGCTCTAGACTGACTCGGTTATATTATTTACAGAGCCAATAAAAATCTACCACTTTTCAACGTTTAGCTAAGTAGCAGTGGCAAGGACAAGCTTTCTTTCAACAGGCAGAAACATCGAGCAGAACAAAACTCTTGATCAATAATTGAAAGTTCGAATGTAACCATTTGTTCAAGTTCAGTTAGCAATTTTTACACTTTTGTAAGTTTAATTTTCCTATGATACACTTGATGCTGTCTCTGCCACTCTGATGAAGATGTCTTGCACCTGTTTGCATTTTGGTTGCTAATTTTAAAGACCTTTACCCTCTCTACCCTTTAACCTTGTTGCGCCGTAGCTTTAGGCCTCACTAACACAAGAAAGATCGTCTGAAAACTGAGTTGTTTTTGGGGTTTGGTTTATAAAAGGTTTTGTGTTCAGACGACGTTTTGGTAACACCCGCCCTGCAGACGGCTCCACAGAATAACGACGGAGAACATGGTAGTATACAGGCCAGACCAGAAGTTGGTATTGTGACTTTCTCATGAAACGACATAAGCACACATTCTTCCTTCTACAGAGCCGTAAAAATCAAAAATAGATTCTCAATCGAATCGTGACCCCAAGAATCGAAATCGAATCGAATTGTGTGACACCCAAAGATTCCCAGCCCTATTATATGCTAGGTATCGTGAGCTCACACAGTGTGTCCTCAATACAGTCTCTCTTTGCCCAACCTCACATTTCCATCTGTGTGTAGATGAAGAAAGGGTCACACAGATGGTCCTCTTCATTATCATGCCACCCATTTTCTACTCCCACATCATAACCTCCCCGTTGCACTTGTAAAGCCTAACACATGGTATGTAATGGGACAGGAGATAAATAAAACATGCTGTACATTTTGTCCAGAGCTGCTGATGTCAGCAGGCACACGTAAACATATTTGCATATGCTCTGTCTGCTGATGTGATTTATGGCCCACCAGATTTTCTATTATGCTCATTTATAATTTGCACCTACCCTCCTCTTCACATTCCACAGTATAAGTGAGGCACAAAGGCCTTTTTCATCTGCTGGTTCCCTGCTATTGTGTATGTTGAGAGCTCTGTATTCACACACTGATAAATGGGACAAAAGGAGTTTGTCAATGACATGATGTTACTTTTGAGCACAAAAGCGGTAAATCTGCAAACATTGGAACACCAGCATTTTTGCATTGTCACAAATTCCTTGTAGAGGTGAGATAACTTTGCATTAATTGAAAAGAAATAAACCAAACTGGTGTTGGCTTAAACATTGAAAATACAAATAAACCAAACTGGCTTAAACATTGAATTATTTATGAACAGGGTCATTCCCAAAACACAGTAGACACAATACTCTTCCAACCATAATATAACAATACAGAAACAATATTAAGTTGATTGTAATTGAATATTAGTTTCTCATAATGACTTTAGCTTCCAATGGTTTTTATTTCATGGGCTGATTAGTAGATAAGTCGTTTCATCTACCGCTTGGTGTGTATATAACTAAACCCCAAATTGTGTTACAGTGAAGAAAAGGTAAATTAGAGAAGCAGCTCCGCTTTGACCCTGCAGGTTAAAATGTGTTGGTGTCATCCATCTCCCTTTCCACTGAGTTACAGTGCGCTCTGTTCACACTATTTGTCCTCTGCAGAACATTGTCTTTCATCCGGTGATGAAGCGCTCAAGAGCATTTGAAATGAAAAGGCCTTTGAGCTGATTGGGGTAGAGTGGATGAATAGCGGTCCTTTATGTGACTTGTATATGATCCCTTCAATGACCCGGTGTCATGGATAATTCACAGGTAAAGCCACAAGTACCTATCCTTTGTGCGAGTTTTTTTTCATTAAACACGGCTCGTTTTAATGAGTGGTTACGAGGTGTTAGACATGTTGCTCCTGTCAGTGGAAGAGGATAAGTGGTGATCAGAACACAAATTCAAATGTGTCAATTGCAAAGTTGAAAACAGTGAAATTGACTTTAAGTAGCATTTTTGGCTCACTTGAACTTAATTCAATGTAAAGTTCAAAGCTCCACTCAGAAATGTCCCTCTATCCTCACTACAGAGAGAGCTGCCATGGTGCAGTGTACAATATTGAATGCTTCACTTTTGCATCATATTTCAGTTTCTCAGACATCAAAGACGTTAGGCTGTTTAAAGAACCTTGTTCTGCTGCTTATTTCACCGTCCACGGTCAAACATGTTCGGTGATTGGATTTAAGTTCTTACATCACAAATGGATGGAGCTTGGCTTCTTCCAGCCCTGTCAGATCGGCACCGACTTCCATCAACAAGGCATCATCTATCTTCCCTAACGACTCTTAACAAGGCTCCATGTTATTCTCCCTATGAGGCCTTGGCACCTCAGCTCCATAATGAGCCAGTGAAGAAAAGGGGTGCAGATTAGAATAACAGCCTTAACTAATCCATAACAGGCCGATGAGGCGCCACGTTTGGGGAAACCGTGTCATTTCTCATTTTGCAGCACCATGGCAAAATCTCTCCTCTCTCTCTCACTCCCCCCACGCAAAGACAAGCCCCCAGAATAGCAGCTGTAGCAAGCCGCTGGCACAGGGACGGCAATCAACACTACATAGCTTCTTCCCCAGTCTCTTGCTCTCTCCTCTTTTTCTTTTTCACATCTCCCGACAATAGTGTAAAGAGGACAGAGAGGAAATCCATGCCCCTGACTGTTGACTTTGGAAATGAAAGAGGAGTTTCAGCTCAGAGGAAACGACTGAGGGCCGCAGCCCCCTTCTTGGGGACAGAGTTCTGCCAGGGATTGCTACTGCTAAGACTTGTTCTGTAGTGATGGGCAAACAAACATGTCTTGAAGCAGCCAGGCTTTCCAGCAAGTATTTTTGGGAAATGGGTTTATTTCTCCAGGCTGGGAGTGTTCACTTGAGGCCCCTGCTGGTCCAATAATCCACAGCTGCTAGGTTTATTATACATTGAGACAGTGGTGTTCAATATAGTATAAGTATAAATACATTAAAACATAATGAACCTGAAAAGAACTTTGTGGTGAGCATAGAAAGACTTAAAGCTTAAGACTACTCCTCAGTGGTGAAAAGGTCAACAACGTTCAAAGATTCAATTCGGTCTGATTAGCTATTATTTGTGTGATGAACCATACAAATTAAGACTGATTGATTGTTAAGAAAAGACATGTTTATTGTTCACACTTTTTATCACGAAGGAACAGCAAGAGTTGGTTTCTAGTTAACAAGACACTCACTTTTAGGAGTGAAATTTGATACACGTCTGTACACAATATCAATTCATATCCCAGGGATGGATGGCGCGCACCATGTAACGTCTGATCTGGATCTGTTGGTTCTGATTTGTCCACACTTGAAAAAGATCTAGCTTCAAGAAAAATAATGACATAGTCACATTGTTCCCTCAGTGTGGCATGATTTCTTGCAAGGTAAATGGAAAAGGACCCAGAACAGATCCCTGAAGAACTCCTTTTTTTCTTGTCTCCATTAGAATAACAAGCATAGAAGTGTTAACAAAAAATCAAAGAAATCAGATTAAAGCTCTTTATAATATAACGCTGTTAACTGTTTGCAAAAAAGCTATGAATCCCATGTTAATCATTGGATTATGAAGCCTAGTTATGAAATACATTTAAACACGTAGGGTCACCATGTTTTGTTTTCCAAAGCAGGACTCCTTAATAGGAATTTATTATCAACATTTCCAAAATGATCATTCAATAACTCATATTTGCAGTTATTTCACTTTTTAGATTTCCCAGAGTACATGGTTGTCACGGTAACCTGTCAACGTTTTGTAATCTCTATCAAATCCCAAAGAACTGTCTCAGCTTTGCAGCATCACACTGCTGTTTTGCATCAGCTCTAGCTCAAGTGTCTGATTCTCTCATTGCTTCAACACAGCCTGTTGATCTGCTGCAGTTTGGGCCAGTTCGACTAATCGTACAGCACTTGCAGGATATGAATGAGGATAATGGGCTATGACGCATTCTAGTCCAACTTTACCACTATAACTGTATTTTCCCTTTAACTGCAGCAGTTTTCTGTGGTAGAAAGAATAGGGAAGAAAGCTAGCAGAAGCTACAAGTCAGTCATGCTAACTTTATGCTTGCAGTGACCTATTATTCTTACAACATACAATCATGTCTGTGTACCTCTAAAATGTCATTTCTGTGTGAAACAAAGAGGCCAACACAGGGATGAGGGCAGAGACTCCGTCATGCTGAGCTTTCATGCATATATCAACACAAACAGTGGGGTGTCTGCACATCAGGATCCTATACATTTATGTGATTTCTGCATCCCTGTACGTTCTCGCGTGCTGGGTGGAGTAGCTGCTGGCTCTGCCGCATTGAGGCCTAATTTAAGGCTGACCAGAGCACACCAGGAAGAGTGCCACGAGTGCTCATTTCCTATGAAGCCCCGATGAGAGGAGATCTCTTCACAATATTTACCCCGGAAATAATGATGTTTGAGTTGACTCTCTTCAGGGTGTGGCTCTTGAGAGGGCTATTTCGGTCTACTGCTGCCACAGAGAGAGAAAACAGACAGAAGCTATGTCCACAGGAAGGAAGAGAAGAAGCCTCAGATCATTGTTTATAGATGATGCTGGGTCGCTGTATTCCTGTGCCCGACCTTCAGAATGAAGAGTGCCTGTGTTGCTCTGTTGGTAGCGTGACTCACACTCGGTTTTCTTAGCTTATTGCGTTTCACTTAGATGCTCCGGACCAGGTTGGATTCAGTGTAAGAATGATGCAGTTAAAATGCTCCACGTATAAAGGAAGAAAAGTACACAAAGCACATTTTAGTGTTTGCCTCTCTTTTGTGTTCTTTTTTCTTTCTATTCATTGAACATATCTTTGGTAGTTTTTCAGCTTCTGTTGGTTGTCTGTTTGCTATTATGATTATTGATGTTCATTGTGTTTGGTTCAGAGCTATGCTTCCTGTAAATCTTAGAACAGTCAGATCAGTCAGAACAGGCTGTTGTTACTCTTTGTAGTTGAATCATATTTTTATGGGGTTGTTTGGTGTTTCTTTTAGTCATTTTGCATCCTTTTGTGTATGAGCACTCTCTTTTTTGAATCTTTTGTCCTTCTTTCTCATGTTGAGTCTCTTTCTGGACCCTAAGTGTCTTATTTTATGCAGTTCACTCAGAGGTGCCACTTCGTAATATTTTCAGTTGATGAATTGTCACTTTCACTTACACAGTGCCCCCCCCCCCCCCCCCCCCATGCTCAACACAGGCCTGGGAAGTGAGTGAGTAAGGGTATTTTCAAGATTAATCTGTTTTTAAGCTCTAGGGAGTAAGAGTTTTTAGGTTCGCACTATAAAGTGTTTTATGGTTAAAAATAAAGTTTGTATTGAATAATATTAAAAAAAATAAGAAAAAGGGAAATTAAAATAAAATAATCCAAAAATCAAAAAGGGAAAATAAGACTTATTAGGTTTTCTAACAAGACTTTATAAAGTGTTGCCTCTAATTGGAGTTTATGATGTGTAGTGACTATTTAAACTATAGCAGGGCTTTGAAGTCCTCTGGGATGCAGTGTTGTATTTACCCACCTTTAGTTTCCTCTGCAGCTCGGCTCCAGTGGTACAGAAAACACAGTGTAGTATTTACCTCATTACAGCCTGCACTCTCTCTGAGGAGCAGAGTCATTTGCATGGCTGCTTGTCAAACCGTGTTAATATTGACAGAGATTTGCATGCGTTTTAATCATGTCACGTAAAAGGTATACAAAGTTGTTTATGGCTGCTCTGCCGCTGAGAAATCGCCGCGTTCTGTACTGCAGTGCACATTAAAAAAGATTGCACTTTGTTCAGAGCAGCGATTGCAAATCACAGC
The DNA here is from genome assembly GCF_963930695.1 of Labrus bergylta. NCBI lineage: Eukaryota > Metazoa > Chordata > Actinopteri > Labriformes > Labridae > Labrus > Labrus bergylta. The sequence continues at coordinate 11,043,594 of NC_089216.1, forward strand.
CGTCAGAGAAGTAGAAGAGAAATAGATGAGTGCGATGGCAGTTTGACTCTAACGAAAATGCATTTACATATTAAACCACACAGCGGTGTGCGGAGCAAGGCTCTGTTTGAATTGAACGCTCCATTCTGTCTTCCCTCAGAGTCAGGAGGAGCCGGGGCCTCGCCGCTGTGACTGCAGCACCGTAAATTTCAAGTTGTTTACGGATGCTGCCATCTTGGAGCGCTCCGGGAGGGAAAACTTGGAGCAGGGCCATTCACCGGCAGCTTGATGAGAGTGCAGTGAGGCGAGTTAATTAATACAACATCCCCGGGCCCACAGGCTAGGCTGCAAAGCTAACCCAGGAGGGAGGACGAGATAGAGAGAGGAAGACGCAGACAGGGACAGAAGAAAGGACAAATCGTGCAAGAGAATCTTAGAAACATACTGAGAGGAAAAAAGGGCGACAGCACCTGCTAACACGGAGAGATATAACAGCTAAACATGATTTAATTACCAGTAATGGCTTTATTAGTATCCTAATCAAAACCTCATTCTGAAATGGTAACAGAAAACAACTCACTCCCCTTTTTACCAGGCAATACAAACATTCAAGTTTTTCAGATCTTAATCTGATTTTATGACTGAAACTTAAAGCTCCTCGTCCCTCCTAACTAGTCAATTACAGCAGCAGCAGTGAGCCAACATTTCAAAATAAAGGTACCCTCCTGAAAGCCATTTGTGGATGTTGTCCTCTAGGGTTTTTTTTAATGTGGTGTTGAAGTCAGCTTAACACAAATAGAAGACTTTCTTTCAGGAGATCATGTCAAGGCATCATCTATCTCATTTCAAGTAGCTGAACAAGAAAAGCGAATTTTCAAAGTAAACATATTCGACACAAAGCAAACATTACGTGTTCAAAAAAGACTTGAATGTAATTTATTCTCATTTCACCTTCCCTTTATCTGCTTTTCAACTACTGTTACAGAAATATTTACCCAGTGTCAATGTAGAAAACATACACAAAATATTACATTTAATAAATGTTTACAATCTTTCTTCTTTAGTTTTGTACTCAACTTTTGTAAGTATTTTGGTACTTATCTGAACCCTTAAAGGAGCAATATGTAACTTTGACACCTAGTGTTTAAAATAGGTACTGCAGTCCAGATTCAAAACATTGGAGAGCTTTCTCCCCCTGCCCCAACCTCCCTAGAGTCAATGCGCACTCAAGTTGCCATGTTGCCATGGAGCTTCAGTGTTTAGCCGTCTCTGCTAAACCTTTCCGCGCTCTCTCCATTTTTCAAAAGCATCTCCAGTATTTATTCTAGTTTTATCGCGTTACTGGTCGCGGAGTTTATTAAAAAAAACACTGAGGCTTTTTAAGTCGGGTAGAATCAGTTTTATCTGAACCAGTTTGTTTGCCCGCTTCCACTGCTTCCCTGTAGATTTGCCATTTGCCTCGCAAACCGAGGGGCATCCAAAACAGCCGTGTGGGGGTGGCCTTAAAACCGCCTACGTCTCTGGTTAAACAAATACATTCATGGCCGAAATCGAAACTTAGAGGGAGGACATACTGGCTGCTGCATTGTTGACAGAGAAGCCTTCAACATGTCATGTGTCCTTAATGTCTGATGATATACTGTAGGTGGTCATTTGATTGACGACTTAATTCAGGTGATATCTTACATATTGCCCCTTTAACCATGATCCTTATCCAAGTTGTTGTGGGTTCCTCATCATAGATGCAACAGATTAGCCAAGCTAACCACAAGGGGTTTATTGCTGCAGCTAAACCAGTAAGATGTATATGTTTCTAAGCAGGTCTTACTGTTATAGCCTGACTGGACATTTATTTTGCTAACATAAGGATATTCAAGTCTTACAGTATGAGGGTCACACATTTATTTTTGCTACCTTGATCGTCAAATCAACTCATGTAGGTCAATCTAACTAGACTGTAAGAAGTGAGTTCTGTCTAATATTCTGATGGGCATGGGTTCAGTGTTTACCTTCCTTAAGTGGATGCTTCCCTCTTTGTTTTCAGCATGGAAATATAGGAGGAGAAGTCTCAGAGGCTTCAACATTGAATTAAATTCACAACTCGAAGCAGGATGGCCCCAGAATTTAAAGTACAGCGTGCAGAATATTTTACTTTTTAATGCCTAACACTTTATTAAAACACATATGCTAAAATCCCACTAGCTTTCCTCCTGCTGGAATATGTGGCTAACACCTCCAAAGGTAGACAGACACCAGACGTGTGCTCCAGTGAGAGAGGATTTTGAAAACTCTGAAGAGGCTCCAGATTCATCCCACTCCCACATACGCATGAAACAAACGGATCTATTGGCCTCATGACCTCTTAAACAAAGCACAAAAGGAGCAACTTTGGTTTCTGCCTCCCTTGGAACTGATTTTGGTTAACTCTGAGCCGTGGCACAGCAGTTTTTTTGTTTTTTTTGTTACGCTTTCCCCTTAACTTCGTCTCTGTGAGGAAACTCTTGTCTGTTGAGCTCCATCAAACAGGAGAAAAACTTGCCTCGAGACAGGGGAGTCCGCAGGGAGGTCCTCGCCTCTCTCTCTCCTTTCTATTTCTCTCTCTCAGTCTGTATCCATTTATTTTAGCTTGCAAAAAAACAACTCTGGGACTAAGGTTGTCAAATAACCCTCTCCCCCCCCACTCCCCACACACACAATCTGTTGGAGGAAAAGCAAATAACAATGTGCAAACTCAGTTTTCTAAGAGTATTCTTTATTGTATACATAACAATGCATGTAGACTGTGGAATAAATATGTCTTTAGGAACAGCTCGGGTTGGGTAGGGCTCTCTTATTTTTAACAATGATATCAGTTTTTAACAATAAGCTCCCTCATTCATTGACTAAGTTTATCACCAAATCAGCCAAATGAAGGCAGCGGAATACTGTAAATAGCGCGCCTGCCAGTACACACAAAAGAGATAGGGGCTAAAAATACCCTGACTAAATCCTCCTAATCAGGAAGCGGGGAGAAGCACGAGTTGTGTCGATGCAGGAAAACCGGTGGCTGAATCCCGTTTTAAATGCTTTCGCCAGCTTTTTCTTTCCTTTTGGTTAATGTTTAGAATTCACCCGATAATTACCATATTAAAATGCATGTAGGAGTCTGTGCAGTCGTGGTGGGGGAAGATAAGACTGCGAGAGTAGTGAGAGGAAAAAGTCAACCCGAGGCCTATCAGTCAGTTCCGAATTGCTTTATAATTACTGAGATGCACAGACATAATTTCCTTCTAAAAATAATGCAAAGTTTCATTTCCCTCCCTCTGTTATACAGGGGGGAAAACTCTCTCCCGTTTCTCTCCCTCTCTCTGTCCCCAGACTGCATTAAGTTAACCTCTTCCTGAATGAGTCGGTGTGGTGCCATGTTAAGCACAGCGTAGCCTAGTTTCTGCACAGCATGAGCGTTGCTCCCTCACTGTTTTGGGGATTGCAGAAGAATCCAAATTATGACACATTGGGGTTGTAGTCATGAATATGACACACTGTCTCGCTAAAGTTCTTTTAGCTTGTTGAAGTTCTATTTGCATGGATTTCTCACAAGTTCTAATCTTTACTGTGAGGCGACACAAAATCCAATTATTTATTCTGTGCACAAACATTTCCACATCCTGTCGTAAAAGTACGTTCTGACTTAATGTGACTCAACCTGGAGATGAAAGATTCTGTCCTTAAAGTTGAAGTGGTGCTTTTGAATATGTAGGCCAATGTATGTAGGCTTCTTTGTTTATAAAACAAGTGGAGGTGTCTCTGTCCAGATATAAGTATTGCTGTTATTATTCAAAAAGCAGCTAATCTAAAAAGAAATGCTCAAACAGACCATCCAATAGGGGCTTATTTGTGTGTGTGTCTTTAAAGGGAACAGAACAAAATTGAACCCTGATTCCCTTTTTTACATCAGTCTTCCTTAGGAAGTGTGTACTTTGCATGCATCAGTGATAAGAACATCCTTATTCTTCATTACGTTATGCCCTGGACTGTGATACTCTATATCCATTGTAGTCTTTTGTGTACCTGTAGGTGAGTTTTTTAGGCGTAGTCAACATCACATATCAGGACAGCAAAAAGCATGCTAGATTAACTTCTTCCAAAGGTGACCTGATGGAGGACATCCTGCTGTTTCTTTGACTGCAGGCGATAAAAAGAGCATTTGGATAAAAATCAAACGAAAGCAAAGATAAACCTTTAAAAAAAAAAATGACACTGATGATGTCATAGTGATGCCATCTGGGCAGTCTGGGGCTGTGTACAAAATAACACTCGCTACTCCCTACAACCTTTTAGTGGACTATGTAGTGAACTCATCAGAAAAATGAATCACCAATGTGTGACGTCACTGACGAAAAATAATCACGTCATTGTCATTGCGATCGCGCAATAAAAAAGTACCGGTAAAGACATGAATTCATGCTGAGCGTATTTTTACAAACTAACAACTTAGGATCGGGACCATGACCAAGACGCATTATTGGAAATGAATCATGGGGATTTAAAAGGACTTTTTTTCTCTGCTAAAGGCATACAGCCTGTTGTTGGTTCATTCAGCCACTTTCATCCAGAGTGTCAGACTCTCTCATAATTTAGTGCAGATCAATCATTTAGTCTTTCCCCATCTTCACATCATGACCTTGATGTGTTCTGAAAGACTAGCATCATATCAGCTTCAATGTATCTACAAGAGCAATACCATCACAACAAGTTGTGCCTAGTGATTCTTAACAAATGTTAGCATGCTAGCATGTACCATGTTAGCTTATGTTTACTCTGATCAACATAGTGAACACTGGCTAGATTAGGCTTGTATCAGTGAGTTAAACTGCAGATGTCAGCTGGCTTAGAATGATGAAGGTGGTGATTCGGGATATTAGCGTTGTCTTTGATGATTCTGAGATAATAAGGATGCAGTGACTCGGAGTCCAGGGCTGTTGTAGCTGATTGGAGGTATTTTGAACTCCAAAATCTGAGAGAGAAACAATTGTTCTTTATGACGCCTGCGGAGATAGTAGCCGTAAAAAAAAAAGAAAGGACAGAAAGAAAAGGTTGCAGGAGGGGGTGTGAGACGACCAGCAGGCTCTCCTATGATGAAATATTGATGGCGCTGACTTTGATTCTGCAATAGGTACTTTTGATCTAGATCTGTCGTGGCAGAAGAGACGCCCTCCCCCCCATAGACTTCCTCAGGTGCATCACTGGTCTTTTCGCTTTGGAAAAATGCCATCCACCCTCCACTAGCTTTGATCAAACGTGTAGACTTTGAAGAGGAACTTATAGAGATCAATGATGTGTGTATACAGGCGGGCGGATATTGTAGCTCTATAACTCAATATGTTGCAGTGGGCGCTGGATGAGTGCCAGCAACAGGGCCTCGCTGTAAGTCAGTTGTTGACTTTTATTTATCACGACTGCTGCCGCTGTACAGTAATTGATGACTGAATCAAACGCAGAGTGGAAAAGTAACCGCTGACTTCTTTGCTTTTTTAGCTGAACAGCCATTGCGTCTGTTTCCCTGCTCAGCACTCATCTGAAATTTAAATCCAATTCTTCCAGAAGAGGGGGGGGGGGGGGGGGGGGCACAAGCTCTATTATTTAAGGGGCAGATTTCATTCACAAAAAGTGTACAGCCATAAATCCTCAGGCTAAACTGTCAGTGTGTTCACGTCGCTTTGCAGACTTGTAGATGCATCTCTGCACGCTTTTCCGCCTCTTTTATTCTCTTTAAAGAGTCAAATGCTCTTTTCTTTTGTCTGCCTACAATCCAGTGTGTCTGTCTGTGTGTGCGTTCATGTGTATCTGTGTGTGTGTGTGTGTGTGTGTGTGTGTGTGTTTGTATCTGTCTGTGTGTGTGTGTGTGTGTAAACTTGAGAAGGGAGTGTGATGTGTCCAGTGTAGTGCTGTGTCGCTGGCTAATGGAGCGGAGAGCCATCTGTCTGTCTGGCCGGCCATCCGTCGGCTTCCTCAGATCCTATCAGTGTGTCTCACCTGCTAATGAAAAGCTAGCAGGTATTCTGCTGCAGCTTTTAAAATGGATGACTTCCCTGCGCAGTGGAGGCTGCTGAGCACACCTTGCTACCCACATCATTCTTCTTCTTTTCTCTTCTCCTCTCATGCCGCATGCTGACACTTACTTGTGGCCATTTTCCTTTTTTATTTTTGTTTCTTCCTGTATGCAGGGGCGCGCCCAGTTTTTAGACCTTACTGGGGGCACTAACTTGCGTAGAGGTTACACAGTTAACTATATATTAAAATGGACAACACCTCCTCTCAATGCACCAAAGTGAAGCCAAAGTTCCACTTTTTAAAAGTATCAATGTTAGCTTCATAAGTATATATATTTTTTACATTTAGAAACAACACAAAAGACACATACAAATCTTCCATAGTTTAATATTACATTTCTCAAGGATGAGACGCATCTCCAAGGGTCATAGTAAAAAGTCCCCTAAAATAGAAATTGTAAAACATTCATATGCCACTAAAAATGCTTCCCAATATTTTTTTTTTTTTTATCACAGTTTATGGGTTAGCCAATCAGATGTCGGGGGGGGGTCATGCCATCCCCTCGATGCAGAGGGTCCTCTCATTTCATCTAAATTGGGGCCCTTTTGATAAACTGCTGTGTTCCTGTTGTCACAAATGAAATTCTGGTATTTGTTTTTTTTTTACCAAATTGCCTCCTCATTTACTTTTACTTCATTGCTTAGAAGAAAGCCCCTTCTTACCCTTGCACCCTGGGAAGCTGTATTATATAACATCCAAACCAACAAAAGCCCCGCCAGTGGCCCTCACTATATGTTGGAGATGCAAAGCAGAGAGAGGCTACAAAACGCTGCTTCGTTAATAATTGCCATAATTGTATAAGTATGTGGAAACTGAAACACAAACTGGAGCAATGACTATTATCAGGTTGATAACCAATAATTACTTACAAACTCCGTGCTCATTAAGCAGCTCCTGTGGAGAAACTGAGCTCGATATATCCCTCCAGAATCTCCTCCCCTCGCCCACCAGGATCCCGCTGCTCCCCCCGTCTCCCTCTTTCTCTCTCTTCTCTTTCTTCTGCGTTTCATTCCATCTGTCCTCCATGTTGGTTCGTCTCAATCACTCAGGCCTGCTCTCCTCTCCTTCGGCCCTCCATCCTCTTTCTGTGTGATCTCCCTTCCCTCCGCACATTTTCCCTCTAAATCTCGACATCTTGTTTATTTATGCACATAGCATGCTGCTCTCTACCTCCCTCCCCTCCTCCCTCTGTTCTTTCTCTCCCTGAAAGATTAACCATCCCCTCTGCATCTCGTCTCATCTATCATCCTAATGGGGGCTACAAGAGGGAAAAAACAACAATTTGCTGAGCGAGAAAACAGCCACAGAAGGGCAGGCAAAGTGTTTGGATTGTGACTGTTGATCAAGTTCCAGTCTGTCAGTGGGTTTATTTACCCTGGAGGTGGCACTCAACAGCTGACACCGTCATCTGCAGAGGTACACATACATCCACACATGCAAACACCTAAATGACATTTATGCTCATGTTAAAGTGACAAATGCTTCTTCGGGATACACTGGAGTAGCTTTCAGTAATGCAGTGTGGTCCAAGATAGAACCCCATTCTGTGGCATGCTATAAAAACGAAGCTTATTTTACCAATACCAAATGGAAAAATGAAAAGAAAAAGAGAAACTAATGAAAAAGAAATAAAAACAGAGATGAAAGCATGATGATATGAAAAGAGAACTAACCGATCTATATGTCCTCAAAGGCTTCACAGAGTGGTTTTAAATGGATACAAGACACAAACAAAACAATAGAAAAAGTTAAACTTTTCTTGTTCAAAAGTAGAATCTGAGCCGGCTGTCTGCAAATATAAAAGTCTTTGATGGAAGTCGATCCTAACATCTATGTGCATAGGGCTGCAATTAATTAAAAAATGGTTGCATTTTGTGATTGATCCTTGTTTGTGTGCAAGTGAAAATTGCAATTGAAACAGAGGGGAGCCGGTTAGCCTCGTGGTTTTGTCGTCTGGCCCACGTACAGAAGCTTTATTCCTCATCACAGCAGCCGGGGTTTTGCTGCATGTCAAGCATTTCCTGTCTCAATTCAGCTGTCCTATCTAATGAAGGCAAAAGTGACAGAAAAAAAGATTCATTAAAACAGATTCTGAATGTGTAACTTCCAGGTCTTTGTCAATACTGTGGCATATTATCAGAAACTCACAACGCAAATGTTGTCTTCAATTTTTCCTTTTTTAGAAATTCCAAAAATATTTGACACCTTCCCTCTTTGCAAAATGAACCTCTGTGGCACACACGCTTAACTTTTGGTGTGATTTTAGTAATTAAAATGACTAAAATGTGCTTCTAAATCTACCGTCTTATTTAGTATTAAACCTGATACACCATGACCAGCCAATAGCAGCCAGGAGCTCACTTTTTACTTCTCAACATTCGATTGCTCTTTGTCTTTGACCAAACGGAATCCTGATCACAAACACCGCTCTGAAGGTACGACATTATTAGCTTTTATGAAAATCAGCAGCAGCTCCAAACTCTGATGCTTTCCATCATTTCCCTGATGGTTAGTTCTAATTTGTAACCACTGTTCCTTTTTGTCTGCTGTTTGATACATTGCTGTCAGAACTCCCCTTCCTTCCCCTTGATAGTAGAAACCATTTAACAGTTTAATTTTTAGGCAATCCACCTGCACTTTGTTGCGGAGGTCTCATTCAGCTTCAGAAGCTCAAATATCAAAGTGCTGATTAAATACGACGTTCAATCTAAGACAACTCACCTCTGGGGCAGAGTGAACGATACTCCCATTTTGCGTTATTTATTTGGAATTTAGAAATACCCACATTTTCTTCCCCAGCCCCGCGCCTCCTCTCCTCTAAGTGGGAGCAGGCGGCTGCAGGAGGCCCCTGCTAACCACATGCTATCACAGCTCGGCCTCCCAGCCTCCAACCGCGACACGCTTACACTCATCCACTCCACAGGGGAAGTGTTGAGCCTCGCTCGCCGATGTGAGAGCACAAACACAGAAACATTTACCCTCCACTAGATAGGCAGCGCTGCTTATACCCCCTCCCCTCCTAGTTTCACATCTTTCTCTTCCTCTCTCTCTCCTTCTCTCTCTCTCCTCACTTTCTCGGCTACTCCTTTTTTTTTTTTTTTACCCTCCTCTTAAATTGCAGTTTTCCCCTCCAGCTTCATCCGGTCTCTCTCATTTCTGTTGCTGCTTATTTGTCTTTCTGTGTATTTTTCTCCTCCTCAATCTTTCCTATCCTCATGTCAATATTAGTCGTTCTTCATCTGCCTCTCATTCTCTCACTCCTCTTCTTTTCTGTACGGTGTCAGTACATTTTCTTACTGCATGAACTAATGTTCCAGTGTTTTGACATTGTGTACATTTCTTCTAATACCTCTGTCTTTGTTTGAAACTATAACAACCTTGTTTTTGTTTTTTTTGCACAGTAAAATAGAACCATCTCAGACACCTTGATGAAGGCTCATTGGAGCCACTTTAAAGTCAGACTATATAACTTCTGCAAAATGAAGAAAACATCCTGCCTCTTCATGATGGCAAAGTCAGTTCATCAAGTATTTTTTTTTTATTATAAACACAGTAAAAATAAAAACACCGAGCCAAAGTGCCCATAAACATAACATGGAGTGGACGTGAGAGAGATGTGGCTGTCGCACGCCGACTCAATGCTAGCCTCCATGTTTCCTCTCAGCCCTGAGGGTCTTACTGGCCTCCCTTTAAAGGAGGAGGCTTAGAAACAATCTCCAAAAAAGAACGAAAGCCATGCTGGGTGGTTGTGGGCGTCAGTCAGTCAGTCAGACAGTCAGTCAGTCAGTCAGTCAGTGTCTCCCACTCCAGAGAACAAGTATCCTGAACTAGTTTCCACAGAGCTGAGTTGGAGATTTAATGCAACATAAAGCCTCTGGGCCCTTTTAGCAATTTGGAGTCAACACACAAATACGCCCACGCTCAACCGGAAAGACTTCCCAAGCCTACTCCTTCATGTGCAAATGTGCTGAATGTAGGTGCGTAACTTCTGTGTAAATGTGTGTGTGTGTGTTCAGCTTGTGCTTAGTTTCCCTCCTGGATCTTTCCCACCACTCCATTCCTGTTCTGAGACAGCACATCAATGGGCAGTTCAAAACTCAGCACAAAAACTCCCAAGCTACCTTTTTTGTGTTTCATTTCCGAACAACTGTCCATTTAAACTGCAATCTCCCAACACCGTCCCCGCCCACACTGCGTGGAGTGAAGCACACAAGTAATTGAACGAATGATAATCATCCAGCAAAGCAAGGAGTTGTTGATACCCTGCACATTGTCAAATCTGTTCTTCCACGAGCGCATCAAAAGTCCTTTACGAGACACCATCACATGGTCGACATACGGCAAATGACGCAATATCAAGTTTTCTCCAGATGCCAGTGAAGCTACGTTGCTCTCTCAAAAATTGGAACGAGTGCAGCTCTTGACACTGTGTGTGTGATTGGCAGCATATCCAGCTGTTGTTAAGAGTTAGAAGAGTGTGTAGGCTCAGTGTTTTTGTGCTGACATCAGCTCTGGCATCTGTTGCATATTTGAAACAGTGAATGCAGGAGAAATAACAAATATAGTGATAGGGTGCTGTTTCCTTAAGATGAGGGGAATTCAAAATGGATTATGGCCTTAGAAAAAGAGTTGTTGTGTTTCCAGCTGCGCGGTTTGAATGTTTTTCTTCACAGATAAACATAAGAATAGTTTGAGTTCACGGTACTCACACATCTTGTTCAATTTGCTGAACTTTCATCCATTTAACTTCAGCACGTGTGTGTGTATGTATGTATGTATGTATATGTTCATGTAGTAGATGATTATGTGTGCATACAGTAGTATGCACACATACAGTAGTATATGTATATATGTATTTATGTTGAAAAACAACATACATACCATTTTTTTTCGACATGTTTTCTTCATTTTTCCCGACAAAGGTATTTATGACGATATACATAACTATGTCGAGAAAAGTGTATGTATGTATGTATTTGTGTTTACATGTATGTTTGTATGTGTTTGTATTAAAACATGAACATTTGAAAGGATGTCTATACATGTATGTACATACAGTAGTATGTGTGTGTTTATGTATGAATGTATGTGTACTGTATGTATTCATATATCTATGTATGTTTAAACATGTACGGTAGTATTGTGTCATTTTAATATGTGTCTATAAATGCATGTGTGTGTTCCTGTCTTGGATAATATGCATGTGAATTTTCACCAGATAAGATCGTTTTTTTGTGTGCATGTGAATGTACAGTATGTTTGTGTGCGTATATAATGTGGGTTTGTATGTTGTGCATGTTTTTGAGCAGATACATGATATCAGTCTCAGATCCAGTTTGTCTTTATTTATTCATACAGAGAAGAAAAAAATATAGTGCAGTAAAAGGAATACTTGTATACATTAAATCATCAGTACATCCTCTACTGAAATATGTAACAGTTAATGATAACTCCATTTGTTACTGAAAATCTGATTCTGACACTAGCAAGACTATCTTTTAAGTACTGGGATATATATTCTGACAACACAGATGTCTAAGGAACCCTTAGGATCCAAGCTTGTCATCCCAGGCTAGCTATAGAGGGCTAAGTTAATGTAGGCAAGGGCAGTAAGGGAAAGGGTCACAGTTCACTGTGTATGCCCCGCTGCTTCAACACCGGCTGACAGGCCACAGGAGTCTGGAAGTCCATGATGTACTGGCATTTGCTGGGCTCCTTCACCGATCGCAAGGCTGTCTCCGTTCCGCATGTCAGAGTGACCTAGAAAAGCACAAAGAGAGATAAAGTTAAGGTGATGTGGGAAGAAGAAGAAGCGCTGTAGTTAGCCTGAGTCAAGAGCTATAGCAGGTTTATCTCCCAAGAGGAGATCATGTTCTAACTTTTCCTTAAATGTTTTTTTCTGATCTTACACCATTTGCGAAAAAAGGAACGCTACAAATGACAGCGTGCAAGAATTAAAGTACAACTGGAGTCGATCCGAGTCAGACATAGTTTCATTATGGGAGATCAACATAAAGTCAGGAGAACATTGGGGGATGTTTTAACAGGAGAACTTTGACACCCCCTGCAAAATAATGGAAGGGGAAAAAAACACAATTTACTTTTAGGGGTTTCCATAGCAACCCTTCACATCACACTGCACCCTCAAAAGAAAAATCACTCTGGCAAACAAAAGCACCTGGAGAAGGAAGACTATGGGAACCTGACATGCTTGAGATTCAGGTAGGTACAAGTAATCATTTGGTTATTATCCCGTCTTGGATTAAAAATAGTTTTTTTGTTAAAACACTTAATATCTGGATGAACAGATATGTGTGTATGTGATAGCTGCAGGTGAAAAAAAAACAGTATTAGATATTATAAAGTCATAAATACATATGTGCATACATTCATAAATGTATACATAAAAGCTTACATACATATATATATATATATATATATATATATATATGCAAACATATTTGCATTCACACATGACAAAAGGTAAATTCATCATTCCTCATTGTTTGTGCACAGGACTACAGCACCTACAGTAGGCCAGGTGACTCTGTAAACAACGCTGGTGGTTTCACAACACCACGTTTGGTGTTATTTTTTACCGTTGGCATGGTTTTTATCTTCCACTTTTGGCAAGCCTGGCGATACATTTGAAACATATACGAGTGCCTTACTGTTCAAACTCAAGTCCTATTTCACTTTCTTTAGCAACACCGCCTCACTCTCTAGTCACAGATGGTCACAGGCGTGGCAGATGGCTGTTGACCATGAGTCTGGTTTTGCTCAAGGTTTCTGCCTGTTAAAAAGGCAGTTTCTACCCTCCACATGTTGCTAAGTGCTGTGCTCATGGTTGATTAACATGGGGTCTTTATGAATAATAATATATGGTCTAGACCTGCTCTTTTTATTTTAGATAGATTTGTTAGGAATCGGTGCGATACAAAAGACTGATTGATTCATGCTGGCTTAAAGAGTGAAGCATACCCTGTAGTGGACTGTGATGACACTATAAAACAATGGCAGAGATCAGTTTGAATGTGGAGCCGGAGTCATGCTACAGCAGCTGTAGCTTAACTTACTTTGAGCACTTTGAATTTCATTAATTACTGAAACGCTCAAGTTCCCCCTTCCCAAAAGACTCTTCAGATGTACTGCATGCTGCCTGAGTTTAGATTACCTCCAAATCCACCACTGTAACAATACATCACTGGTCCCACTTCTCCAGTTTAAAGACAGACGAGTGTTTCACCGCTGAAAGAGAGAGCACTACGCATAGATGAGGTTCAGCATTTCAAATATAATGAGCATCGACTTCTGACGAGACTTCATTTATGCCAACTGCACACGGTTAGGGGGTCGTATCAAAGGGATTCAATTTAGTCTCTTTCAAAGGGATCCCCTGGATGGCATGAGTACATAAATTTGTGAAAGACATCCATTGGACTCTGATTTGAAGAGGGGGCAGGCAAAGCAAATAAGATGATTAGAGGTGCTACATTTTTAATTGAGCAAATCCAACACAGAAATGTAAGTGAATCTCATCAGAATGAGGTTATAGTGGGGAAAGAGACGCTGGAGTGACATTAACCATTAAAGCAATGCGAGGGGTAAAAGCGAGTCAGCTCCCACTACTTGGCTTTGAAAGAAACTTCTTTCTGCCAGTCTTCTGAGTGGGCCATGACGACTGAGCGTCTTTTACTGATCGAGTAAGTCCCCATTGTTGAAACACACATGCGCAGAATGAGGCGCGCAGAGAGCAGACCGGGGCGAGAGGGCTACAACTTGTCCCTCCTGAACGTGCTGAAAGAGGAGCTTCAATTGGCTGTTTTCTCTTGAGCAGTCTTTGAGCAGTTCACTTTGTTTAACGATACCGTTCGATTTATTTGCGAGGTGGGTTGTCGGGGTTGTTAAAGCCATCGTGTTCAACTTCTCTGACTGGGGAGAGTGTTTTTATATAGTTTAGAATCTTTTGGAGCTAACTAAAAACATTAAGTTTAATGTTGTGGCTGAAGCATCTGATGATCTGAACTGTGCTGCATCATGAACACTAAAGACTTCTATGTTTCTGTTATGCTGCTAATATCTTATGATATCTTATGTATTACGCCATACCAAATCAAAGGAGTATTTTTTTTTTCTTATTAAACTAATAAGCAGTGAACCTGGAGCTACTATAATTTGTAATAATTTAATTATCTAATTTCTTCTGTTTCCACGGTAATGCAAAGTCAAACCCTCCTTCCTAACCTGTTGTGTTGCAGAGGCAGTTTGAAGTGGGTTGTTTTGTAATGTTGACTGACATTTTAAGTGCTGAACAGCACTGGAGACATGTTTTAACCAAAGGAAACAGGTTTTGTTTTGAGAGCATTTAAGGGGGAATTTAACTTTGGAACCCTGGAATGTCCACAATTGTCAGAACAAATTAAAATCCAAACGGTATCTGTATCGCATCTTTTATTTAGGGAAGAACTTCCTTTACTGCCTCGTGTATCCATCTGTGTATTTGACAGCCTGTCAGTGTGCTTCTACCATTTGTTCATCTGTCTCTCTATTACTTTATTCATGTCTGCCTCTTTGTGCTCTCATATGCTCCCATTACTGATGAGTGTGTGTGTGTGTGTGTGTGTCTCCTGTCTGTTTGTGTGTGAAACACATGTACGACTTACTGTAGTACTGCGTGAACCTCCTTGCCAGCACGGTTCTCCATTCTCATACACCATCTGACTGTACTGGTCCTTTGGAGTTCCTGCCCACATCCCCCACTTCCTGTAATAAAGAAAGAAAACTAAATGGTCAGTTTGATAAAGTTTCTGTCTTTTTTTTTTTTCTCCATGAAGCCAAACTTTAATCAGTCATTCAAACTAAAACTGGGGGACATATTTAGCACAGGAGCATTATTATTTATTTTGAACACCACTAGGTTTTTCTCCTGGCAAGATGGCCGCTCTGGCAGCATCCTCCTTTGGATGGCGTCCCCTCCTCTCTTACACAATGGAGGGGAAATATTAATTACCATTTAGTCAGAGTCAATTCTGTGTGCAATAACACACAGGGGAAGGGAGAAGAGAATATCTCAAGGCCAGTGGAGCCAGTCTCAAATGAGGTTGTGCCTGCCCAGCGCGAGCTAATTACATTCTCACCAAACATTTGGAGAACCAAAGCAAACCAGGGCGCCAGTGGACTCGGGCCAACGCGGCTCACAGTACTGACAGATGCCATTTGATCACGCTCTCACCAGCTAACTTCCTGTGATCTTTTGTTGAACTTCAGCTGCCCCTTTGAGGTGGCGTCGAGTGCAGTCATGCTGCTGGCGAGTATTGATTTTTGTAAAAACATTGTAATCCTGTTAGAGAAGGAAATCTTTTCTGCATTTCTTGCATGGTTGATTGACGATTGCAATGAAACACTCTGATCTCTTTCCCTACATAGGCAAAGCAACTCTTTTCTGTCTGAAGTGCTAAATACTCAAGAGGAAAGAACAAATAATGAAATCAATGTGTTCAGGCTCGTCATTGTTCTTTTAATCACCGCGGAGGAAAAGACACAAAATGCTGTAAATTTGGCATACTGTTATTTTAATCTGCCCAAGTGCTTTTCACACCAGAATCAACCCCGTCACAAGTGCACATCACTTTATCAATGTCTCTGCAGTGACTTTTCCACGCAGGATTAGAGCAACTCTGTACTTTAAGTAGTGCTTTTAGCATTAAAACGCGTATCTGATGCTATTCTAAGGCCTATGATGATGTCCTGATTGGTTCTGTAATGGATCTTTACAGCATATAAATGCCTATTGTATGTTTTATATCTGTATTTAAACAAGATGACACACGCCTGCATGATGTTTGCGGAAAGCTGAAAGTGGTTTCTGCCTCTTCTTTTGGTTTTAAAAGGAATCTAGTTTAATGGGTGATGAAAAACATCTTTGTTGTATCAGTTCTGATGAAGTATCAATCTTTACAGGAGGAGAAATATTACAACTGACGGTGATTTGGGTCTGCATTTTGTCTCAACCTGGACTTTTAAATGCATTTAAAGCATTAGTCCGGCCGAAATCGTACTAAATAGAATTTGTCAAAGTCAAGATTAACACACTGAGATAATGGAGTTGGAGATCATTTAACTCTTGTTCATGTTTAATTGGACTAGCTACAGCCCCTGCACCAAGCTTTTATCCAGAAGTCCAACAGCGTAAGTGCGTAGCATACCAGAAGTTGTTTTGTCATCTGTCTCCAGATATCACCAAATACAAACCTCGTCAGACCTCATCTGTGCCAGTGCGTAGCATTTGAACCCAAAAAGTAAAAAAAAAAGAATCGTTGAGTATGTACAGGGCCTTAAAGTTGTTTTCAGAGTTTGAAGTAGGACCACCACTTTGCCGTTGCTAACTTGGTATCTTATTAGCAAAACCAGAAGAAAGTCAATAGTTACTATTGGGGACGTAGCGGAGTCTGACCTTTTTTCTACCTCGAAGCATGTATCTCAACCTAACTGTGCAAGTAAACATACTGAATAACTTATCAATTGCTGATAATCATGCCCTATAGTGTGAACATTATGTAGTACTGATAAGGATTAAAAAAAATAGAAATTGAGACCATAAAGTCATTGGGAAAATGTTACTGGGTTCATCAATCTCCATAAACCAGAAGCTATACTCGACTAGTCTGTCTTCATAAACAGATGATGCAAACACACCTGAGTCACATTTCTCTTTGCCAACATTTCACTTAACTTAAAATGGGCTGGTAGCTGAATGAAAGCAGGAGCATAGAGGGCGTAAATCTAATATGACAGATTATAGAACTCAATAAATACACAGCTTATCAGTACAGTGTATCTTGTATTAAACCGTGTCCAAGAAATATAGAATTTCTTTCCCCACTTCTTTAAATGCCGTTTCATTCTCATTTGACCTTGATGAGGTCCAACACGGAATCGTCTTCGCTTTGAAAAAGCACTCTCCCGCTGCACAGACATGCGGCCGTCCACAGGTCCCTGAGAGTGTCTTCTTTTGCTATCCATGATGTGCATGGCTTATTTAAAGATGCCTGAACGGGTCACTCGCAGGTGAATTGCTTGCACAAGTGGAAGCCAGCTGGGCCCCGAGCGTCTCGCCTTTTTCCTTCCAGCCTGTTTGATTGGGTTTTAGCACTCTCTTAGTACCAGGAGGCCCTCAAATGGATTGCTGTCAGGGGCTGCAGACATGTCAAGCGGAGAAAGTGACAGTGCTTCAGCTCTTGCTGCTAAGTTGACCAGCGATCCCACCTTCGTACCTCCTCGTCCGCTGTAGCTCCCATTGCCTCATGCCTCCGCCTGCTTCCTTCTTAATAATCTTCATTAACTTCAAAGCTATATCAGCATCTCCCCCACACCTCAGGAGGCAGCAACAACTCCATCACTTAGGTTTAAGTTATCACGGAGATTCAGCCAACACACTCACAGGAGTTCCATTGTGGAATCATAACGACCGACCATTACCTGTCAGAAAACCTACTCGCACTTTGTATTGGAAAGCCATTTTTGCTTCAGCCAGTCAACAGTTATCACTAAACTAGTTATTTACACCTCTAAAAGAAGTCCCAATTAGCCTCTGCTGCTGCATCATGGCACCAAGGTGCACCAACATGACTGTATGTAAGTCTGACCCTGACACTGACAATACAGCAGAACCCAAATGTGCAAAATGAGCCCCCTGGCTTGATGACAACTTTGTTTTCTCATCCAATTTATCACAGTTTGGCTTAAAGCGGCCGCCATGATGCAGCAGGGATAATCTTGTACCCGGGTAACTGAATGTGTTTTCTTACAAAATCCTGTATTCCTGCACAACAACATGATTCACACCTAAGAATTACTATTCAGACTCAGATGTTCAGGAGTACACCAGAGGAAACAGACACATTTCTGTTCTTCAGTCCAATAAGACCGCATGAATGAACAAAATTAAGGGACGTAAACAGATTAACATCGTCAGCGCGGAGTAAATTGCATCTTATCTTTTGTGGGAAATCCATTTCCGACCCTCATGGAGACAAGACAGAGGCCACGGATGCAGACTTCCTTTTAAAGATTTATGGTAGCAGATATTGAACACTGCTTCTTTTAAGGCCTAAAAACCTGGAGAATCTTATTTACTGGTATCTGGGTTATGATTCACCCTCTGTCTGGCCTCTTCTAATGCCATAAAAAGCACCTTCCATCACAGATAAACCTGTAATCGCAGCATATCTAGCCCGCTAAACGTATTATCCGTACATTTACTTTGCATTGTGGGTGAGATGGTGGGTTTCAGACATGCCTGGAACTGCACACATTAGGGAGGCAATCTCATTTACTTTTCTCTCTGAATCACTAAGGTGTGATTTCTATTGACACAGAAAAGCAGATGGAGTTATGATTTCATTACCTACACCTGGAAAAAGAAAACCCCACAAAAACCTCAAGAAAGCCAGAAAAGTAAATAAGAAGCTTGCGTAGATGTCCAGTTTTAAAATCAGAGAGCTTTTAAAATACTTGTTGGTTACGTTGTTATCAGAGTGCTGGAACTGTTTCACAGATTTCTTTTTCACAGATTTCTTTTTCATACTCTTATCCTCATTAGGAATAATTAGCTTTAAAATAGATGATCAGCCTTCTTTTCTTCTTCTCAGCTCATTTAAGCTCCTCTTATTTCTTTTTTCAAACGACGCGGTCGCCACTGATTGTGTTTTAAACTTCATCGTGGCATTAATCCGCGTGCCTCGAGCGATAAATCCCGAAGATCCACGGCTAATCTCGCTCAACACTGAGAGGAGAGTCCCCCCCCCCCCATACCCCCAACCCCTCTCTCTCTGATATAGCCACAAATCAACCTTTCACAAGCAATTATCATTTGAACAACTCCACTCTGGTGTTTAAACAGCCCGCAGATACTGAGGGAGGAGAAACAAATCTGGGCCAGAAGTGCATTGATGTGTGTCTGTGGATTGTGTGCGTGTGTTTTCAGACCCTGGGCCTTCTCTGCAGAGAGAAAATGGACGAACATAACCACAGAGAAAACATGAACACAATGCTTGCCCCGTCTAGTACGTCTGTGGTTTCCCCAAGAAAACAGAATATTAATTTGCTTATTTGCCTTCAGAGCATCCTTTGTGTTTCTGTACACATTAGAAAGCTGATGTTAACTCCACTGCAGCATCAGTGGGTCTGCCTCTCAAACACAAAGGCAAGCTGCATATTATTCTATATTTTCATGTTTGTATACAGGAGTCGTGCATCTAAAGGAAATACATTTTTAACATGCAAAGAAAAATACTTCCATCTATAGTTAAGGATGAATTCATACTTATAAATATATGTACTTAAATGTGATTGACTGCACAAAACAGCATTAAGAAAAGTCCTCCATTTATTAAAAAGTGATCGGACAAATTTAAACAAACTGATCTCTGATTGATTTGTCGATTTAAAAAAAAAATGTGTTAACAACAGATATTTTTTTTTAAAGGATAAGTGTGAATGGTATTTGATTGGTCTGTTCAGGAGATCTCAGCACAAAGTTCTGTCTGTGTTGATGGGATTATGTTTGCTGGTTTAATTTGGCTCTCTACCTCAGACCACATATGTGCCAGTCCAGCTTCTTTGTTTAAGCTGTAGCATTCAGTATGTTTAAGCAGGTGGAAAGAGTGGATTTATTGTTAGTCCGACTCAAACTGGGCTTTTAAATGTTAGTCGGCTGAAATCGTACTATCAAATACACACATTTGGGCAAAGGTATCTGTATGAGGGATAAAAGAAAATAATCTGTTGTTCAAGCTGAAGGCAGCTAGCAAACACATCCCTGTCATTGGGGAATCACTAGTTACTGGAAGAAAACTGCGTAAAATAAAACGTGTCAATATTCCAAAACAGAGTCATAACAGAGTTTAGGTGCAGGACTGAACATTTTCTAAAAATGAGCATCATCTCCCATCAGTTTCAGTCATTAAGAGGATGTCAACATTAAGCCTGCTCCTTGTAATAAACTCCATTTATTTTAAGCAACTGTCAACAACCACAGGTGCCAGCTGAGCTTTAGATTACCTGTAAACACTTCCCTAACAACCAGATCCTCGCTCTAGAGTCCTCACCTGTGTTAAGTTGGTGTAAAGTCTGCGCTTATTACCGTCACCTTCTCACTGTAGCATCCACTCATTAGCCGCCGCAATGAATTACCCCTCACAGCTATGCTTTTCTCTGTTTTAACAAGGGATCTGGGGCAGCGAGTTATTCCCCTCACTATGCTGTTAATGCGCTAATCATTTTTAAGATGAGATGCCGCGGCGCGCCGACAGGTAGAGCGAGCAATTTGGAGGCCACTGGCCAATTTGGATCCACTGAAGAATAAATGCCCCTCTCTCGCAGCCAAGCAGTGCCAAGCATCGCTAACCTCTGCCACTCGTGTAAGGTCACCAATCAGAAAGCGCAGACACTGCCATTACCGTGCCAGTCAGAGATGCTCCTCTCACCTTCCTACCACCCGCCGCTCGCAGCACCTTAATAAATAATTCATAGGCACAGTAACATGTGAAGGGCTCTTGCTCACTCAGGGCTTTGCTTTCACATGATTTCACACTCACAAACGGGCATTTATTTCTCTTTGTTGGTATGTTTTTTTGTATTGTAGGGCACAGAAAGGAACACACTTATATTATTAGAGATAATAACAGATGAGAGGATATAAATAATCTTCAGCAGGTCAACTATTCTAATAGAAAACCACTAAATGGATGTTTTTGTCTCCTACAGCCATTCCTGTTTTCTTATGGATAACACGCTGACCAAAATAATTACTCTAAATCACAGAGTAACATCAGCGGCACATTTTGTTTTCATAAACAGAACAGCGAGGCCATCTTTATTTTTCTATGTGTGGTTATAAATCTAACTAATGTATCTAAGGGTGCATATTCCATCCACACCCCCTGACAGACATGAATCAGGGCTGATGTCAAACCCAAATCAGTATTCTGTTAACACTTCACTTGTGCCTCATTAACGACGGGGCTAGATGTTGCCATGGCGACACACAAGAAAGGCTATCAGGGGTTCAGAGTATCAGCCACCCCATCCTTTACCCTCCACCCCTTACCACTTTAACCCTCTCCTCAGACACACAGGAGTCGTTACCCTTTCACCCTGATGGCGGGATGAAGTGTGGGCTGTGGCTGGATGACAAACATATTATACACACAGTTATATAGGCGTTACATTTTCCGATACAGGGGTGTTACATTCATTTAACAGCTGCCTGTCGGTGGTTGCAGCAGTACTGCACCCTGCTCCTCTCTCCAGTGTTGGGCACTAAACGACTGCCATGTTTCCAGGTAAGAGGGCCCCTCTCTCAGCTAATGGCACTCCAGCGAATGACCTTGACAGCTTGAAAACGAGCGCATTAAGTAGAACACTTAAATGCATAATTATGCCCTTGTTCCAGTGGAACTGTCACCACTCTGTAGGTTAAATCATTACGGCTTAGAGAAGATGAAAATAATCAAATACTAAAAAATCCCCTCCCCCCTTTTTTTTTTCTCCCAAATGCCGATCAATGCTTAACAAGGGACGGGGGCTGTCTTTGATATGAGCTCATTAGAAGAAGCAATACGGCCATTAGTCATTTTACTTCAAAAGAAATATGCATGGAAATATGATTTGGTGCTTTCCAAATGACAGTTTGATGAATAATTTAATCAGAATATAAAAATCATGTATATCAAATGTTTGAAGGACTGTTTGTACTGAGAAAATGTACATGCTAATGAAAATGACAAATATGTTTGAATCAGTGTCGGTCTTCATAACTTTTCAAACAAACATGCTGATGTTAAAGATATTCACGTACAGCACTGAAGAAAAGGATGGTGTTTCGCCACGTTCAAAGAAGTCAAATCATTTTACAACACATGAACAAATTCAATGTTTGAGTGAACGGAAACATTTGATCATCTGTTACATTTTCATACTATAAGAACAGACGATTTTAAACGCCAGGGGGATTTATAAAAAAGGAGGCCTTGCACCAGAAACAAGCATGAACAGAGAGAAAATAACAGATTCCAACGTATAAGAAAGTTGTGTTTTTAGCCCTCCCCTGAGTGAGCCCATTGTTAAAGGTGACATATGATCCTCCTTTTCTACAAGTTTAAAAAATCTCAGAGCCAAAACATGTCTGTGAAGTTCCTTGTTCTAAATCCTCTCTGATCCTGTATTTGATCATGCCTATAAACCCCTCTATTTCAGCCCTGCTCAGAACAGGCTGTTTCTGTGTCTGTAGCTTTAAATATGTAAATGAGCTGTGTTCAACCACACCCCTCTCTGGAAGTACTTGGGTGGCTCTGGCTTTCTCGCTTCATGCCCAATTGTTTTCAGTGAAAAGGCAGACTCAGAGGGCAGAACAAACACCTAGCTGTGGGAGTGTCACCCACCTGGGGGAGGGGTTTATGCCCTTTGTGATGTCATGGAGGGAAAACCTCCAAACGGCCTGTTTGAGCACACATTTTCCAAAAAGTGTAGCAGGCAAAATACGAAGAGGATGGACTTCTTTCATAATTGAGGGGTTTGTAGACAGACTAGGGAAGGACACATATTAGTATTAGAAAAACATGATAAAGTGTATTTTGGATAATATGTGACCTTTTAGAGATGTTCAAATGTATAATTTCCAGTTTCAATCTCAAGTTGATGTTCAATTTAGGACCCCCTTGAAAATTAGATGATACATCTCAAGGGGGTATCCTACTATATAATTTCAAATTCAAATTCAATTTCTTTGTGCTCATTGGTAACCTGCTTGTGGACTTGTACAATAATACTTTTACAGCTCCCTCGCGATCGCTGCGCAATAAAGTGGCGACCTAACGAGATATTTATCCAAAGTGCTTTTCTCCTCTTATTTAAATAAACTGCAGAAAAACTGCAAGTGAACATTAATTAATCGTCGGAAAGGGACTTGGTATCATTTTCTTCATTGACCCTCGTTTCTTTAAGACTTTTTAAAACAAAACGTTGGGAATTGGTAGCAGCCCTCATAAGGAGCTGGTTTTTATTGATCTAATGAACATATTTCCATATTACCATGGCCACAGAGATGAGAGTCTCTCCTCAGCTGGATCACTCCAGCTCGGGCCCCTCAGAGGACTGACAGCCTGGAGGCATTCACATGGCTGTACCTCTTCCTCTCTAAACTTGGGGATTTCATTTTTTTCATATCGGAGATCTGTTCTTGAGAACAATATAGGGTCAGTAGCTTCAAAGCCAGCTTAGCAGCATGTGTGAGAAAACGGTTGTTATGCTAGGTGTGAATGCAGCTCAAAAAGGCAGATCTGTACACAGCAGGCGTATGTCTACAGTAGCATACAACCTATTTGTATTTTCCACGGTGGCCAGCACATCCCACTCTCTCTGGGGTTGCTCTTTGCTGTCATTTCAGCTGCCTGGCTCCTTCTCCTTGCAGCGAGCACACGCAGTCATTCAGTGTGGTTTCAATGTTGCTAGGCTACCTCCGTTCTGCA
This sequence comes from Labrus bergylta, assembly GCF_963930695.1. NCBI lineage: Eukaryota > Metazoa > Chordata > Actinopteri > Labriformes > Labridae > Labrus > Labrus bergylta. Next base: position 11,067,194 of record NC_089216.1, read on the forward strand.
CTGTTTTTCTGTTTGAAAAACCTACTGTTCAATAAAGCAGTTCAAGGGAGACCTGTGGGTTTGAATACTGAGAGATATGAACCTGCAGAAGTAACTGACAACACTAATAGCCTTTTTTTTGTTGTTTCACAATACCCTTTTTGTCTTTTTCCCTTGACTCTTTTCCCTTGACTCTGTAACACAGACGCACTATCACTGCCTACATCTCCAGCCAATGTATCTGCTTTAGTCATAAAAATCATAAATCAGAACATTTATAACCTCTCCTGCTTATATGTTCTTGTTTTAAAGGTGCACAATCTGACTCATATCCAGAGTGGTGAAGATTTTCTCTCTTCTTTCATGGCTCGTGGTTTCATATCCGCCCTCACAGTCTAAGAGTTATTATTATTCTTGTTTTGTCTATCCTGTTTTGAGCGTTGCATGTTGGGCGTAGTCCAAGCCTGGCCTGTCAGACAAAGACTATTTCCAAGGTTGAAGGCTGCTTGCCGCGGCCCTGCACAATTTCACCACTGCTTTTCTATTCCCCTTCCCCTCTCCTCGTGTGCTCTCTATGATGATGAGAGCAGAGCAGTCTGACCCCGGCACAATAGAAGGCCGACTCCTTGAACTTTGGAGGGCGCCACACGCCGACCCCGTGACCCACACTGCGTGGCCACCTGATTTCCCTTGGGTCATAAAACAAAAACTCATTGGGCGACCCTTCAGCTGATCCCTCCCTCCTCCACAGCTACATTTAAATCATCTCCACCCGCTGTCTGGAGGGAAATGTGCCTCATCTCAACAAGGAATACTACCATTCTTATCATGTTGGCTCTTTAATATGAGTTTGTCTGGAAAGAATGTATAAGTTAATGTTTATTATAACTTCATTTTACATACTTGGCCAAATAAAAAAAAGAGATATTTGAGAAAAAAAGTCTGAATTATGATGATCTGATTATTTAACAAAATTGAGGAAAAGGTCATAGTGTTAGCATAAAGATGTATTTTTTTCTATTATATGAGGAGAATGAAGTCATAGCCACATAGTAGAAAGTGAAGAGGAATATCGGAAAATAGCTAAACTGCGGAGCCTCTTGAAGTTATACTGAATACCTTCTGCCACATCAGCACATTTTCATATATATCAGGACCATGAAAAGGAATGGCTGTCTAACAAGCAGCCTGAACGTTTTATTAATACGACTCTTTTCTCGTAATATTACAACTTAAGTCTAAAAACATCATTTTTTCCTTTAATGCGTCATTAGTACTTTGTCAGGATTATTCAACTATCTCTGTTCAATATTTTAATGAATACATCAAACTGAGGTTTCAGAGTTCACACTTCTGGAGCTGTTTTGATGTGTTAATCCTAAACTAACTCTGAAAGGGGCAACATAAATATTTAAGATGCACTTCTGCTCATGGTGACAGGTTATAATAGCTAGGCGCTAAAGCTAATTACTGCTGATTAATGTTGACAATGCACTTCCTGGAGTCCCGTGTTTGTTCGAAAACCTACGGTATATGTAGGCTGTTTGAGAGTAATCTGTTGTTCTGCATGTGTTTAAACCATCACAGTCATTTGACAGTGGGTAAATGAGGTAACGCACTGAGCGCTCACTGCTAACTGGGAAATACTGCCTATGGTGTTTTAGATTGTATCGCTTCAGTCTGAACCTGTTTCCAGTTGAAAACACACTTCATGTTTTTGACAATGGCAACTTGAGAATACACTTCACCTTGTTCTGTGCTTTGTCATCATTTTCAGAACAGTTATATTTTGTCACTACATTTTATCATATCCCCCCCAGGTATCGTGTTAAAGTTTCAATTTAATTTGAAAGAAAAAAAGGCTGTCAGACTGTTTTTTTTAGTCCCGTGTTTGATGCTGTTTTAGTTCACTTATATATTAAAAACCCAGGAAAAGTCTGGACTAAAGCCACAGGAAGTGTCAACTTAAAAAAAAACAGTAGGGTTGTCAAATGACGAAACAATAGACTATTTAAAAAGGCTAAAGAAAGGCTGTGGGCACCGGGATGAGTAGATGTCTTTACTTAACTACGTTGCATATTTAATATCTACGGTATAAATGGACTGTTTTTGACTTCTGACAACTCAAGGTGCTTTTACATTACATATCATATTCCTTCATTCATACTCTATTCACACACTGATGGCAGAGGGTGCTATGTACTCTAAAGGACCATGAGTATTAACAAAGCTGCCAATTGGGAGCCATTTGGGGTTGCCCAATGACATAATGACATGTTGAGTACAAGAGCTGGGATCGAACCACCGACACTCTTATAGAAAGTTGACTGAGTCTTGTAGAGTCTGTAGAGTCTTAGTAGTTGAGGGTCTATCATGTCCCGTGACTTATGTCTACTAGATTGTGTGATGTTTGGAGTGTAAAGCATCATTGTGTGCAGAAATGTAATTACATTTTAGCAGCAACTTCTAAACTCAGACTCAAGTTTGCCAGTAAGCTAAAAACAAATCAGCCCTTTGTTAAGTATAAGAATAGCTGTGAGAGTATTTATGAGGAGGGTCTGGGTCTTACGAAAGCAAGGGCCAGACAAGGTTTGGCTATCTTAGCTTAGCATAAAAACTTAAAGCTTAAAACATAAAGTTTTAGTCAATAATAACAGAGGCCTCTGAGTCCTTTAAAACCAGAAAAAGGTTTTTATTTTATTTTATTAATACTGGAAGATTCTTGCACTTTGGAGAGAGACAGGCTAACCGTTTCAAATTGACGTTAACCTTATCGCAAAGCCGAGTTAAGCTAGCCACATGCTTCCAATACAATACCAAACACATGCACATGATGCGATTCATCATACACTCTCACTCGCAGCATAAGAGGCTTTCAAAGAAGCTACAAAGTTGCTAACCCACAAGTACAACATGGACTCATACAAGGGGTAAAACAGCACTTATAGAAAACCCTCGTCTCCACTACATTAACAGACAAAGATGATGAATAAAAGAGAGTCACCCAACAACACCACAAACTGTAGATTCTAAGACAACTATTGAGTTAATGTGTGGCAATCTTGGAAAAATCACCAAACGTTAAAAGTCTAACCACCTCATTATATACTGTCACTATAAGCAAGGAGGGGAGTAGGGGTGGAGCTTAAAGGGATTGACACATGAAGGTTGGCAAAGACAAATAACATCCTACATTTCAGCAGTCAAACCACTTTTATCTTAATGCTACAATAACCCATCACTACTTATTAAAGCAAAAAAAAAAAAGAAGAAGGCACATTTGATTTGAGTGCTCCAAAAGCTGATTGGAGCCAGGCAAAGGAAGTGGATGTTAGCAAGAAGGCTAGCGCTTAGGCTACTGATCCAAGGAAGGCCCATTCACTGGGCCTTTCAGGGGCCCAGCCATGTCATTGGGCAGCCTGACTATAAGTTCAGAAACACATCAGTTGTGATGTCGTAAAGAAACATGTCAATACAGCTGAGGCTTGTGGGAGCTGAGTGCCGGTGTCAGGGTGCTTTAATGCTCTTTTTTACAGAATGCAATGTATGCATGTTTTTCTCTAAAAACAAGTTGTGAAGTAAAGACGGTAAAGACAAACACACACTCTTCATATCACTGATATGTGTGCATATGTTTGCTTTTCTTTTCAGCATTGTGTTTGCCGTCCTGTCATTGTACCCACCCTGTGTGCGGCGGGTGGGGCTGGGTAGCGGGTAGCAGGGAACATTATGAAGATGGATGATGCTGTCACAGCGAGATGGTGTTTGTCGCAATGCAAGCATTTTCTTCTACTCTGTTATCATTATCGTGGCTGATGTTATTGTTACAACGGCCATTTCAGGAAGCGGTTGAGCTGCTGCTACCGAAAGGCAGGGAAGTGAAATGGAAAATGGAGACATTGGAATTCAGGAGGTGAATATGAGTCGTATAATATCTACATTTACAGATAATTGGGAGCATACAGTATGACTGCTGTGCCTTATGAAATCTTTACAGCTGTGTGTGTGTGTGTGTGTGTGTGTGGCCACAGGATAGGAGCAGGCAGCTATGGAAGAAAGTGTGAGGACGCTGATTTATTGTTCCTTAAGAACATTTGTAAACTTAATGGTGTAACACAAACTATCCTGCAAAACCAAGCATGAAGGAAGGTTAGAGCTTGGGGGACAATTTTAACTTTTATGAGCCTAGACACACTTCAACAAACCGAGCTCTGGCCATGAGCTGTAATCAGAATTCAGCAGTGACAGCCTCCATTTAATACCGCAGGAACGTAACATATCTAATCCAAATTAGCCGAATTGGTCGGAGCAAGTATTAGCAATGTCGTCGCTGCGGTAGTCACAGTTCCAGTTTGCACTTTTCATCGACAGGCCACACATGTTAATGCCATTTCTCCCTCTCTCTCTCTCTCTCTCTCTCTCCCTCTCTCTCCCTCGCATGCTTGTCCTTTAGGAGGCTGAAGCAGGTGTGATAAATGCCGCCGTTTAAATCAAAGCACTCCCCTCTCCGCCATTGCCCCCTCTGGGGAAAAAAAAGGAGGATGCCTCCATGCAGATTGATATCAGGAGGCCCAGCCATATCCTGCGAGCGCTGACTGATGGTCTGTCTGGATAAAAAATGAACTTTATTCCCTTCGTGCAAGCTATGATTCATGTCGCTCCCCTACCCCCACCTCGCCCCAAAACCATTTCACATATACCATCAGTGCACTCTCTCTAGAAACAGGGTAGTTCATCATAAAGTGCTGCACCACTTGGCTAGAAAACCAAGAAAACATCAACGAAACGCAACGCAATGCATGTTTTTTTTTACATCAACGGTTAAGGTAAGGGACAAATCTTCATCCTTGTACGCTTTCATGTGAAAAACAAGAATATGTAATACATATTATAACCATCCCTTTCAAGTTGTGTTTGGCAGCGATTCTTTCCAAACAGAGTGACCAACTGGCATGAGCAGGAGACGTGTTCGACCACTGGTTCTGTTTGGTCCTTCTGCCCTTCCATACCATCATGAGTGACAGGCAGGCAGAAGCGTCGGGGTCACATTACTCACAGTTAGCATTCTGTTCTTCCTCTTTCCTGCACTATTAAAGCATGGTGAAGCATTTGCACTTTCCGCTCCAAAAGTGAGTGGGTAGTGTGGGAGGCGGCAGTGCAAAAAGAACACAGCCCTGCTTCAGACTCCAATTAATTTGCCATCTGAAAGCAAAAGTACATGTGCAAAAGGAGATAATTGCTAATAAATTATCTTTAATGTCTCACTTCAACTGCCAAAAGGAGACGAGTGAAGCCTGATGGTCTCATAACTCAAAAGGAAAACAAAATGTTTTGACACTTTGTTGCAAATCTTCCCCGGTCATTTGGGCGTCTATATTGTGTTGTTCGCAAAACAAATTGTTAGCTTATGTCCCTGCGCCGACCAAAACAGCACAGTAATTGAATCTCCCTATTTGGGGCGGAGCTGCCGCAATTCATAAAAGCTTCTTTTTTTTTTTCTCAGAGAGGTGTCAATGTCGATGGAATACGTTTCCATAATTACAGCCTAGAAAAGTGTTGGATCACTGACGGTTAACACTAATGAGAGTCTGGACAAAGACAGCAAGAGACATCCCGTAATTATCACCTCATCGGGAAATTCAAAGACAAGAAAAAGTCAAAGAAGAAGAAAAAAAAAAAGAAAGTCAGAAAATCATCAGTATTAGGAACATATTTTTTTTCTTGCCTGTTTTGACAGAGATGTTAGAATTATAAATAGATGGAAAAAGGTGCAGGAAGAATTTTGCAGTGAAATGACTGCTATCGTTTTGACTCGGAGGTGTAAAAAGAATCAGGATCACTTCAAGTCACTGGGTTTTGTTTTTGCAGATCTTATGGAACAATTTCACTCCCAGTCAGGATACACACACTCCTGGGGAACAAAGACAACAACAACAAAAAAAAGAGCCGGTCTTGTGACATCTACAGGTCTGTTTCTGTGAGGCTTGAATGACATCTTTCATCGCGCACAGCCGTTTTGATACACGTCCGGCAGCCGACATAACCAATCCTGAGGGGATGGTGAAAGGCCAGAGCGTAATCCTTTAGATGAAATTGAAACCCTTCGAGGGCCGATCGAGGCTGAGGCAGTACAACCCCGGCAGTATATGAAACTTGCCCCCTGTTTGTCATTGATCAGAAGGTATTAAAACTATAATAGAGATCTGTTGGCGATTGATTAAAGGTCACATGAAGCCTAACACAGATTGAATAAGATTTTTTTGTACGAATCAATAGCGCAAATATTAGACTTAATGGAACTTCATGTGAGAAATGTAACGATGATTAAAGAGCTTTCATAGCAGTGCAGCGCTGGGATTTGTTTCAGGGTCAGTCATGGCACTAAAAAGTCTGCCATGTGAGTGTAGTTAATTGGTATGAACACCAAAAAAAAAAAAAAAAAAAAAAAAAACATTTTATGGCTTTATTGCATGATGAAAGACCGAAGACGATAATATATACAAGTCCTATTCCCTTAAAGCTGAGGGGGGAAACGTAACCTTTTTCTTGGCTTTCTATTAGCAGTGTGAAAGTGTTCTGCTACAGACTCTAAATGTCAAAGCACACACTGTACTTACTGTGCTCTAAAGTTTGCTGGAAACTTTTGTCCCTCAAAGTGTAAATGTTAAATTGTTAACACCTAGTCCTCCTTACGGCACATAAAATGGTTCCACTGTCCATTACCTCCTGTAGCCAGTGACGTCTTTGAGATTTAGAGAGTGGAGACAAAAAGACAAAAGGGGATGATTGAGGTACTTACCCTAATGAGACCTCTGTTCCTGCTGAGCTCTTCTGTGTGACTTGATTGAACGGGCACAGGGTGTAAGTGTACCTGTAGGGGGGGGGGGGAAAGACACACAACGTCCATAGTGAGCAAAAATAAGATTGAATCAAAGATAGTATTACAGCTGTAGTTTCCCTGTGCTGCTTGTCCCTTCTCCCTCTCTGTTGTCTTCAGCTCGGCCCAGATGAAGCTACTAATTACTCAACAAGGAGCTCCTGGCCTCAGTGCTTAAAAGCCGAGGTGGGACGGCTGTGTGTTGCCTCTCAGTCAGGGATTGTGTGTTGTCTTGTTGATTTAGTCCTTTGTTGACTTTTGTTAACTATTTAGTTATTTTTATGGCTTATTAAAACACCTTTGTTTTGACTTTGTAAAAGTGTTTTGTGTGCTTTATTGGGTCAGTTTGTGGGTTTGTTAGCCCCATTGGGCTGCTTTATGGTGGTGCATAATAGTAGTTGTACTTTTCCTCACAACAGTTCATTGTTTCCTAAGTTAATTACTGAAATATCCAGAATAAGAGTATTCACTTTTATACCCGAGCATTGCCCAAATCTTTCACTGCTGCTCTGAGTTGATCACAGAGTTGTTGTTGTTGTGGTTGAGGAGGAAAGTTCAAATGTTCCAAGTACAAACTCTGAACACATTAACGGTAAAGATGCCCTTTGAAGGACATTTCATTGTTTCTGTGCAAAGCTGACTGATGCTCACATCATATTTGAATGATTATGAAACATAAAATGATTGCAATTTCCAATTATCAGAAGAACAATTCACTGAAAATGATAAAAAATGTAACTTGGAAGCAAGGCTGCAAAGTGACAACAGTAAAAATCCAGAACCCAAGCAGAATCCTTGAATGATGAGACTCTTGGCTCAGTGGCTTCCTACTGGGACAGAAGACTGACAAGGAGCAACCAGTTACCATGCCACCCACAGCTCTTCTACTGAGGCAAAGAAGAGTCTAAAAGGAGTTAGCAATTAGCAGAGACCATCACTAATGTACTTGCTGGGGATCGTGCTCGAGAGCTGAGGCACGATCACTAGCTCCAGTAACAAACTGATCAAAGCCCTCAGTGGTGGAGCAGACAGGGGGAGAGGCAGCCTGGCTTTTTTTCTTTGACATTTGAACCGTTACATTGACTGTTAAAAAAGAGCAGAAGATGCCCTGACAGACAGAGAGAGAGAGAGAGAGAGAGAGAGAGAGAGAGAGAGAGAGAGAGAGAGAGAGAGAGAGAGAGAGAGTGAATGAGTGAGAGAGTGCAGGGGGAAGGGAAAGCAACGGCTGCAGCGTAAGTAGACGTGGGCCAGGCAGTGCGGGGGGGGATCAAAAGCTGTATGAAAGAAAAGCAAGATGAAAGAAAAGAAAATGATGAACATCAGAGGGGGGGGGGGGGGGGGGGGGGGGACAGCGGGAGCGAGGTAAGTGATTGGCTGCCGACTTCTTCTTGTTTGTGGATTGTATTAAATGCTTCTCATCTCAGAGACTTTCGTTAGGCGTTTATCCTTTCATGTCTACTATATGTTTCGACTGGGATGGCCCTTCCCTGATCTGCCAGACAGGAAGAGGGGGGAAAAAAATACAAGAAGCATCTTTTTTGACTGCAGAGTAAGCAGTACAGCTGGGAGTAGAATTAAATGTGTTTCACCATGACTAAGCCTGTTGAGAATTCTTTGCCCCCTCCAAGATATTTGACACTGTGCAGTAAGGTTTCATACTGGCTTTTTTTTTCTTATTTATTTGTGTTCTGTTACTTTAATCTCAAACTGGACACTCTGAAACCATTCCAGCAGACATGTTTGTCGGCCAAGCCACAACTTTTGCTAGAGACGTGAAAAATCTCACGGATTATGGATAACCCTGTTGTTCTCTTTTCTAGAGCTTTCATTGGGTTGACATTTTTTGTATTATTTTGTGACTCATGGATGAATTGTACAGACGTTGTGTGCAGGCATTCATGGTGCCCAGAAGATTAGGGTTAGTGACTTTACAATTCAATTTACTGTCGCTCAATCTGTGAATTTATGTATCCACTTATGGTACAACATATTTGAACTTTTCCTAGATGGATTGGAAACCAATTTTGAACATGCATGAAGACTTCGATCCACTTCCAGTAGATCACTCCAGTGCCATCTTGAGTCTCGTGTTTGAGAGAAATGGTCTCAACCACCATTGGTTGGATTGCCAAGTTTTGTGCAAGCATTCATTGTCCTTTGAGGATTATCCTGCTGTTTTTGGTGAACTCCTGTTTTGTTCTCTATACCTGCTGTACCTCAAAGCAGCAGAGCAACTGGTCTTCAACCTTCAACTCACCCAAAAGAGCATATGTCACTCTATTGCTCATCTCCCTCCACTGGCTCCCAGTTACTGCTCGCATCAGATTTTAAAGTCTGCTGCTCGCTTACAAAACAGCAACAACAACGTCTTCTCCTTACCTAAACTCTATCATCCAGGTCTACAGTACACTCCTGTCGCCCCCCGGTGGTGGAATAAACTACCAAACTCCATTTGATCTGGTGAGTCCTTACGCACCTTTAAGAAAAAGCTAAAGACCCAGCTCTTTCATGAACACCTACGCACTTGATGATACTGTTGATGACAATGATAGTTTGGATGATGAAGAAGACAATATTTAGGTTAGCTTTGATGCTGATTAGAACTCTAATGGAGATCCTAGACGGATTGGAACCACACTTCAGTTCATTCACATTACCCAGAGGATGAATCATTCCCGCTTTGCTCCATTTAGATCACTATAGTGCCACCATTTGTTTTTGTGAGAGAAGTTGTCTCAACAAAACTGGATGGAGTGCCACGGATTTTCTAAATTCTCCCCAGGCTGAATCCTGCTTTTTATAGCGAAGCTTTGATTTAGTCTTTAGAAGTTTTGAGGTTTCCATTTCTGTGTTGAGTTTGTGAAATGACTCCACAACTCACAACTGCTGCTCATCCATTCTTGCCAGAAGGAGACTCCCCTGTAATCGCTCTACTGCCACCATGAGACTATTGTGGTTTCAACAGATTACAAACGCCGGGAAACTAGCAACTTTCAAATCAGTCTCAGGTATACTCCATGTTAAGTTTTTATGGGAATATATAAGAAACTTTAAAACTGGAAAAACAACAAACCTGCAGCAAGTTAGCACCATCATTGTGCACATTCCAACTTGAATTTAAAAGCAACACTGTGCCTTAGTACACTTAGTACATTCTCGCAGCGCTGTTAGCCTGGCTGTAGAATCTAGGCGTCTTTCCCCAAGACTTGGTTAAAGGTTTCTTCACAGCTGGCCTTGGCCTCATCAAAGACACTCAACACCCTCTGTTAGCTCTTGTATTACGACAAGCGAGCTGGACACCCACGCCTGAGGGCCCAGACCTTACATAACCGCCGCATGGTAGCTGATACATAATTTGAAAAATGTCATTGCCTAGGTCCAAAATGATACAATTGCAGACTTTTAAAGAATCAAATAGATGCCAAATAAAACAACGTGCAGTGCACCAAATAGCCTCCAACATCAAATAAATCGAGAAGTAAATACATAAGAATTCTCTCTTGATACAGGCTTTATTGTCTCTCATTCAGGACACAAGATTAATTTGGTTTGTAAAGCAGGTGTTTCAGCAACAACAAACAACCTCATCTGGGCCCAGAAACAGATGGCAGCTGATATACAGAGGTATAGTGAGCTTAGGAAGGGGGGAAGGAAAAGGGGTAACACAGTGAAAAGCAATCAAATAAGCCCTATATGGGAGTACCCCTTTATGTCTGTACCTCTCTTTCACCCTCTCTTTTACCCTCAAGGCAAAGCCATCCATCCCTGCTCACTTTTGCTGACATGCCAGCACTGCACAAAAACATTAAAACAAACAAAAAAAAGGCCTGGCTATTTGTGTGTGCAGGGGGGGGGGGGGGTGCACTGTGTGCTGACCTTGGCTACTCGCCTCCATGTGGCAGCTCTTGAGAAAACAAAAGCAAGGCGAGGCTACACAGAAAATGTGTTTCTAAAAGGAAAAGTTGGGATGGATTTGAAATGCCGAGCCAAACATGCGGCCGGAGGTGCAAGTTGATTAGCTGTCTGTCTCGGTGACAGACACCTCACATTCTGCGTTACGTAAACGGGACGCGGCAGAAAGGTCAAACAGGCACATTTATACAAAGTGTCCCTCGCTATCCTTAGCAAATGAGCACAGTGAGGCACGAGGGAAGACATGTCCGCTGAGATGGACGGGTGGTGACAAAGCCTTTGAGGAGACTGACAGTGAGGGGAAATAGATTGCGAAGAAACAGACAAGACAGGCCAAGACAGAGGGATAACAAGAAATAAAAGTGTGCAAAAGAGAGTGGGAGAGAATCAGAAAGTGGTGGTGGTGGTGACGCTGAGCATATGATTCATTAGCTGAACAAACCGTCAATATGACAGATGATGGCGCGAGCAAGGGGGACACTGGGCGGAAGAAACAAAGGATAAGACAGAGCCAGACGGGAAGATAAAACTTTAGGGACACTGATTAAACCTTTGACAATCATTGCAAGGCTTTGATGAGCAATAGATAGAAAATGACAGCAGTGATCCTCCCATTTGGATCCAGAACTCCACACTGTGACTTTGCATATAGCCAACTTTATATCAGTCGCTAGCTATAGTAAGTTGGTACCCAGTGTCAAGGTGTTTAGGGCCGATAGTAAGAGTATACATGGTAGAAGCCTCTAAGAAATAACAGTACTCAGCGAAAGGTTTAGGCCGTCATTAAGTTTGTTGTTTCAGCACTGTCACTGTAATTCATCATGTCAAGGACAAATCATGCCACTCTTTATGGAGAGCATCTGATTGGGATTTATTTTTCATCATGATGACAATCCCAAGCACAGCGCTAATACGGTGAAATCATGTTAGGAGAGAAAAACAGCTGACAAAACACAGACAGTCATGAACTGGCCTTGGTGAGTCTAGAACTGATTATAGAGACAGTTTGGGATCGCCACATCAGAGAAATAAATAAAAGGCTGCCTCAATCTATAGAAACACCTTTGGGAAGAGTGTGTATAATATTTCAGAAGATTGCTTAAAGACCCCATATTATCCTCTTATCTTGTCAGTCTGTGAAACCAATAGAGTAGCTTTTGAGCTCAGACATCTCCTTATTTCTCTTAAACTTGGGTTAGTAAAAGCCCTCATTTCAGCCTCTGCCTGGAACGGTTCATTTCAGCTGCTGCTTCTGTAAGGCCCACCTCCCCACGTGCCCACTTTCTTCTGATTGGCCAGCTCCCTGGAATTCTTACGGGGGGGGGGGGCAGAGTGCTGCAGGGCGGTCAGGGGAGTGCTGCTCTCCAGTGCTGAGAGAACAGGCCTACGTAAACATTTGAAATCCTTGGTTTCACATTGGGGAACTATCGCGTGATTTGCAGGAAAAGCCATTTAAGCGCCCTCTTATCCTGGGATTTCTACAACTTACGTTTACCTCGTGATCTGAAACTTTGCCAATACTTAGTACGAGCGTTCAGCATTGTAACACTATAGGTGGGTTTGAAAATGGGTTAACTTTAAGAGACTTCAAGATAGTCTCCCTAAGAGTTCAAGATGCATTGAGGGAAAGCAGATGGGCCATATCGGCAACTGGCCCACCAATAATGATTGGGAGAAATTTCCTTACTTATACTTGTATTCATTCATATTTTATATTGAAATGCAATTTATCACCTCACATACTGTTTCCCATTTTAAAATGTAGACATTACAATCAGCTATCATGTGTGATTTCTCAACCAATCATATCAGGTCATTTTATGCTAGCAAAATCATGCTGAGCTTGTTTCTGAGTTCTTTCGTTCTGAGTTTTACCAGGAGCGAGTAGAACACCAAGGTAGAAATCTTTGAAAGGGTTTTGGCTATAGGGTTTTGATTTTGGTTTTTCCTAGATTTAGGAATTATGGAATATCTCTAAGAGAAACTGGATCAAATGAAACAAGACCAAATGGAAGCCTTTGTGTTTTTAAAGTGTACAGTAGAATATAAGATAAAAGATAAGTTGGGAAAAGTCATGTTTGTACCCTTTTATTGGTTAACTTTTTGCCTTATTTTTATTGCAGAGAGCAAAAAGGACCAAAAATCATTTTAAAAAGTCTCCATGTTGCTCCATTTTTATTACAGGTAACACTTTTTACATTCATTTGGCACACCGATCCTTGTGCTCACTACAAGCTGAGTGTTTCTTCTACAAACCACTGAGATTCAGAGAGAAGCAGCAATTAAGCCATTCGCTCTGTTGACGGCTATGTGACGGCGTGGGTGGAGTTCACTGAGGGTGACACTGCAAACTGCAGCAACGTCAACACTGAATAATTGTTATACAGGTGACACAGTGTACATACAACTGATGTGCCAGAGGTCAAAGGCTCCTCAGCGATAAAAATTGATGTTTCTAATTGTTTAGCAGCAAACTGTTATGTAAGTTTACACTGTTTATCTCAACAGCAAAGAGCAACCTTGGGTCACATGTTTAGAAGGAGAGTGTGTTTCAATAGCAGCTTATAACAGGCTTCACTGGCGAACAGCTGACATGCTCGGGGGATTACAAGCACCAAGCAGCGTCAAGGTTGGAAGTTGAACCTGCGGCCAGCGGGACGAGGACTGCAGCCTCTGTACATCGGGAGCTTGCTCTACCAACTTAGATCTAAATCAGCACCCCAGAGGTAAGATCTTGTATTTTTTTTTGGTATATCATTATTGTATTATGAACAAGAATATCTGACCAGACGACTTGTAAGATTGTACACTAAATGTAATTTCTGTTACTTTTTGTGAAAAAAGAAAAGTTACCCTGCAAACATTGTATTCAGTCTCCTAAATTAAAAAAAAACGTTTCCCTCCGTCTGTTGAGCTCTGAGTAATTGTGAGAGAGAAAAATGAATTGCTTTAGCACCTTTTTCATGCAACACACAAGGTATTCAAAATGAAATGCTTCTAACAGTCACATTCACACAGATACAAAAGGAAAATGCAAAAGTAGCAAACATCTGCCTAATGTGAGCAGGAAGTAAATACAATTAACGTACCGACTGCTAAAATATACATTGTCTTGCTGTATGAAATGTAATTAATGACAAGCTAGCTATACTGGAGCTCAGAGCACAGACACAGCTCATTTGCATTTAAAGCTACAGACACTGAAACAGCCTGTTCTGAGCACAGCTGACACAGAGGCATGATCAAATACAGGACCAGAGTGGATTTATAACCAAAAACTTCACAGACATGTTTTGGGGAGCTCTGAGAATTACTTAAACTTGTTGAAGAGGAGGATAATATGTGACCTTAAGAAAAATAATGAGTATAGATGCTAATGATAGTAATGATAATAATGAGTTTTCAAGCTCTGGCTTACATTTTAAAATGTTTGGACAGAAAAACACATTTTGAGAGGCGGAAAACCTGATAGGTGTTTTTTTTTTCCCCACAGCCTCAATCAATATTGAATCATCTGACCTGCTTGTAAAGGCTGCAGGGTTTTCTAGCACCTGTGTGTCCTTTAATCAGCAGATCCAGCTCTAAGCCCTGTCTCAACACGTCCACAGCCCCGCTGCAGTGACCTTAGAGCAGGTTAAGGCAGGTAATCTATAGATGACTGTGATACCCTATCAAATCTAAACTTAAGTCCTAACAAACCAAGCAGAAACAAAAACCTGACAGCTATGCTCGACGACAGCACTTTGAAACCTGCACGGCACGCTGGGTGCTATTCTTTTTTTAACAAAATGGATAGAAATAAAACAGGCACCTGGTAAAGGGCAATCCCTGGACTCAACTTGGATAAGTGCTGATGAAGTGAGTTTTTGCACTTACAAAATGCAGAGCTGGTAATGCTACAACGTGTTTTATTATGCTTGTTTGTGACTCTTTCTTGCCTTTTCGTTTCACAGCTGCTGTTCCACTGGTTTCTGATTTTCTGTGATTGATGTCTCGCAGTAAATGAAAACGACATCTAAAGCATTGGAGAGCTCCTATGTGTGCGACTATTTAAAATATTGATGAGTCAGCATATTTCTTTTAAAAATGTCTTCATTTCAACTTTGACTGTCCTTCTATCCAACAAACAAACAAACAAACAAACAAAAAAACTCCCTCTGTAGAAAGTTGTATTTGAAATGAAAATTAAAGAACATTTTTCAATCATTTTGAAGCAGGAATATAATCCTTTATTAAAATATTTATTCCTCTTTATCTACGTCAGCCAGCGATTACATAATGTTCTGTGCAATTACCTTTTTTTGCTTCACTTTTTACATACTTTTATCTAGCAATGAAGAAAGGCCTTTTCCTATTTTAAGAGCAATTGCCTTTAGTTCTACAGCAAGATTTTTTTTTTTCCCAGGCAGTGCATCTAATATAAGAGCACCTACTGTGAAACATGAAGGTGGGAGTGAGCCACTTTGATTTATGTCTTGGTGTGGGGAAAAAGTTCTGCAGTGTTTCTCCTACAGAAAAAAGCATAAAAGTGCAGCTGTTAGGGTTGGATTGATTATTGAATCTAACTCCAGTTCTGTAACTCAAGACTCTTTCATGTTCAGAGTTTATATAATATGAAAAGCAGCATCATAGTCATTGTGAGAGCGGGTCATTGCAATTCCTTTTATTTTATATTGTAAGTTCATTCTTCTGGAGCCGGTTGAAAAAGAAGACGTTCTTGATGTAGGCCATTTTTCAGTTTACCTTCATTTTCCACATGGCCAACCACAAATGCATGCCTGGATAAAACGCTGGGCACTGTTTTTACTACGAGTCTTATTGAAGTTCACTTTTCCTGACAGCTTATCATATTCTAGCCTTGAAATTCTCTATGCAGCACTGAGCCCAAATGCATAAGATAGAGAAATATATATATTTTTTTAAGGTTTTCTTATCTTATTACGCTCCGCTTGGCTGAAACAACATGAAGAGAGAAGGTGAATGCAGAGCCGAGGCCTATTTCTCACATCAATTACCCATGAAGATAAAACAATACAGAGCGAAAGAGCCTCTGTGGCTCAGAAAGATGCCTCAATTTAAATGTGGAAGGGGAAAAAAGGAGAAGAAAGAAAACAAGCCAAACTTGAGGCCAATTTAGTTCTTGGAGCCATCAGTAAGAGCAATGATGCAAATAGCCTGTGGCAGATCATTTAAAGCTGCATTCTTGCTGCTTTCTCTACATGATGCTACATTACTATTGCTGCTATTTTCTCTCCCAATAGGGAAGCTTGAGGACAGTACAAGATATAAGAGTTAGTCAGGGACGAATGCTGGTCTTTTGGGGTCTTTCAATTGTCTTAAAGGTAAAAGCAAAATACACTTCATCATGTTTTTCTAACACTAATATGTGTCCCTAGCCTTTGTGACATCACAAAGAGTAGTAACCCCTCCCCCAGGTGGAAGACACTCCCACAGGAGGTGTTTGTTCTGCCCTGTGAGTCTGCCTTCTCACCTATAACCAATAGGCCATGGAAGCGAGAAATCCAGAGCCACCAAAGTTCTTCCAGAGGGGCGTGGTCAGACACAGCTTATTTGCATTTAAAGCTACAGACACAGAAACAGCCTGTTCTGTTGATTTATCAACTCCTCTGGACAAGGCCTCTTGCCTCTTAACTGATCCCGTCCTGTACATGTGCAAGTTGTTGTTTTTTTTTTAAACTAAAAATCTCATACTTGTTTCTTTAAACAGTCACTGTGAATATTTGCTGTAGAAAATGTAAAAAAAAAAAAAAAAAAAAAAAAAAGGCTTCTCCTGCAGTGTGCTATTAAACACGTCTGACACCTTCCCAGCGGCAGCAGTTTCAGGCATTAAAAATAACTTTACACAGAGTCAATCTTTCTGCTGATGCTCTCATTTGCTTTTGTTCTCATAGACGTCACTGTTCATTTTTAATTCCGATCTGTTTGTATAAGCAGCTCCCAGTTTCACAGGAGCTATAAAGACAGTATTGTTATGATTACACACTTTGACAATGTACGAGTCCTTCCTAAAGCAGATAACATAGGTTTCTTTATTACAGCTCAATACGTGTAAAGATACCTTTAAGACAAAAGCAAACACTGAGCTACATTAGAGAGCCCATACATACAGGACCTTTTCTATTAAGTCTGTATAATTAATTTATAGATGAGAATGTAAAGAATCCTACGTAGGTTTGCAGCAAGTTGCCTCAAAATGATATTTTACACTTTTCCCCTACGCAAAGGTGTAAAATGAACGCCTCCTAACACTAAAACGTGTTAAGACATCTACTTTAACTTAACTCAGGGTGATAATTAAAGTTTTCCACATAAAAAAAAAATAGAGCTGGGTGAATAATCAAAGGCTTCAAAGTTAAGAGTGTGACTGTGAAACATCTGTTCTCACGACACCCTCGCTCGCTTTGAAGGTGTCGCTTTTACACAAACCGGGTTGGTTTTAAAAACGTTAAATAACGGGTCTCTAACTTTGAGTGTCACTTTCACCACTCATCATTAGAATCTTTCAAAGTACTTAAAAAAAAAAAAAGGAGGTTCATGGTATGAATTGATAAAGGTAGAATATGGTGCAGACACTTAAATCTGAACTGTTTTTCCGGTTGCCTTTTCTAAAATCAGGGTTCAAGCCGTCTGAAAACTCCCCCCCCCCCCCCCTTTAGTTTTAATTGAGATGATTTTCATCTGAGAGAATGAAGAGAGTGATTTCTAATTTTGGAGAATCAAAAAGATTCCCCATAAAGAATTGCTTTCCAGAGGTCGCTGTGTAAGAACTTGAATGGTCTCCACAAAGCCGTGGCCCTCACCCCATTCATCACCTTTGGGATGAATTTGAATACGAGCAGAGAGCCGGGCCTTATCGCCTGACCTCCCCGATGCTCTTGGCGCTGGATTGGAGCAAATGTCTGCAGCCAGGCTCCGTGAGCTCAGAGAAAGCGTTCCCAGATGAGTGGAGGCTGTTATAGCTGCATACTAATCCCTATGATTTTGCATTGCATTAAAGGAGACCTATTATGCTGATCCATAGTTACATACATACATATAATGTTAGGATGTTGGATGTCCACAATAACGTCTCGAGTCTGTAACCAGACCTTGACGTCAGGTTCTGCTGACGTATTAGAGCAAAGCATGGAGCAAAGTTTTAGAACACGCCCACCCCTGCAGCTCTTTCAAAGACAGGCCCACCACACTGGCTCAATTAAAATGTCCCTGTGACTGCAAATAGCGCTGGCCAATCGGAGGACAGTGGGCACATGGGGAGGGGCGCCTTAAAGAGACAGCAGCTTAAAATGAACTGTTTCAGACAGAGGCTGAAATGAGGGGATTTACCGACGCCAGTATAAGATAAACAAGGAGCTACACATCTTGCCGCGCTACACAACAGGTGTCCCAGACTGACACAATTAATGGTTAAAGTGAGAATAATGGATCTCCTCTAAATGCACGGTATGTACATCCCGGCAGCAGGGAGCCTGGGCGTCATTCTCTCTGCCACCCCCCCCCCCACTGTTACAGGTAATTATATGATAATAAGCAACGCTGTGCTTATGCTAATTAACGCTTAAGTAAATAAAGGGTTAGGGTCCAATACACTGCTTAGGACAGGGTGGTTCATCTTTAGCTGGACAAATAACAAGGGTAAGGGTACCAAGGGTATACATTTTTGTCAAACAATGCATGAAGTTCATATGAAATGTAAACTGTCTTACTATAATGTTGTGAAGCCTGAGGGGAAACTATTTTTAAAAACAGCCACTTTGCTATCTCTGATTTGAAGAAGAGTACTAAACTGTTCAAGCTGACCCAGACTTACAAATGTATCTTAATTCTTAATTCTTGTTTTGGTGGCGATAGACAATATAAGTTGCGAGGGTACAGCAGAACAAAAATGAAAATAGTAAACATGCTTTACTTGGCTCTAAATGATCTGCCTCTGAATTAAAAACAAGATTTCCTGGTGTGCAGAAACAATGTGGGATAAACAAAAGAAATAAACATTCTGAAAAGTTGACCCGGACTGTTTCAAAACCACAAACCCACAGATCCTCTGCTCACAGCCCACTTCTCTGGCAGCAGAACAAAGACTGATGAGATGTGATGGTTTTATGACCCAAACAGACACGCACGCACTCGCTGCCAGCCCACAGGTCTACCGGGCGGACGGAAAAACTCCTGCTACTTCAGATGGTCGCCCCTGCTGTGGAATGAGACACATCTCGGCGTGCTTTGGGTTGCTTACAGGAAGAGAGCAGTGTCTTGAAAGCCAAAGGCTTTGTTGAATCACTAACTGGGTGAGGGAGGCAGTGAGTCAACAGAAGGATAAACTGACTGAGCTCTTCAACATGGCCTCCAAGAAAAATTTATTAGAAAGGCAGGGAAATGAATCAAGTTTTAAGATGCAATAGAGTGTTGAGAGACACAGAGGGCTTAGAAGCATAGAAATCCTCTTTCTGCAAACTGCGTGGAGTGGAGTTTATCATGAAGAGATGCTATAACATCTTAGGCTGCATTTTTAGGATTTATAGGATCCATGTTTCTACAAAGCAGTGCATCATGGGAGCCATGTTATTTATCGTTTAAACAGTTCTCAGGTCTTAAAGTCAGACATAATGTAATGGAAAAGTAATCAAACTAACTAATGTGTGCCTGAACTCTACTAACAGGAAATAATACTAAGCTTTGTAGACAGCCCCGACTCACAGAGACATTTACAGAGGATACTGTATACTTGATTTCTGCTGTATTTATGTGTAAATTGTTGAATATGCTCCCTTTTTTTACTCATTACATTTCAGAGCTTTATTAATAGCATTTTACTAGCTAATGCCGACAGCACTAAATTCTATATTTTTCTTATAACCATAAAGTTTTATTAAAACACTAAAACTTACAATTGAGAATAAACTACTCTTTTTAGTTTTCATTGAACCCCGCTGTCAAACATACTCACTGTGTGTCTTCAGTAGTAACCAATAGGCTCACAGCTGAGGACCATAAACAGAGTTAACTGAAGGGCTAAAGTAGTTAGACATGAACTCAACCATTGTTTGTTTGGTCATTTCATGTAATTGGTTGACAATAATTAAAACATAGATTATCATCTTTTAAACAGGATCATTTTCCCGTGGTAAATACAGTTTTTATTACCCCTCTGTTACTGACAAATGACCACACGTGACCTTCTGAAGTGAATTAATTGCACGAG
Source organism: Labrus bergylta (assembly GCF_963930695.1). Taxonomy (NCBI): domain Eukaryota; kingdom Metazoa; phylum Chordata; class Actinopteri; order Labriformes; family Labridae; genus Labrus; species Labrus bergylta. The sequence goes on from NC_089216.1 coordinate 11,087,185, forward strand.
GAGCTCATTTAGAGTAATTCTAAATTTCATGCTTAAATTCAACAACAGTGTCTGTGCCACATCTCTCATCATTCAAGAACTAGTGGGTGTGACTAAGTGCTCATGCTCCTAGGCATGGATCTGCATAAACAGCGACAGCAGCAACACCACGTCTTTGAACCACATTCAGACGATAGTTCAGGAGAGCCTCTCTTTTCTTTACGTCTCCCGGAAACAAAACAACGAGGACAAAGCGAGGTTTTCACTTCCTGTGTGTGCATGTGTGCATTTGTCCATTGTTTGCTCAAGTCTGGTTGTCTTTCTGGCATGACATCAGAGTCCAAAGGGAAAACGCCTTGATGTTGAAGCAGGCCATCCTGAACTATTATATGAAAAAAAATTGATTCACAAAGGAGCAAACTACTCGCTACATTTGTGTTTTGGCTTCTTGTGACGTCATTTTATCTGTGAAACACCAGCTACTGTAAAATGTTGTTCATGCTGATAAAGCATAATAACTTTTAAAAGCGATGAAAAATGTGACATAAATCCCCCAAAATCTAATTTTTCATCAAACTTTGCTTTAAATAAATAAAACGTACAGATTTCAAAATATTCCAAAAGAAGAAACATCAACAAACTATTTCTTAACATTAAGTTATTCGAACAAATGCTAATTCTTCCTGAAATCAGTGCAATATTCTAAAGGTTACTTAAGCTGTGCTTTAGCTGTTATTGTTTTTATTACTGTTTTTCATAAGATTATGCAAACAGCAGTCTCCTGTGGCTTGATTTCATCTGCCTCCTTGCAACATGTCACACAACATTTAACTGAACACAATGACATTATCAGCGAAACGTGCAACTTGCTGAAATGAAACGTTCCTCCCTCTTCCGACACATCGCAGACATATCCAACGCTCTACACAGCGACCTCCTTGATGCGATTAATATCCAATTGAAAAGAGCTCCCTCTAGGCGATCCTGATGGAGTCTCTCTCTCTTCCCTAGAAGAACCCCCCGTGCAATGCTAAGGCCATGTGATGCTCTGCAGACAGTTGGGAGCGTCTCTTCCCTGTCAAAGCAGAGCCACGGTGGCGGGCATGACTCACTGAAGCGCTGTACTTTCTAATGACACGAGAGCAGAGGCTGAGTCAATCTGACCTGACAGTCTTGCATAAATCACGGCCCTTCGATTTAAGTTGCTTTGAGGAGTGTCAACAAATCCGCGGGAGAAATATTAGACTCTGCTGTAGGTGGGGACTCCGCCTCTGAGAACTCATTATGGGGTGTCTTCCTTCATGCTGTGCCAGGCTGTGTTGACTGAATTGCCGAGCTTATTACTGATTCACTGGAAGAAGCTGCTTTTTTTTTTTTTTTTTTTTTCATGATAAGGGCCCACCAGCACCCTTATAACCATGTCTGAGGTAATACATGCTTTTTTTAATGGCTATTTTTATTTTTTGTAATGTTGAAAAGAAATCAGGCGTCTCTTGGTGCATTACAGTATAGTATAGGAATAAATGCCATTAAATGATAATGCACTGAAAACAAGCCTCCTGTGTAAGCTGTTTATGGTCTGAAGGAAAAAAAAAAACTGATGAGAAAGCAATGCTGAGAACACCACAACACGGCATTTAGCTTCTAATCTCGCTGTTAATCTTTCCACTTGAAAGTGCTCAACAACAAAAGGCTGCTGTTTCCCCTTTGAAATCAGAGTAATTATATTTTTTTCTCCCTGGACAGAAGAGGGAAAAAAAAGGATTCAAGCCCCAGTTTGTAGACGTGATTCACACCACTGTGAGGTGAGGCAGAAGGAATAACTCGACAAAGGATCCCTCTTCATGAAGACAAAAAGAAGAAATATCAGCTGACGCCCTTCGATTGAAATGAAACTCTTTCAGCGTTTAACAGTTTAGCCCTGACGTAGAAGTGTAAACTGGACTTAATCCAGTGTCTCTGAATCAGCTAAAAAGCGAATCATCATCCCATTTGCCACTGTCGTCAAGAGTCACCCTTTTCCCTGCCACAGCGTGCACAAACACCAGATACATTCCATTAATTGAAGTAATACACAACTTCTAGTGATGTAACAGACAGAGTGCATCAGCTCTAAAAAAAAACACTTTGAAGGCTCCAGGCGTTTTTTTCTCCAATATTGGCTTCCACTCAAGGAAAAGAAAAAAGAAAAAGGGGGAGCAGTTTAATCAAAAGTGAGAGATCTAAACGCGAGGGAGGGCAGATGTGAGACGGTTTCAACTGATGATCAAGAAGCCAGGGCGAGGGAGAAGTGTGTGATTCTGCTCCATTATAGGAGAAGAACTGCAGCTCTGCCCGATCGCCACTCGAGGCTATGGAAGGGAGAGCTATAGAGAGCCGTTGGTTTATGTGTCTGTCAATGTCACGTCTCTTCAGGATCACGGTTTAAGGCAAACAGCAAGGATAAAAGAGGGGGGGGGGGGGGGAGCAGAAAGGGGGACTGGTGCATTGCTGAGAGGGTGCTGGTAGGTCAAAAGACCTTCAACTGAGTTGACGTTAGTGGATATTGTGCTCTTCAGTGATTTGAAGGATGGAAAATAGGATGATACCAGTGAGCCGGGTAGAGGAGGGAAACAGAAAATAGTTTGTGTTTCTGTGGGATACAGCTCGTAAGAATTACATTCAATCTGAAAGTATTCTATTTGTAGCCACATTCTTTAAACCTTATGACCAATTAAAAAGCTATTTAAAGACATATGATTGGGTCTGGTGAGATTAAGGTGTTGGCTTTCCAATCTTGCATGGCAGGTAAAGCTTAGCGCCTGGAACACCTGCTGATTTTCTGATGTTAGTAACTCATTTTAAACAGAGAGGCTCTAAATGAGGTCTTACAATATGCTTATGAGTTGCATATGTTACCTCATGCCTAAAGACTGGAGATGGAGCTACACGAGGGACACATTAATTTCACCTGTTGATGATCTACATAGTAGACATGTTGTGTTCATGTGATGAGTAAAATGTAAGCTAAGGCTCATTTTGTTCAAACATTACCATAACTTTCTTTCCACTCTCACCTTATGTTGAGATACTCAAGCTTTAGAAGCCTGCTTTATCAATTCTGATTGGCCAATCTATTCTTTGGGGAGGGATTTGCTTTTATATAATTACTTACAACCAGGGAAAATAATATAAAAAAAGTTGTGTACTGTTTTGCACCTGCTCCTGATTGAACGACATGTTGAAACGGGCTTTTCAGGTATTTGGCAAATGTGTCCGAGGGTTTACCCAATCATCAGCGAGTTGTATTTAAAGCAGTATAATACACTATACATCACCATATCTGTTTGAAAAACATTTGGTTTGTTTGATGCAGAATTAAGCCTTGTTGAAGAGGCATTTGTGCGTTATTGTTATGATTACATGGACTACATTTGCACAACACTTCACTATTTGTCTTCAGCTGTGAGTGAAGGATGATCACTTAGTACGTTTGCATACACAGTTAAGTCAAGCAACAGTTATAAATCGATCTGTTAAGTCAAGCTACAGTAATAGCTCGATTAGTCTGTTTAATTAGACTACTCCATGTCCCATGTACAAGCACTGGTGGTAGCATTGGAATACCTTATTCAGCTAGTTACTATTGGACCTTCTTCTGGTCGACCTATTACATCACAGACCAAACAATCATCGAACAAGTTAGCAAGGGGAGAACTGGTTGTATGTTGAACGCTGAAAACATGGCTCATTTACAGCTCTGTGCATCTGTATAAACTCTACACCATAGTTATTCCTTTGTATTGATTTTGTCTACTCATTTGCGCTCTTTGACTTCCAGGTCTTGCCAGCTTATTGGTGTATACACCAAGAGAAAAGAAACTCCCAGCCGTATTATCTAGATCTGTTCGTCTGAAATTCCACTTAGTGTTATTTCAGTTGAACTGACATGTTAAAATGTGTTTTAAAAGTCTAGTTTCAGTCAGACTAACACAAAAGACCACTGAATATCGCTGTGCAATATGTGTGCTATCTACATTAACAACATTGATGTTGTTGATGACATTCATGTTGATTTTACGGCTTCTGTACACAGACTTCAACTTTCCTTTTCACACTGTGTCTCCAAAATGGCCAACCAAGTCAATACATTTCACTGGTGTATAAGGGCATGGGAAAAACCACAAATTCCAAGGATGTCTGAAAAGTGTATTTGCAGTGTAGATCTCAGTGCAGATCTCAGATAATTTCTTTCAAAAACTGCAACCACCCACAGGCTTCTAAAGCTCCAGCTGGCAAGCAATCCTGAAGAGAACAGATTCTACCCCAGCAGGGGCCATAGGGATGCTGCGGGAGAGAGTAAAAGAAGCTCATTCTGTTGATTAAATTTAGTTGATTTAGCTGCTTGGCTTTCTCCAGGGTGACTTAGAGCTCACAAATTATCAACTTTCAATGGAGGATCTTTACCGAGACGCTTCAGATTTACTACAGATAGCATTTGTTCCAGATCGGTTCATCAAAATACGATCGATCCCAAACACTATGTTAACTTCAACTTACGATGGTTCTTTGAAAATGTTTTACTTTTCCATCCAGTGGTTTTATGGCTTCCTGCTGTGCACATGCATGACACGAGTAATTGCTTTCCGGGACTTCCATTATTGAGTAGACAATGCTATTAAGAGCTTTAACAATTCATGAGACGACTGTCAAAACTATTAAAATGTGTGTTTCTGCAAGTGTAATGGAAGTTATTATGATAAAAACATGTTTTTACATGAAATAACACAATGTGAGACAAGTTCTTGTAAGAACGCCGGTCAAAATAAAGCATTTAGATCATGAAATGAAAATGTGTCAACACTTACTCGTATACTTTCAGCTTGTAACACTGACTGTTCAAAAACAGGAACTCCCAGTCCGGTCCATAGTCTATGGTCAGCAACTTCTGGAGATCACTGAGGAAAACAAATCAAATATACATATAAATATAAGGTGACCATTTTCTGAAAGAGTAAAATTGTATGGCAATCAAAAAGTTACAAAAATATGTTCAGAAGAACAATACTATGTTTTGTTAAGCTGCATGGCTTCTTACAAACGCCACATACATTTTATTTAATCGTTAATTAAGCATCTGTGGAAAAAAAAGTAGTCCAACGATGTATAAGGTTACAGAGAATGTGATAAATACATTTGCGTACACCTCTGTAATGAATGCAAACAAAAGTTTAGACTTTTTTGTTAGCCTTTATGCAGATGATGTTGTGTTCTTTATGCCAGATTTTTCTAAATTTAGATGTAAATATCACAACCTATTGCATTTTAACACTAGCGTCAAGCCAGATCATCACCTCTAGATATTACACAAGTTAATTAGTTTTTATGAAGGAGAAGTTTTCAGAAAAATACCTGAACTGAAGTTATGTACTGGTTTATAAGAAAATCTGCAACAACTTCCCATTTTCATATAGGAGAACCAAGGCTGTTTCAAAGTTCTGGATATAGGTCAATTACTTTAAGTCCCTGACAAGCGGCTTTAATAACTTTTAAATGACTCCAAACTGTGCTGACAATGTAACTTTATTTTCCTTGACGCTTTAAATGACTGACTCCCTCCATAGTAAGTTGATGAGGTGGCCCTTTAAGCCCATTTCTATGCAGTGTCTCCAATTACTGAAGCTGGTGAAGGCTGCTTTTCTTCACTAATCGCAAATAAGTGAACTGAGCCCTATCTCTAATGGTGCACGGGCCCTGATTTCCATATTCATGAGGCAGAATTGCTAATGGGGTTAACAAATGTTTAGGGAGGGTGATTGTTACGCTTGAGGTTGATAAGGTAGGGGGGGTCAGGAAAGCAACGCAGGTTACGTGGCTGTGTGTGCATGTGAATCAGAGCAGGGCAGGGGTCAGGACAATCATGCACAGAGGCAATTTTGGTGGAAATTACCCTTTAGAGGATGCAAAAAGAATAAAAGATACGGAACACAATATCCTATGCTGATTCAAAAAGTGAAGGCACTAGCATACCTCTATCTGCCTTCTGATAAAAGACAGTGCCTGCAGAGAATAATGGGGGGTTGCTCTTACACACATAAATGACATTTAGTAATTTGACCACGAGCGACTAAAACAAGGTGGACAATGAAGGAAAAGAGCAACTGAAGTCATGCCAGCTCCTTTTTCCTCTTTCCTCCTCACACAGGGGTTTGTTTCAGGGAAATAAATCTTGACCTTTTGGTAACTGCCATCTCTGCGGTGGACTTCTCCTTTCTCCCTGCTGTAATGAACAGTTTGCAGGCCTGAGGGCCACAGCAGCTACTTATCAGATGGCTTCAAAGCTCTGTGGAAACATCTGACACGGAGCAGGAGTATGTAACAACACATTTCATCCAATGCTGCCCAGATTTAGATTTCTTATATGCAACAAAATCAATTAAATTTCAATGTATACATAATATTTATATAGCATTATGTGCCTGACAGATTTTTTTATACCAGACAAAATAAATGAAAAACCAACTTGATGTCACAGGGGTCCCTGTTTCCATTAAAACAGAAATAATTAGTGTTTGCTTGACTAATTTGTGCCATGTCTGCCTTTAAAAAAAATGCCACAAAGAAGTTAGTTTAATTCAAACTGAGGCAGGCGCTCTTCTGCTCAAAGTAAGTCAGAATTGGCCTACCCGCCGGAGCACAGTAGGCGACCAATAGCGTTTGTTTTTCTTCATTAAAATTAGCCCTAGGTATCACACAGTGCAAATTCATTACTGTGCAGCTTCTGAGCACAGAGGGATGGAGTCTATTTTAAGGGTCTGCTTATACACCAAACAGCTTGCAATACTGTGGCAATGTGAGAAGTAAAAGCATTGTCCACGTGAAGAGGAAAATGCTAAGGATTCACCCACAAATAATGTGACAATGGAAGCTAACCTCTGCCTCGATATCTCTGTTATTATTCTCTTACCTTATTTCTGTGTTGACTGTGTCGTAGGCTTCTTCTACCTTTTTCAGATTGGTCGCCTCCCACTCTGCAGCTAGACAAAACAAAAGGTCAGACAAATTAACAATGTGGAGTTGTTGCGTCTCAACAGCTGCGTGATGCTAAACAGTGGGCTTTTAATGTAGGCTGTTACATCTAGGACTGGGAAGGGTGCAAGGCTGCACACATGAAGAGGAAAATAAGTGATTTCCAGGTGCGGTGACTGCAGGAAAGGCCTGCAAGCTTATTAGTCTGTTAACACCGACAATTGTGTGAACTGAGATGGAGAGGGAGAAGAAGTCGGAGGGAGTGTGAGAGCAGCAGAGGTGACCACAGCGATGATATGTTTGTCTCTCTTTGTCACACTCGCATGTCACTAATATGACAAAATGTCAGACTGTAGTGGAGACGCAGTCTTCATAGTCCTGTAAATGATTGTGACAGGCTGAAGAAATATGAAGTCAACGTCCATGTGTATACCTGCTGTGTGAACAGCTGATGATTTTGTTTTTATACGTGACATGATAAATGTATTGTTGATTTCGAAAAAAAATATTTGAGATTTGATTTGAATAATTTGTGACACAATTTAATCTGCTGTAACTTAATGGCCACTTGGGGGCAGAAGAAAAGTTTTTTTTGTAGAGATAGAACAGTGGATAGAGTCGGGAATCAGAGAGAGAGAGAGAGAGAGAGAGAGAGAGAGAGAGAGAGAGAGAGAGAGAGAGAGAGAGAGAGAGAGGGGAATGACATGCAGGAAATAGCCACAGGTCAGAGCTGAACCCGGGCCACCTGCCTGGAGGACTACAGCCTTCAAACATGGGGCGTGCTCACTAACCACTACGCTACCGGTGCCCCAGAAGAACAAACTTAAACTGACATATTTTCACAGTATAAATTAGTTCTGAGTCTAAATTGACTTAATTGGACAACGTGGACACACATGTTCTGGCTACTTGATGAATGTAGACCCAATGTTAGCGTAGTTTCACAACTTGGATACAAAATACTTTTTGTGTTTTGATACTCATCTTATTAGCCATATTATCAGCTCCATTTTTTTCATTTCCAACCGCCCCGCCCCAAGGGAAAAGTGTGGCTCTTTAGCTGTTAAGTGCCCTACTGTCTCCACAGCTTGTAGCTTACTTTGTCTGTCACTTAGTGGTGGCCTCGTAGTACGCACCCACTTCTACAGAGCTTTTTCTTTTTTTTTTTTTTAAATCTGAAAACAGCCTCCTGCTGATGCTGGAATCAGGGTTGAAAAGAGCTGAGTATTTAAGTCCTCAAAACCAAAGCAATGAGATGAAGGATGTTAAAACGCTCTGTCAAGTGACAATGTTCTGTTGGTTTGTAACTCCGAGCAACTCTTTTCATGTTACACTGCGGCCCTTTGATCAGTTGTTCATGTAAAAACAGTAAAGAGAAGCTTTAAGCCTTGGATCAGCCGGGAAGTGAAACAGCTGTTTTCAGCTACAGGCTGTTTTGCCACGTTGTTATTTTATGTCAATAGAAACAGAACATATTCAGGTAGTTTAATTAACACAAAACAATCAATCTGAGGCTCTTGGTACCTCTGTGGTTGATCAAAAGATGAACATTCAATGAGGCAGTAAAAGTCTTAAAAGTGATGGTCAGATAAAATAATAAAAAGGCTGATTATAGAGAATCTGAAAGAAATCCTAATAATTTGCTGCTTTCCCCATTGTCCATTAACAGAAAACACAATCAGCAGTGAACATCTGGAGGACAATACATCCATATTTCATATTAAACCAATATTATTAACAATGTTAGCCAGCGGTAATATTTGCTTACAATTCGTTGAATGCTAGCGTTAGCTATGTGATGTAGCTGTAGGTACCCACCGCGTTACTTTATAGCTTATATTAGCTTGAAGTTTCATCCTGCAGGTTTTTACTCCCCCCTTATCTTTAAAAGTTCTGACCTGTCGGGAAGCAGCAAAATGAAATTCAATTTTCAAACCTGGAAAATAGAAGCACAACATAACGACAGCTTCCCACCCTGAGCTTGACATCAGAGGGAAATAGCTTCCATGTTCATAGCGTGAATAACACATTTAGTGTGTGGAGTTATACACAAGATAACCAGATATTTCTTAGTCATAGTGATAAGTGTCTCACTGTGCTTTTTCAAATGAATACGGTCATAATACTTACTTAACTGTCATGGATGACTTATCAAAAGAGGCCAACGGTTTGGTAGAATATCTACTAATTCATTTTACAGGTGAACCGTGTTGCCAACTGTGTTTTTCCCCTTCACGGTTAAACGCGAACAAAGAGGCTGACACCCTGAAGAGACAGGAAAGCGAATTGGGGAAAAGGCTGAAAAGACTCCAGTTTAATTGTGCAGTGCCGGCAGACTCTGGGATTCAAAAGGGTTTCTGGTTAGTGGAAAGGTTTATCTCGGTCGTCGCCAAACTCTCGTATGCCGTGAGGACCGAGTGGGAAGCTGTCGCAAGCGCTGGTCTGAATACCAATTAGCATGTTCCTTGCATGTGGTCTCAGCTGGTTGCCCATAAAGATGCCGCCACACAATTCCCCCCGGCGCCTTTTTTTTTTTTTTTTTTGCCAAACCTTGTACAGATGTGGTGTGTCCAAGAGGCAAGCTGTGTTATTTCCCAACGCTGCTGAGGCTATTTTTACAGCACCAAGAGGGGCAGATTTGTCCCTAACCCACCCCAAGTCCCCTCAAACTCCTCCAGAAAATCACATTTCTCTCCAGTCGTCTCTTGGATACTCTCTTGCCCTATTTCTCCCTCCCTCTCTCTCTCTCTCTCTCTTTTGCAGACACACACACACACACACACACACACACCAATCTTCAGGCATCAGCAATGACAAAAGGAGACGCAGAATCCCAAGTGGGTGACATTTGACCCCTTGCAGCAGCCCAGCCGTACACAGAGACAGACTGAGAGAGCAGCCAGGCGTACAGAAATACCCAGAGCAGGGAACGCAGGGCGAGTGAAGCCTCTCCAATGGTCTCTGCACCAGTCAGGCCGACATAACCTGAGGTACAGTACACCAAATCAACCTCAAGTTTATGCTCTAATGACTGCGGGAATTAGATTAGCGGTCATACGGTCATTGGATGTCATGGCATGACAATAACAGCGCGGATAAATTAGCTGCTTCAGCTTGTTTTTTTGTTTTTTTTATGTTCTCATGCTACATAAAGCTAATCAACATAATGGCTCCAGATTCAAACAGTTATTTATGCCGTGCACGAGACAAGTTGCTATATGATGAGGGGGAAAAAAATTACTTTAAGGTGAAAAACTGAAAACTAAACTGACCAACGGTTAATTTCTTTTCCATGTCAGGAAATGTACTACACTTTGCTTTACCATCAAGAGGCTTTTTTTTTTTTTTTTTTTTTTGAAACCTCAAAGGCTGCTACAAAAATAGCAGGAAAGTATTACGCTGTGTAGTAATCTTCAGCCGGAAATCTCCTGTGCATACAAACCTCGAGCTGCAGACCGGAGATGCTCTGTTTACATGCAGTGGATCAATAAGCAAGGCAATTTCTCTGCAGCTCTAAGAAAAGAAAGCTGGGCGTCGTTGCAGCGACGCTTAACCGAGCGAGAGCGATGCAGCGAGGGCCACCCCTTGAACCTCGCACTCCACACAGGCAACAGACACTGTCAAGCTGGATTTACGTCAGCATATGTAGGTGTTTACTTTTGTTGTCTCTTTAAAACAAAAAACAGTCAGCGTGCTCAAGCTTTCTTCAAGTTTCCTCTTAACCTCTTGTTATTCATCGCCATCTGTCAGCCATGTTTTTCTTCTTCTTTTTCTTCATTTTGACTTTCTCTGCTGCTTCAATATTTTCAGCATGAGCTCCTCAGAGTCTTCCTGTCACCCTCACCTCCTTCTCTCCGTCTCTATTTCCCCTCCGTTTCCCTACGCAGCTGACGAACTCGTTCTCACTGCGGCGAGGGGAATGGGGAGGGCTAAACTATAGGTTGAGGATTCCTGTAATGGAATGTTTACGGCAGGTTGTAACAATGAGGCCTTTCACATACCGTCAACAGGGCTGGTTGAGAGAAAGAATAGCCACCTGCAACCGTCACAGAAGTCCGCCCATTGGTGCAAACTGTGCCTTTCAGTGAGACATGTTACATTAACTGATATCAATTTTAATCTTTAATACAAAGTCCTTATTGAAAAGCGCCGTCGTTCACTTTCTTTTCCCTGTGTTTCTGTCCTTATCCGTCCAAATCTTACAAATGATTGTGAAAACTGTCGCAGAGGAGTTGAGGAGAGGTCAAGCTCGCCGCCTGCATAATCGTTATGTTGCAGTGTCTGATTACATTAGGGTTGAGTGAATAACAGTAGCTGGCAGAAATAGCATCATGTTTTGAACCATCAGTACAATTCAGAGCCCTGCGACTGACTCACTTTGTGTTCGTTCTCCCACACTCTCCTTTTATCACACAGCGGCCGAAGGACGAGTGCGGCACCAAGACTCGGATGCATTGACAGTAACTATCGATCCATTCACCGCACCGCTGCTCATGTATCGTTAACCAACGCTGAGAGAAAGCACTTCACATGTGATTTGCTTATTAGAATAAAATCAGATGTTTTTTATTGTCATTTAACAAGGTAAGAAAATCAGAGTCGCATCATCTGGTAACCGTAGACGTACTGTATATTGTGTTGTCTATATAGCGCTTATAACAAGGTCATCCACTCAGGCTTTAATACTTACATGCAATAGTTAACATCACAGTAGAGCACAAGCCTTCGTGCTCAGATAATTAGCGTGTTAAATTGACTGGAAAACAACAAATCTTCCTTTAAGAACTTTGTTACGGAGAAATAAAAAAACATATTCTATTATTAACTTCAAAAGACGTTTTCTTCTTTCCTACAACCTGATTGACAAATTTAACAACCCGAACCTGAACATCTGTGTGTTCTTGACTCTTACTTGAGAAGTCCAGAGATCACATCTTGGATTCTTAGAAACCAGTGACAGCTTCGTCCCTATTTTCTAACATCTCATAGACAAATAGTGAATGCATTGCTACATTAAAAACTACAGTTACTTGCATCCATCGCTCACTGATGAGACCGAGACCTGAAAAATAATATGAGTTTTTGAGAAATATCTTTTTTTTTGCTTTATACCTATCTTTTTTTTTTGGTCAGTGTGATATAAAGATACAAATATCAGGGGGGCACAGGTAGTGTGGGGGGGGAAGTGCGCTCGCCCCATGTGCGGACGCTTTGGTCCTCCAGTTGGGCGCCCGAGTTTGAATCCAACCTGTGGCACCTTTCCTGAAAGCCGTTCCCAACTCTCTCTCTTCCCTCATTTCTGCCTCTATCCACCGTCCTATCTCTACACTCAGGGCCCAAAAGCCCCCAAAAAATAAATCAGATAACAGATAGCCGCCAGCAAGCATAGCTTACATCATCTAGCTCGGCTTTGTATGAAAGTAACAAAACCTGAACACCCAAAGCTAACGCCATCATATAGCAGAAAGAAAAAAAAAAAAACAGAGCACACCTCATTGTAAAGTATGCACTTTGTGGTTGAACCGAGTGTCATGTACAGGACAAATCCTTGGCTGAGAGAAGTGACTTCACGAGGTATTGTCGTCGACATAAAGTGGCGAGTGCACCAGCAGAGTCACCGCTCATGGCCAAGAAGTAGAATAAAAAAAAAATCAGTGTAGCTTCTTACAGAGCTACTTCTTAACCTAGCCATTTGCCTCAATTTAGGACCTTATGCTAAGCTAAGCTAGCATGTAGCTTCATGTTGAACGGTCAAATAAAAGAGCGTTACCAATCGTTCTACTTAACTCTCAGAAAGAATGCAAACAAGCACACTCCTAAGACTTTCAAACCATTTCTTCAAAAAGTTACTTGATACACTTTTTCTATGTGTTTGGACTTGATGTAGGAACGCTGATGTCAAATTGAATACCCGGTATAATGAGATGAGGAGGTGTTGATGAGTGGCTACAATACTATTCATGCGATGGCGGTAAAATGCGTGCAAGTGCAGCAGTCGGAGTCAATTGCTCATGTAATCATCATGATGAGAAATCACTGTTTAACATTTAAACAGAGAAAGGGGGCCCGATGAGCAGAATAAACAGTCTGTGCAGAGTGAGTTCACTCTGCAACAACTGGGTGCTGTTTATGAATATGTATGCTGTAACAAATGCCTAGGAGCTGACCTACTTCTGTGTCTCCTCTGCTCATGACTTGGTCCCCTTCCGGGGTAACTCTGTCATCTCGCAACATACTGTAATAGCAGGAAGGATGCGACTCTCATGTACAAATCAACGCGCTCCCTTTTGATGGTTTTGTAAGTGATGATCAACGTCTGCTGAGGGGAGAGCGCACGATAGGTGGTCGTGCAGCTGCAGGAACGGTTAGATCCGCTAATGACAAGTTACTCATCCAGCGCGCGCACACACACTCTCCGACGCGGGTTTTGACAAGTTTATCATCTTTCCCCTCGCCTAAATGTGCACGAACATTGATGTGTACTGGTTCAAAGGGAGCTAAAAAAAAATGAAAAAAAAAAATACACGTGATGTTTCAATGCTTACTCAAGTAGTCATGTGAAGTGAATGCAAGCAGATGCGGGAAACGGCGTAAATGTGTGATGGACAAGTAGGAGCAGACAAAAGAGAGCTCTCGACATAACTGGGGCTGCACGCTGGAGAGCTCTCGTCTGCACCATCTCATGAAATATCTTTATCCGAGATGATCTTGGTGCGGTGCCAAGCGCTGTTAGCTTCAGGAGCCGGGAAAGGGAAAAATCTATTTCAGACAACATAAGAGACAGAAAGCTGGCAGCCGCTCAAATCAGGCTCCCAATGTTTGATAAGTGAAAATGGGCTAATTTGGTGTATCCCTCCAACGGTTGCAATCCAATACATTCCTCCTGTGGCTATCAAAACACACGATCGACGGTGAGAGGCAAATCTTTTCAGCCCCTCGACGGCTCGACAGGGGGAGGGGGGGGAAGAGAGAGGGTAGCTTGCTCATTCTATAGCGAAGAGAAGCTTTCCCACAATGCTTCTCTGCTGGCTCCTACTCTGCTCCTTCTGTCAAACCCGCACTCAAGGTGAGCATAATTATATCTCAAGGACGTGGGGTCAGAAGTCAGAAGTCCCCCCCCGCCCCCACCTCACTGCTTAACGTTCTACATCTAATTCAGAGAGTGCTGAACAGAGACTTTAATTAACATCAGCCCCCTCGCCAAGGTTTGTAACCTGCCAGAGGAGCAGCAGCAGCAGCAGCAGCAGCCACCACCCCCCCCCCCCCCCCAGTGCTCCCCTTACACACCCGAGCCCCGCTGCCTCACGCGCCAATTCATTTGTTGAGTGCTGAGATGCATTGTCTTGGAACGGCTCCCTGGTCGCCCCAATGTGAACTCAGAGACATGTTGGAGCGTTTGTATGTGGGAGACGGAGGTGTAGGAGTGCGATTTATGAAGAGAGCTGACGCGCAAGACTCCTGTGAAGTTAGCAATTTACGTTTAGTATGGAAATGTCCAATTTCTTAAACGTTTATGAATACGAATGAAGAGTGTCCGGTTGTGTGATTGTGATTTGTTTCATACAGGGACAGGCACAAGCATCTTCCTTTGGTGGCCAGCGTATACGTAGGTTGTATTTTTTTTAATCATTTGGCCTTTATTGGATATGGAAAGCCGATATGATATATGGGGAGAGAGAGCAGGGGGATGAAACTGCACCCAAATGGTCGCGGCGAGGCAGTGAGTTCGAGGACTGCAGCCTCTGAATATGAGGCACCTTTTACATTTTTGAAGTTTAAACTTTTATACATTTCTTTGACTTCAAGTGAAACCATCATGGCAGGAGCTGAAGCGTTATCTGTCGCTCAAGTTAGCTCAAAAGGAAATGCTGACACGCAAATGTTGAACCCAAACATCTAATCTTACTACAATTCATGAACATTCAATCATTTCTACAACATATCCGTCACTACACTTCAGGATGGCTATATATACCTTGTAGTTCCCATTCTTGCATGCCCTTTACTCCTTAAATGCTAAAACCGAACAACACATAATCCAGAAGTATATGTTTGCCCCATGGATGACACAATTGCCAACTGACCAAAATATAGAGTTCAAGAGCAGAGTGCACATATTTGCTGTATTTGAATTCACAGTGCACAGAGACTCAATTTACTACACAACGAGGGAAATCCTCCCTGCACCTCAGGAAGACACCGCTGTGCCTGCATGAAAATACAGCCAATAAGCAAAAGCAATGACAAATCTGCTTCCTCATACACTGCCACAATATGAGTTGGGAATAAAAAAATAAATTAAAAAAAACGGTTTCGCTCCTGGGAATTCAAAAAGTGGATCCAGAGTGGCAGTTAGCAGCTTATAATCTGCGGCAGACATTGGCTCTAAAGTGGTTACCGGGCAGCTCGAACTGCATCGAGGCCTAAACCAGCAGCGTTAGCACTGTGGACGGCGTGTGCTCCGCGAGAAATCCGATGAGGTTGCACAAAGGACGGGGAGGGGGGGGTGGGGGGGGTGGGGGGCCAGACAAACTCAAACACAGTCAGCTGTAGCTCAGCAAGGACCGGCTGAAATTGGAGCGGTGATGATAGCACCATGGACAGCACCAGTTCCACCCCGTCTAAGTCAGCACCACGGAGAGCGCTTGCTGAGCAGGCGGTGGGGGAAAACAGACCGTGCAGAAAAGCCTGCGCTGCAACTACAGTTACACAACAATGCCTTGTGTAGAGATGGAGAAGACAGCTGGCTTAATGCTGGTATTTGCTTTTGCCAGCATCTGTTTACACCACATCTAACCAGAGGGACTGAAAAATGTACGCCTGGATCATAATAGGTGGGGAGCAGAAGTGACATTTGTCGCTAAGGCGACTTTTGGGGGGGGGAAACGAGCCAAAAGAAGATCTCCACCCTGTCCATCTCTGTACACCAACTGCTGCACTTACAGCGCTGATATGCTAATGTCTCTCTCCGAATGTAGGGGCTTTTCAGGACATGTCAGACAAATTAGAGAGTTAGAAGGCGAGGCGATAGAGACAAAACACGCACACACGCTGACACACATACGACTGGTGAAGTGAGATGACAACAAAGGAAAGCCTGGGAGTGTGACAGAGGTAGGATGACGGAAAGAGAGGGGGGAAGGGCGACATGTCAGGGGCTGTTGGACTTTACTGCCCGTTAGTGATTGGCTTACAGCTAGCGAGGGCGCTAGTGAGCAGCACTGACCCCCAAACCAGTCCCACTGGCCCTGAAGGGAAGTGGTTGGTGGGCGGATGGTATTGCCACACGCAACAGCTCTGTGAATATGCTATATATATACACTGTATATACGTGTGTGTGTGTGTGTGTGCGTGTGACATCTCCACCACATCAGTCTAATCGGGGGGAAAGAGGGGGTGAGGGGAGAACGACAAGTGTGAGTCAAGTCATCACGCTACGGCTGGCGATACACTCCAGGATAGCTCTCACAGGCCCTGCAGCATCGCTCTTTATAGCAGCAAGCCTGGTTCAGACACACACACACTATTACAGAAACACACACACACACACACACACACACACACACACACACACACACACACACACACACACACAGAGTTGGGGGATGATTGTGACGCACCTGCAACACAAATGCATACTGTGTAAACAGCTGCAAGGTTTTGCCAGCGTCTTCTTCAGTGATGCAAATGTTTGACTAACACTTTTTGGTTCAAACAATCGTTGCTGATTTGTAGAAAAAGAAGCAGCCTAATACTCCTATAAACTTCCATCATAATTCTTCCTTACTGAGCAGTCATTCTAAATGACACAGTCACTCAACTGTTCTGTCTTCATTCCCCAAAGGAGCCTTTCCATCCCCCCCCCGCCCCCCACCCCACTACTTTTCAAGACAGACCCATCTGCCTCATTTACTTTTCCAACCACCCTCAATCCCCACTGGATCGAGCGTGTTACCTCCCTTTCTCTTGGCAGTGTCACAATTGTGAGCAAACCCTGCGTGAAATGTGTGCGCACATTCGCCTGTTTGTGTGTGTTGCAGGGACAAGTGTGGACAAAACAAACGGTGACGCCAAGACCGAACCCCTCTTGTGTCAGTTAATTATTTTCAGCGGTGGCGATGCCGTCGCTGACTGAACACACAGCTTAAGACTTTGCTGAGGGGCACTGGTTTGTGAAAGGCGTGCCGGCCCTTTAAATAATACTTGCACTAAATGAGCGGGACGGGGCTCTGGCTACCAACACTGATACAGCAGCCGCAGCCTGATGGCAATTATTTAGACATCCACTTGCTAATTATAATAGAGGATGACAGGTGCCCAAAACAATTTGTGCACAAAGTGCCTGTGAGCTTTGGCGCGCGGTTGTGTCTGCTTATGGTTGGAGATAAAGATAGCCGTGCCAGTGTCTCGTCAAACAAACATCTCTTTCACTTCTCGGCCCAGCTCAGCTGCTCTTGATCCTTTTTGATGAGCGTGTTGTTACTGAGAAGCAGGATGTCGCCGCTTCAAACAGTTACCTGAAGCTAATTGTAATACACCTGGAAGATATGAAGAGGATAGGGAAGGGGATAAAGATGCATTTTAGATCATAAGGGCCATGATTAGTTTATTTTGGTTCAGCTATATGCATGTATCGATTTGTGTTCTAGCGTATTAGTAATTTAGCAGAGACTGAAATAGAAACCATGAACATCCCTGAATAACTCATGACGACAGAAACACCGGCATTAAATAATGTATAAAAATACTGTCTATACATGCACTTCACTGATATTTCATCATTCATTCATGGTTAAATCATGCATGAAATTCATGATAGATAAGTTGTGGACCCTTATCTAAAGTGTCACCGCCTTTTTTTTCCCCCCCATCTACGTACGCAGTTAAATGTGTGCAGACAAATTCAAGTCCAAGACAAATTTCCCTAAGGAGACATAAAAGTTTCTCGTGTAGTATCTTACCCGAACATATTGTAGCTTTGTTTTTCGGATGGTTGAATCATGGGATTGCAGTGAACCTAAAGGAGTTGTATCTTTGTAACTTTTCTTAATTTAAAAGACTAATCAATTATCAGATTAGTTTTCTGTCATCCAACTCGATGTCACTTGATCCATAACAAACCCTAAAAAAAATACAATCGCAAAAAGGGTGAAGGCATTATTCAGAGGCGTCGCTGGTTAGCTTAGCTGGTTAGGTCACGCGCCCCGTGTACAGAGGCTATAGAACCGTGGGTTTGAATCCGACCTCGGCTCTTTGCTCTACTTCGTCCCCAACTCTCTCCTCCTAACATTTCCTGCCTCTCTTCAGTTGTCCTATCCAACAAAGGCAAAAATAAATGATACCAACCTGATACCAACAACTCATTTGGCATGTAGAATAGAGATCTGTCATTGCTTAGTCATCTGTATTCACTAAAGGGGTCATGAAAGATAAAGTACATTACACACTAATCTATGTAGAAGTTAGGCTACCTAATACAGTATATGTACTGTTCTGCATGCTGGTCCATGTCGCTCTTTTTTGTTTTTTTGCGTGACTCCTGGTCAAATCCATCCAATCACATCTCATATCCCAGAAGCCTTGTTACCGCCACGCGCCCGGCAATCGTTTAACGAACATAAGACACCCAGCCGCTCACACTTATACAGCTATCCACTCCATGAGCACAGAGGAGACATGGAGCCTTCCCATGAGACCGAGGGAGGGAAGGAGGGGGGAGGGAAGGAGGGGGGCGGGGCCAGGAGGTGGTAGAGGGTATATCCAATCACTGAAATCAAGGCAGCTGACTGGTGAATAATGAATATAAATGTGATGCTCTTCGCTGTGGCTGTGAGTGTGTGAGCGAGAGCTGATGCACAGCTGTTGACGTGACGGGGTGATTGCTGGGTGGGTTTACACACACTTAAGAGAGGACTGTATTACTTTCTGTCTTTCAATTGCCTTCTATTTTTTTTTCAGGTTTTTCCTTCCTGTTTGTGTGTTTTTGTGTGCGTGTGTGTGTGTGTATATATGTGTGTGTCTGTGAATGAGGCCTATTGACATCCTTCAGTGTGACCCTCTGACTCCTGACAACTCCAATCAGTAGGACGAGTGGGAGGCGGAGGGGTGGGGGTATGAGTCCACAGGGAACGGTTATGATGAGTGTGCGTGTGTGTGTTTGTGAGAGGACTTGTGTGTGTGTGTATATGTGTGTGCGTGTGTGTGTGCAGATTTTGGGATTGTTGCAATCTGAGAAGTGTCAAGTTAAGAGGAGGCAGAAAATCGCTGTATTCACGTGATGAATTTGTTTTGTATCATCAGTGTTTTCTAGTTGTGACAGGTGTAGTTTTTATTATTTGAAAGTAGAAGATTTAGACACATGAGAAATGTGTCAATTTAATATACAAAATACACATTTAATCAGGGCAGATATCATTTAAGGCCTCCCGCTTAAACAGAAAACAAACAGGGAGGCTGCATCTTCAGTAAGGATTCACTGGCTCTGCAGCTAAATGTCACCTCCTATTAAGCTGGCAATTATCTATTAGCACCATTGCCTGCACTGGGGTTTGTGAGCGTCACATGCCAAACCGTGTGACCTGCCATTTTCTATCAACAAGGTCCAGATTTAGATTTTCCACATTAGTCCCCACATGATGCCAGGCACCGGTGTGAATGAGAGAGAAGGAGGAAAAAAAAAAAACCGTTGCACTTTGCTTAACACAAACACAATCCCAGATGGTTTTCTTCACCACTCGTGAGGAGAGTGAGCCCGACGCTATTCGCGCGCACGTATGTGTGATTTTGAACACGCGAACCCATAAGGAAAACAAAAAAAAAAAAAAGAAAACGTACACCGTCATCCTTCTTTAGACGTTTGAGCCCCTTGGAGAATGTAGACTCCCATTCCTATAATCCTTACTGAGAGTTATGTAAACAGTAGATATAAAGAAGGTGCAAATATTTCTTCTTTTTTACCTTTCATCTAAAAAGGGTTGTGTCCTATAAAGCAATGGTTCCAATAATCAAGTAAAATGAATAGACATGTGCTGTCAGGACGGCAAGACCTCACGCTATTGAAAATGTACCTCCATCCGTTGTGTATTGCAAGCGGCCGCTTTGCTAAGCATGCTGGGATAACATAGTGAGGTGGACCAGACTGGCTGCACCACTTTTCCACAGCTTTTCTCCCTTAATAGGTCATAGGTCATGCATTTAAAGAAAACGGTGGTATACAGCAGGGAAGCGCAGATCTAGGAAAATTGGTTGCGAGCTTTGAGTCCGTACTTCACGACTATCAATGCTACCGTAGGATGAGATCTCAACTAGCACACAGGTAGCTAGCAGGATTGCTAGACTACACGTGGAGAAAACAGATGTCGTTAGAAAGAGCTGCACCGAATCTGCACGTTGTGGATGTGCTGAACGCTATGGAAATCTACAGTTTGAGTATTTGAGAGGCATCGCCGCACCTTGCCCATGACTACTGCCGAGGCCCATTTAAATATCTCATTTAAAGGAGATGGATAATTCTGTTTGTGTGGATTTTGGCGCCCCCTGTGGATGAAGTATATTCAGGCTGTTCAAAAAAATAAAAAATGTTAGCAAGCTCGCTGAGCACGCAAAGGCTGAGCCCCGCGTATGGAATAATGATTGAGAGGAAAACAAGAGTGAATGTGATTTATGACTAATCTGGGCACTCGGTTTCATAAGGCTGTAACTGCACTTTCATTTCCGAGAGTAGTTTGTTACCCACAAGGAGCGAGCCCTGTAAACTCCTCCATGATATAGTGGAGCTACGAGGAACTGGTGGAGCTGCAGGTGGACCTGTTTCCAATTTCTATAGAGGGGGAAATTGAAGTGTGTTCCAATCCAGAGGTCCATCATAAGAGGTTTCATATATTTCCCAGTCGTATGACATATCAGCCAATGATATGGCTTTCCATTGTTTACAACCAAACAGGAGTTTTCTTTTTTTGTGTTTTTTCCCCTCTGCCTTCAGTCCCAGGCTTTCAGGCACTCTTTCATAGGAACGTAAAAAGCGTCACATGATAAAATTCCCTCATCTAATATTTCCTTTCATGACCCACAGCCAACACCAAAGAGCGCCACTTAGGAGCTCCACAGGCCCAATGCTCTATGGTACACCTTTACTAACTATATTTGAATGATTGAAATCTGGAAGAAAACTTTGTTTTTCCTCACTTTCACCTCCTTTCCTTGTTTTGGCTCTCTTGCATGCACTCCGTCTTCTACCCTTTATACTCGGGAATTGAAGAGCCACTCTGGGGTCATAAGCGGCTTCAGGAGTGTACTAAACATCATGAATTACAGAACTAAGAATGGGATTCTTAAGCGAGCCATTATCTAGAAGAGGGATACTTTAACAATATGGCACCGGCAGAGTGTGATCCATGTGACTAACTTGAAAACCTGGGCGTTATGAAACCGGTGACGCACCGGTTCTGTAGCACTGTTTGTAAAAACTACTACATTATGTTCGATTATTTTGTTATTCCCCTACCTCACTGCACTAATTTCTCATTCATATGCATGTAAGATTATGTTGGGAAATAAAAAATCGGTGTGCTGCAGTATCCCCATGGCAGTGCATGCAGCCGCTGTAGAATGTGAAGTAATCAAGGCTCAGCTCTGCACTGTCGGGAGAATATTTAGCCCCTCAATTCACTGCAGAGTGAAAAACAACGGCACAAACTGCACAGATATGATTGACTCGTCTAATCCAATTACATTAAGAAACCGTTGTTCATTTAAGATGTGCATTAAGCTCCAATTTGAGGAATATTTTCTGATTAGCAGACAGCAACAAACAGACTAATTGTTGTGTCTGGTGATTTGAGCTGCATAAAGTGAATCACACGGTGTCAATCAAGCTCCGACTCCCGCACAGAGGGATGCACTGTCGCTGTCAATCGCTGCGACCCGGACATGCAAATCCCACCTCTCCACGTACTCTATAGAGTGTGCATATCAGTGCATTGAGCTCGCTTACATTTGTTTATCCATAGTTGTATTTAACAGCCCTGACATTTACAGAAATTGATTTCCTTCACAGCCTTGCATTTGTTTGAACATACAACGCCGATGACTCTGTAATCCCATTTTAATTAGAAAAGATGTAGCGGGCACGGTAAGCTCATGCGCTCTATTCCCCGCAGCGATGCCACACTGGCAAGGAATCAATCACCAAGGCACCGGTTGCCAGGGCAACAAACGGGGGGCTTCTGCACTACTGTCTAAGTGGTAAATGATTGCCGGTGTAACTCATTGGCGGATGTGAGGAGTTTTTATCTCTCTGTCTGTCTCACTCGCTCTCCTCTGCCTCCCCCTCCTCTCGTCGCATATCCAGAGAGTTAATTAAAAGCAGCTGACATGAAATAAATCTAAATCGGAGCAGAAATGAAACATACAGAACAAATTGAATTCCCACGTCAAGGGGGGTTTGAGGTTGGATGGGTAGGTGTGTGTGTGTGTGTGTGTGTGTGTGTGTGTGTGTGTGTGTGAGTGTGAGTGTGAGTGGTGGTGGTGGTGGTGGTGGTGGTGGGGGGGGCAGAAGGAGGCAGCGGTGGAGGAAAAACTGAATATGCAGTGTGTAATGAAGACAAACATCCACGTGGATGAAGAGCATGGTAAACTGAGAAAATCTGGAGGATCCATTTAAAAAATGTGAAATTTAAACGCTCAGTTTCCTGAATTCAATTTGAAATTAATGAAACATGAAACATTCTTTTTTTTGAGCACAAACATTCTACAATGAAAAGTATTTACGACAGAGGCCCCTTTCAAACATGAAAACTACAGACATATTGATTTGTTAAAGAGACAGCTTTCTGTTTTGTTCAGATATGTGTGAATCCTGAGTTAATGCTCCTCGTGTATAACGCTGATTAACTCACATAGACCATTTGATATTAATCTATTCATCCTTGCAGCTGGCATCTAAGAACATTACAAATGTAAGGTTGTACAAGGGCATTCATAAAACCTGCTTTGTTGCACCAGGAGGGAAATCTTCATATATGGCATCACTTGATATAAGAAGGTCCATTTCAGAAATGTAAAAAAGGCTGTTTGAGTTTATCCAATGAGACGTTGATTTTCTTTGACATAAGCGATGGATTTCAGATCATTGCAGTCAACGAAGACAATGAGATACTGCAACTACATCCAACCACTTAAGACTGACATATGACTTCAATGTAAGAGTCAAAAGGATGCTTTATGAAAATACTCACATAAAAGTGTGCATGTTAACATTAAGAGGGTGGGTACAGGAAGATGCAAAAGAATGGACTTTTTTTTTTTTTTCAATCAAAAATGTTCCTCAAACTATCAGCCATAGTTCGAGCTGCCTGACTTTGCAATGTTCTCAACAAAATGCCTACTAGCATTCTTTAAATTTACCCTTTCTTTTGAGAAAATGTTATCAAAGCTGAACAAAATTTGAGAGAAACCAGGTAAAACTGGTATTGGTAGAGTTTGGCTTCTTCATAAAAGATCAAAATTGAATTTAAGGACCGTAGGCGGAAAAAGACGACAAAGTTCAGGACTCAGCTGCACACGGCGCGGATCAGCACAAAGAATCACTTCAACAACTTTATCTGAACAAAGTATAGCTACACCACAGTAAAGAGACAGGTCAACTGTATTCCCAGTTAGCCCTGAAGGGGTCTCTTTAAAGCCTCATATCAGATGGCCTGTACAGTAAACACAAACACTCCGCCTGTGAAGATCTGATTCTGACCAGCAATAGACATTGTTCTTGAACAAACTGGGGGGACTAGTCTGCTGGGGAAGTTGTCACATTACAACTCCGAAGAACACAGTAGCCCGACACAAGATTTGTCATTTCCACATTTGTAGGGAGTTCTTGCATACTCTTGCATTTTGCATTCCAAGTAAATACAAGCAAATACAGCCAGCAGTGCTGCACGGCTGCTTGTTTATATTCAGTTCCACAATGAGGAGACGTTTCTGGAAGAACTCTACGACTGAGCACAGCCACAAACCTACAGCGCACTTCACCTTGAATCATACCCTCCCTGTTTGTGGAAAGACAGTCAATGTAAGCTCCCACAGGTGCTTCACATTGGTGAAACTGGAAGACTGAACCTGATATGCTACATGATTTTTATAAATGTTTATTTGACGAACAATCAATCGAGCTTCATTAGCAAAGCGCTAACTGTTAACAAATGATTTCCCAAGACATGTTACAAAAAGAGCAGGTCTACCATACTCTGCATTATATAATGTAAAGGCGTTATGTTGGATCACTGAGACTGCAGAGAGTTTTTCAAGATGGCCAAGGCTGAAAAATAATGGGCATGTCTAGGATGGGAACCACTTGAGGACGTCTTGTGTCATATCATGAAATGGAAAATGTCTGCTGTCATACCCACTGGAAATAAAATCTAAGTAGTGTCCCTGCATAATGATGTCAGATAAAAACAGCTGCATTAAGCAGTACTTGAGATGAGTTGTCCACCAGGGCCAGGCTGGGAGAGTAATTACAGAAGGACATATAACATGCATTCACAACAAACCACATGCACTGTTAGGGGAGTTTTCTGTTTGCTGTTTATTTTAAAACCAAACTTAAACTTTTCTATGTCTCTAACAAACATCCATCATTCTGCAAATTAAAGACTTGAGCTCCATCTGTTAGTTTTTAGTTAGTCCACTGGACTTTTACAATAAAACCACAAGGTACAAGAAATATAAAAACTCGTTGTGCACTGTTAAGAGTCTATTCCGCCTGGTACAGTATTTCCTTCTGACTGCATATGTGCTGGTCATCATAACAATCTAGAGCATGATGGTGTGTCTGACTTTCCAATTCCAACTAAGACAGAAAACAAAAGGTACTACTTTTCAACATCACTTCCCTTTTAAATTTTAAAACATAGAATCAACTCTAGAAGAGTGATTTGTTTGTTCAAACACTAACCAACCCAGGGACAACAGATGGAAATTAGCTAGCTAGCTAAATTTGGTACAAAGCATCTCTTCTCTTCTGAGACTAATGGGGTTTTTTTTGTACACTGTCCCTGATTCAAATAAACTAATAAACTAAACTAATGTACAATTTTGTTAGGGGTTTTCTGTCTGTGGCTTTCCTACTTTTAATGCCTCCATCTTTTTTCAAAGTCAGACCATTCGGTGGTAGTTTGCATTCTCTACTTACCAGTGAGTGATGAAGAGTAGAGATCATGTCATTAGGGTTAAAGGGGGGAGAGTTCTGTCAATGGCCAGTCCAGGCCTGCTTAGGCCAAACTTTTCAACAAGCTCTTTGAAAAATAAAACACATCGCATCAGCCCGAGAATGCAACGGTGCGCACTCCAGCGAACTCAGGTTGTCCATCTGGCAGCCGGCGCCGCCTGTCTATCCACTGGGATCATTCCTTCCTCGTCTTCAGCCTCCCACCACTGTCTCTCCAATTAAAAGTTACACATCAGCCTCAAGTCGGAGCCAGACTTCCAGATGGTTGGAATGATAGAGCAAGCTTTTTTTCTTCTGTTGCATTGTCAGTGGAGAAATCAGTTACCTGTGTGTCTATTTTCCAAAAGTGCTGTGCAGTTGGGTGGTTGGCGGAAGCTTTGGGAATTGAGCCGACTTCTTGAGCTTAGTTAAATCCCCAAACTCTGCTCTGTACTTTTAGACACAGCAGTCTGAGAAGTGAGCAGGGAAGTGCAGATTTCAAAAGTTAATACGGAGCTACACTTTCCGTCTTGTAAGGTTCGTAGATGAGATTGTTCATTTTTTTTTTTTTACTTCCGCTGTCTAACTTTTGAGAGATATTACAGAAGCCTCTGCAAAAATTTTGTTATTTTTTTCCCCGTGAGATTTAAGTGTCTTTTTACTTTTACTTTCTTTCTAGCAAACATCGCTTGGTTAGGTTTCAGTTGGGCAGAATTAATGGAATCATGCTATCAAGGGAGAAACTGTGAATTCTCCTCCCTACAGAGACTCTGTGACCTTTATTTAAATCTTGAAGAAAAGGTCAATTAAAGCTTTGCAATTTGATTAGACTTGATAATCTAGTCCACAAGCCTTTAATGGTACAGATTAATCTATCAAAGCAAAGGAAATAGGAACGTCAAGAAGTGAGATTTTTATGAAGTATCTTCAATATGAAGTTTGGGTGTCATAAGCAGCGATGAAAAATGATTTTGAAGAAAATGACAGCTTCAAAAACAAAGGCGCCCATCCAACCATCGCTTAATACAAGTTTATTTTCTACTAAGCTCTGAGGCGCTGACATACATGAAGCCATCACTGACCGCAGATCACAGGAAAGGCGTGTCAGCCTTTATTTCACCATCACAGTGTCTCACCAGTGTTATCCCACATGCTTAAGTGTAGTTGACAGGTAAATCCCAGGGCTGAGTATTTTTGCTGCTCTCATGAAAGTATGTCTGTGTGAACCGCCATCAAATCCCTTGAGACCTTGAGATTGCAGCTCTTGCAAAATATAGAAAAACCAACTGAAAACAACTCGGGACATAATCTTGGGAGACATATGTTGACCAAAGAAAGCATAAAGAAGTGTGTATTGTCTTGGTATGGTCGGCGTCTTCGCAATGCAGCCACAGCCAAGACTGTGGAGAAGCATCAGCTCCAAACTGACCAAGAAATTAACACCAAACCAATGTGGGAGAGAACTTATGTTTTTTTTTCTGTATCATTACAAGGCTGGCAACCACATTCTAGATGATGTGCTATGCTTGAATTCTTTAATTCTTCAGCAAGCGTGAGTTTTCATCCAATAAAATCTGACAGGCACATCTAATGATGAGCAGATCTGCCAGTAGCCCAGTTTTAAAAGCAACAAGGGACTTTAGCTGAATTACAGTTTCTTGAACTGCCAGGAGATTTCGTAACAGAAGCTTTGGACGGTTGAGTTGAATATCACAGCGGTACAAAATGTACACGTTTATTTTGACAGAGATTGCAACAGTCATTATTTAAACCCATTTCATCCAATCTGACATTAAATCAACTTCTTTTTTTTGGCATATTTTGCAGAAACCACAATTACATCTGTTTTCTCATCAATAATTTAGCATTGACCTCTGGGGCTAAAAATATAGCCAATACTGCAGAGCCAACAACTGCAGTTCACCGAGTGGCCACTGGAGGCGATTTCCAAAAGAGAGACAATCCCCCCCCCCCCACCCCATTTCAAATTGCCAATTTTAGAGAAGAATAAAAGATTCCTTGCTTATGGATGTCAATATGTCTGTGCAATCTAAGGTGAAGCATTTCTTATGTCATGTAGGATTGTACAATTGCAATGAAGGCTTTGTATTCTATTCTAAAACATGTTTACACACTAATATAAAAATGGATTTAGTCACTATAGCTAAAATGATTTTAGTGACAACTGTAAAGAGGATGTATTTTCATACATGTCACCCACTGAAATGATGTTAAGAATTGAAGTTGAATTATTGAGAATAATTGAGGTTGAGGATACTTTTAGAGGCACGAGCTGACTTACATCGAAATAGTTCTTCTTTTGTTTTGGGATCTTTTGGAGATCTTATCAGGTTAAAATTGGAAACATATTTTGTGAGCTTTATTGGGGAAAAAAAACATTCTATTATTGTTAGCACTTAGTAGCAGGTATCTTTTTCAAGGCCCACCATATCAGTCTTGGTAGCTCTTTCAGTATTTTTAATAAATTGAGTTATTTGTGATAGCTTGTGCCAAGGGAGTCAGGATGTTGTTGGCTTTTCTTAGCAGATAAAATGGTGGACATAAGTGAAGAGAAAAAGTCTTTACAAGATACCCTACACTTTACGTTCAATGAGTCAGCGACATGCTCTTAGCTTCTTTGGTCAAAGAAATAAACTACTGATGTCAGCTACCAACACAAATCTCATTCTGATGACTTGCTCATTCCCCAGCTAACGTATTAGCCACAGGTCTACACTGTTTAGCTTTGATGACTTCAAATATGGTCACTTCTGGTTCCATACAATCTAGATGGTTGTGACTAAATGTCAAATTCAACGCTTCAAAGGAGGCAGACGAGGAAGCATAGTGGCTCAGTCCATAAGTTATAGGGGTGTGGCAACAATTGTGAATTCTTCAGATTCTGAATGGATTCCACCCAAATCTAATCGAATCGTGAGATGCTGAAGAGTCACACCTGTGGTTATTCATACAGTCTATTTCTACAAATGCTATTGCTAACAACGCTCTACAAATAGAAGAAGAGATAGACAGACATCCATCACACAGCACAGCCAAATCCCTAAAGAGCCCAGAGGAAACAAGGTCATAATCAGTAATTGAATAATATCGTTCTTTTGACCAATGCTACTATTTTAGAGTCAAAAATCAATACAAACCACAACACTGCCATTCACAAGGGTCACCCCTCAATGATCTCTGGCAGGAAATGTGTCTAATGCCGTCTCCTCCGTCAAGCTCATTACCTGCCAAATGTGGGCTGAAGGTGAGACGATGTGGGTGAGCCTCAAGTGCATGGCCCTAATAAGTGCTAAAGCAGCATGGCGGGCAGTGGGGGAGAATACACGGTGATAATTGAGAGCATAATGGTCACTTACAGCCTGTACAACCTCTGTGTTAAATATAGCCAGGCACATCCAGGGGTCCGGGATCAAATAAATGGCTGTAACAATATCCTCCATCAGGGTTATGTTTGAAAGGGCTGTACAGAGGATGTGAAAACACAAAACCCTTGCAGGATAACCACCATATATTTACAGGTTAAGATGCTATTTTCGGAAAAGAAATAGTGGCTCATGTTTATGCTTACAGCTCGGCTGGCTTAGCAACCAGGAGGAGTAAGCAACTGTCCCAGCTCCTATACCCCCAGGGGCTCCCAAAGCTTGAGGTTTACTGTGTGTCACTTGGCTTGTGGTAATTTGATTCATTGCATGTTTGTTTGGGAATATGCACCACTAAAGAAAAAAATCAGCTAAAATTCTAGGGGCCTTAAGGCAGGTGCTGCATCATTACCTAATCTTGAGGGTTGCATTGGGTACAAATGTGAAACTTTACTGTAGCTGCTGCACTTTAAAACTTTGACATTTTAAATGATAAAGCACTTATATAGAGCACCAAGAAATTGAGGTAAGTGACTCATACCGAATATAATGAACTTGCCTTGTGTCCTGTGTGGACACTGATTTAAAGACCAGGGACGGACTAGGGGTGTCAACAATAATAACGTTTGTCATGAAGGTTAATTGATGATTTATATGGCTATGGGAATAGTTGCTTAATTTGCAACCAGTTAATACAAGGAACTTACGAAACAAGTTTCTCAGCAACTCAGGGACGCTGTGTGGAGAGGCACAATGCGGTCACAAGAGTACAAATCAAGAAGAAGACACGGGCTTTCCAAACCTAAATGTACTTTCTTTGGCCTAAAAATTCAAACATACAACCACATCAACTTGGAGATGGAATGTCATCACTTGAGAGTGATTGAAAAGGCACTCGTCTATGCTCTTAAAGTTGCATGGTAGGCCTTTAAATATTAGTGGTGTGTAAACTCCGTCCAAAATCAGATATCAGCTCAAACTAGGCTAAGTTTGACCTTCCGCATAGCTGGTGCAACCCAGTGCAGAACACTCACAACTCCATTTGAGGTAAATTATGAAATAGTCTAATATTACATTCCATTTTTAGAAGTTAAATAATTGAGTGCAGATTTTGGTACAAGATTTAGCAAAGGCTGGACCTGACTGTGTTAGAAATGATAAAAAAAAAATGGCTTGAAAATGGAAAAACTTCTGGGCACCGGTTTAGCTCATTTTGTTACAGAGGCTACTGGCCTTGACACATCAGTTGTAGTCAAGGAAACAACCCTTTGATTCAGGTTTACTGCACTTTCTCTTCCCCATATTTCCTTTCTATCTTTAACTGGCACACACTTAAACAAATTTAAAGTTTTTTGAGCAAGCCTTCAAGAAAACAGACTTCACCAGCTTAAGGTTTGCTTTAATATCTTCTTCATGCAATGTCAATTCCTAAAATGCCTATTTTTAAAGATTTAAACCAAACCTTGGTAAGGGGAATATGACCTCAGCACAGCAATGTGCACACCCAAAGTGTACATAAGAACATAGGAGATATCTTTCCTGAAGAGTCAGCCAATCTGAAAATGTCTAAGAATACCACAACACATTCGACAGTCCTCACAATACAGCTGCAGACTTAAGGATGACTGTGCATTTTCAAACTGCATGGAGTCACAGTACAGTAAATAACAGTTGTGTCAATTAAAGTTTGTATTAACATTTACACTCTCTAAACATGTTTGAGCGGCTTCAGCACAGTGAGCACAATGCTGACAGCTGGTAAGAGAAAAAAAAAAACGTATGAATACTAAATGATGTTAAAATGTCATATAAACCTCCAAAATAAAGGCCATGGGAACGTGTCTCCACTGAATAATGAATGTAACCATGTTCAAAGCTTATAAATAAGTGATGGGTTTCACACCAGGAGCTTAGACAACTTTAGAAAAGAGAAACTTTTGGAATGAAATAATCATAGTGAGGGAAGTAAATGTGTTGTTGCTGTCATGGTTTACTCTTGTTTAGATTGTTTATTCCTTGTTTTAAAGCGCTGGGTCAGAGATCCAAATGACGGACAGTAACAGCAGTTACAGGTGAAATAATCAACATCACACCACACCGCACAAAGATACCACCAATTATCTTTTTTGAGTCTCAAAATCATTAAAAAATCGAAATGAGTCACTTGTCACCTTCTTTCAGACCGTAAGTTGATGCTACACTGTAGCAGGGTTTTCCATTAGCTGGGCTGTTCTATACTTCCACATCCCAAGACCAGAAACCAGCATACTGCAAAATAAGCGCAGACTGGCAGTCATACTACATACTGCATATTCTGTTCGATAGTAGTTTGTGGCAGGGGGCTTCAAAAACAGTCTCTGTGTTCCTTCCCTTTTGTTCCCCAACGTTTAAATAAATGTTTTTGATTTTCTGCAATTGCGTCCAGAACCTTCGATTATTCACACGTGAGCGTTGCACTGCTACTTTAGTTTTTGAAACCTTTTATTTTCGTGATACAAAAGTTGTCCTGTATTAGGGTATTAACTCTAACTCGACATGGAGAACCTTTAAGAAGCCTTAAAATGATCCACATATGCAGGATTCACTCAGCTTATGCAGTAGTCTGAGCAATACTTCCCCAAGAAAACCATTTACAGATGGTGTTTTTGACAGCCTTTTGAAAAATGAATATATATGTATAATTTGAGATGAAGTGTAAGG
Organism: Labrus bergylta; assembly: GCF_963930695.1. NCBI lineage: Eukaryota > Metazoa > Chordata > Actinopteri > Labriformes > Labridae > Labrus > Labrus bergylta. Next base: position 11,118,454 of record NC_089216.1, read on the forward strand.
AAGAGGATCAGGTATTTAAGAAATGCTGTCAACACAAAATGTGAAAAAAAGTTGGCTACGGATGCTGTATTTGCTGTTTTAGAAAAACACAGGGAACTGAGTTACCATAACAAGCTAGCTACTTAGCTAACTGTTTGTTCTTATTTTTAGTTTTTTTATTGGTGATTTCTGTGATTGTTGTAAACTACACATTCCACAGAAGAAAAGATAGCTAACCAGAGAAGCCATAGTCACCGAGGTGAGCAGAATTTTATGGCATAATTACAAGTATCTAATTGACTAATTTCTCTAGACGTACCAATTACACCATGATCTACGTTACTGACCCCTAAAAAGCACTGCATCATATAGTATCTTTGTGAAAGCAAGCCTTTTTTCTAGCCATTAACATGCAAAAAATACCGTCACTAATCGTACAATAAGGCTTTGTTTGTAACTGAAAGCTTGAAGAAAAAGTAATGTGTGTTCACCTATATGCTACTTAAATTAAGTAATGGAAAATAAACACATTCACCTAAGACGTAGATGTGTGTGTGTTTACATTGATAGCACATTTTTTCCTCAGCACAGATTGAACTGGGTTCAAATGTTTGTTTTTTTTGTTGTCTTTTATTGGAGCACCAAAACACAATCAAATTGGACTTACTGTGGTTACCAAATCATTTCATACCACCCAATACGAAAACCACTGCTTTTGAACCACTGGTATTTACGCTGCCTGTCTCCTACAAAAGCACAAAGTCTTTGTTGTGCCAGCCAGCACAAGTGAGGTCAAAGCAAAGTCATTTATCTCTGTTGAGATGGAAATTAACTTCTTCCTCCAAGCAATTCAACCTCGTAAGAACTCTGCAATGCTGCTGACCTCTCAGGCAACATGTGCGTGGCAAAAATAGCATGACGGAGGACGTCATGAGTCCAGCAGATTAGCTTCATGTTGTTGATATGACACACATTACTGCGAAAGATGGGCATTTTCCAGCCATTTAGGTTGCAGGAAGAAGATGGAGAAGGCAGTGTGTGTTGCATATTGGTATTTACAAGACTAGCCAGTGCAAAAAGCCAAAAGTATTGCATATGTTGAATATCTAAGGGTGTAAATCAGTGAATATAATTCCCAGTTTGATAAGTAAAGGGGGTGCCTGTCTGCTTACAGTTCAACATAGGAAATGATGTTGCAGTTCCTCGTGTATATAATTAATTTGGGCAGCCTGTCCAAATGTATTCCACCCACCAGAAGTCGTTAGTTATGATATCATGACTCCGCCCGTCGAGACACTCAGAGATAAAACTGAAACTGTTGTACACTTTAATCTATGTCAGTAAATGTATCTTTAAAAAAAAAAAAAAAGGAAGAGACGATGTTTTCTACAAACAGCAGAGACTCTGTCATAAAACAAAAGAACACCTTCAGGCTGAAATGTGCCACTCAATGTGAAAGCTGTTGTCGATGTAATGAGTAGATCCGTCGCACATGAGAGAAATGAGGTCAAAGACGAAGATTCAGTCTAAAGAGATTTTCTCTCAACAGAGGAAGTGTTTTTAATTGAATGTTTATTTTCAATTGTATTCAAGTACAATACGATACTATATTATACAATAGGATGCCTTAGTATAGAATAGGATACAATACGATACGATGCATTACAATACGATATGTTACGATACGATACACTACGAGAAATTTGTCTTGGACGCAGAGTGCTGCACACAATCAGCTACTTTACTTTTATTTTGGGGCTTTTTGTGCCTTTAAAGGAGAGATAGGACAGTGGATAGAGTTGGAAACTAACCACTGCGCCACCAGCGCCCCACAGCCAGCTACTTTTACAGTAGAATCAAATAAATAAAAACAATCCACATGTTAAAAAACACATCAACATGTAACAGAAAAGCACAACCCAGTGGGAAAAAAAAGCAAATATTGGTCATCACCCATATTGCACTAGATCTGCATAAACACAGCATAAGAGATATGTATGTATTTTTAAAGGTAAGAAAATATAGAAACATAACAAGACCATGACATTATTGCACGACCCATACAGCTTTAAGAAAGTACTTGTTCTTTTGATCGACATGGGTACAAAAGAGTTTTTTAAAGCGGTTCAGTTTACATTAAGGGTTTTCGTATCGGCTGCCAGATGGTAAAAGTTCACACTCAAGAGTGGAGGATGAGAGACAGTCAGACCACACTATCTGCCTGCCTGAGAACAGACCGCTCATATACCGACTGTAGGGAGCGGTTTTCAGTCCTCCCCATAACCTTCATGTTATAGTCTGCACCAGACGAGCAAGCTGCTTAGATTTGAACTGAGAAGAGAGATTACTGTAACAGGCTGACAAACCGTGCCTGAGGATTCTCTCCAACACAGGATGATAAAACAAAAACATGATCTTATGGTCAACACCATACACCCTGAATCTACGCTTAAAAAATACACAATTGATCAACATGAGTTTTCCAGCTAAACAGGTTATCTATACCAAGATATCTGTAGGAGCTGACCTGGTTGATTTTTCATTTCACTAAGTCATTCTGTTTAGCTCTGTTGTAGTTTTATAGTGCTTTCAGAGTGCTTTCTGCTTTCTACCTGTCTTTGTTGCTGATCCAACGGGCAAAAGCTACAAACTTGCTCCCACCTATGGTTCCGGCAAAAATAAAAACCTCCCAAATCACCTGCTTCAGGCAGTGATGTACAGCTATGCAAATGCTTCCGTGTGGGATGATTGAAACTGTTTATTATATTTTAATCACAGACTAGGTCTCTTCATTTAAAAGAACACATTTCAAGAATTTAAGGAGTGTTTGACTTCAAAAAGTTGCATTTTGTGGCTCTAAGCTATCACAAAAGTGTGGGTTGCTTTCTTTCTGCTCATCCACACAGCAGCTCACAAGCCTGAAGAGATCAATTTCCTGAGCTCTGCTCTCTTTTGTGTGGCCTCAGAGATTCTGCTAGAGGGGATAATTGTTGTCTTCCATACACTCGCGCCAGCTGTAGGGACTCACCTGGAAAAGTACATGCAATATAGTGCAGAGAAATCAATTCTGTACAACAGCGCTAATTGGGCTCTCAGCAGAGAGTGAGGAAATGGCTGCAACTCACACCTATTTCTGCAATCCCGAGAAGATGAAGGGCAGCAATTGAATGTGACACGCAGGACTGTGACTCCCATAGTCACTAAAGAAAAAAAAAAAGCATATCTGCAAATAGCACACAGCTAGATTTATCCACTCGGCTTCAGATAATATTCAAGTCTGTCCAGCTGCACTGTTGCACATAATTTAATACATTTTATTCACAGTATATAGCCACTTTTTTTTTTTTTTTTTTTTTTTACATTTTTTCAACCACAACCACAATTCCATTTTGCTTCATTTTTGCTCCTGTGGTCAGAGAAAAATCTTTTCTAACCTACTGAAGGCAAGCGGAGTAATAATACAGTAGCTTATCTGGTAGTGCTGCAAACGGCTTCAAAGAGTCAAACATGCTAGTCAAACAATCATTGGATTTCCCTGCAGCTCTTTCCAGCACGGTAACAACTCTTATCAGCTTACAACACCTGGGATTCTTTGCACACCTCCGAGTGATACACGTGTACATAAGACAAGTATCCACAGGTTCATGTAACTTTAATTTCTTACCAAAAGGGGAATCGACTCAAAGCAGATTATTCTGCATGGATTTAATGAGAACTTTTCAGTAGTCTGTGTAGATAGTTCTACATTAGAACATGACATGTGATTGTCGGGGGGGGCATAGCAACAATAAAGCTAACCTGATAATGAAGCTGTCAGGAGAACAATGTAAAGCACATGTCTTCAAATCCTTGACCTCTATTTAAAGCAACAATACGTAGGAATTTGGTTTGGTGTGCTTTGGCGCCTGTGGAGGTTCTCTGAGACACACATAGAGCTGTTAATGCCTTCCCCTCATAGACAACGAGAATTACTGACAAACAAAGGCTTTGTGAAAGATGCTGTGGGAAGTCAAAGAATCATGTTGACAGACTAGGTACAGTACAGTACTCGCGTCTACAGCTTGTTGTTTGCAAACTGTTTTGCATGCAGATTATGTGTATTTGACTGTCATGATGTCCATCCCCTGTGTCTCAATGGATACATTGGCGAGGGTAATTTATGACAAGCTCACTGAGATAGGGTTGTAAGGTTCTCTTGTTGTCAGTTTTTGCTGTTTTCGTTCCATCTTTGTGGCTATTATGTTGCCATGTGAAACACTTTGGTCTCCATATTTGTATGAAAGGTGAGTTGTGTGAGTTGAGAACAAAAAAAAGACTGCTTTTCATTTGTCTGGCTTTAACAAACTTGTTTTCCTTTAAATGTCTTCACACTGAAAAAGAAAGACATGGTGTGAACAAACGCCTCAACTGAGAGTAAGTACAGGATTACAAATCTAACATCTGGTAATATATGTGAGTCATATGTTATTCTTTCAAATACTGCGAATGTCTCCACACTGTGCAAACTGACTGTACGCTGTGTGTGTGTGTGTGTGTGTGTGTGTGTGTGTGCGCGCTGCTTGGTGTTAGCATAAAGCCCTGCTTCTGTAAAACTGAGAGTCAAAAGAAAGGCTAGATGAAAGCCAGACAGAAGTTGCCCCTGGACATTCATCCTACTCTTTAGTCTGTGAAGATATGCTTGTTGTGATGAAAGTATAAGTAGCAGGAACATTCAGAGCATTGCATTTTAGCAAGTAGCACTGACTTTAGCAACAGTACGCTAACCCACAGACAAGCTAACGTTCGCTGTGTTACTTACTCTGTCATTTCCTTTCTAGCGTTACAGCAGGGCATTTTTTTTTTTTAGTACAGATTTGCGAAAGATTTTACAGTAAAGATTGTTGCTCCAGCTTGGGGTGTACACAGTTTTTCCAGACTGTTATCAGCATATTTTGGTTGGTACCATAAATTCTCAGTAGTTAGCATTTTCCTAAAAAAAATCTATAACTGCAGGAGATTCCGACTGTCATTGCATGCAGTTCATCTTTTTAATTAATCCAAATACAATGCTTTGTACATGCCTTACCTTTACTGCGTGCAACTTTTGGCTCTTTACATCAACAATCCAGCCTCACAAGAAAAAAAAATGTGAATGTTTCTGAAGCTATGAAACACCCAAGAAAGTGTCCGACATCCTTCATTTCCTCATTCTAAGAACAAAACTCTGATACGGTTGCTGGTGGCTGCTCAGTGTTTGCACTGTATGTTAGCTTCTATGGCTTGGATTGTGCCCCTCCTCCCTCCCCCCCACCCTCCCTCTCTCTTTCTCCCTTTCAGACTGAATCAGCAGGTCCCATCGGTAAACAAGACAGAGTGATTGTTGGATTTGCATATTCCTGAATAAATCATATTGCATTTCTGCGATAAGCAGCGCACTACTGTTTGCTAGCATTTTTTTTTTTTTTTTTCCCCCTCCTCCTTTTTCTTCCTCCTCTCTACACTATTCACACACGCTGCCACGAATTAACCCTGATCACAAGGGACCACAGCGAGCGAGAAAAAGTGCTGCTCAAAATTCATGTTTTTCGGCGGTAGGGAAAAACCACGCCATTGGCCCCTGGTGGGGGCCTGGGCTGCCAACTACGTGGATGGTTAATCAGGCCTGATAATGATGCATGCCCATGTCTGCCACCAAGGACAGGGATGGCTGCTGTGCTCATTGGTGGGAGATGGTGGGGGTAGAGAGCCTGGGAGGAGAAGGAGGAGGAGATTAAAGAGAGTGAAGCTACAGAGGATTGAAAAGATGGAGGTGGAGAGGAGAAATGGGGAGATAAGTGGTGGAGGAGGACTCCCAAAGACGAGTCCATGAAGGAATACTAAAGGAGTACCACATGAGGTTATCAGTGTGGGTGCGAGTTACTGTTTGGTGTGAATGTGGGTGCATAAAGCATATGGACATGTGTGCATATTCACATCAGTGTGTCTAATGGGGCTGGGGGATGTGGTTCTTAATATGAACACATCTACACACTGTAGCCCCTTTTTTAATTACAGCCCTGGAATGCTAAAGAAGAAGGGGGGGAAAAGCTGCAAGTAGGCCTCAGCCTTTTCCCCCATCAGTTCAGCTGATGACTGCTTTTTTTCCTCCCCCCCCCCCGCCTGCATTCCCCACACTTCCTTAGGAGAATTGGGCTGGTGGTATTTGGCTGTGAAAAGGAAACCGTCGGACAGCAGGGGCATGAATATTCCAAATGACTAATGTTGCACATGCTTATTTTTGACATATCTGGCTTCCGCGGGGAAATAAAACACTTCTAATGCAGGGGGACCATCTGTTATCTGTTGCTGGTGTTTCAGAGCAGGCGGGCTCGGTGTGCACACACACACACCAAAGTACACACAGGCATACAGACACACACACACACACACACACACAGGCAGACAGATCGACACATTCTCACGCAGTGGGAGGCGTGCATCGACAGCAACACACACAAATGTACTCACAGCTGAATCCGTTGGGAGGATGCACAACAGACAGGCTCTAAACTCCTATACAAATTGAACACTCCTTTTTTCTTTTTTTTTTTCTTTTTAATTCTGCGTGTTCGTCAAACGTGCAGTAAATCTGGAGCTGTAAGGTGACAGGGAATGCGCACACTTTTTTTATGCTCGTCATAAATACCCGGGCCTGTCTCCTCGCGGCAGCTGGAGCAGGATAATATGCTCGCGGTGTGAAGGGGGGGAATAAACTAGCTGCATCACCTTGAAAACAAAACAGGAGGCGCGCACGCACACACACACAAACACACACACACACACACACACACACACACACACACACACACACACACACACACACACACACACACACACACACACACACACACACACACACACACACACACACACACACACACAGCCTTTTCAACGTTGCCACACATCTACACAAGGTGCAGTCGCTTTTTTAGATGTGTTTGGAATTGTGGCCAAAGGAAGAGACGTATGGTAAACAAAGCTCTCCCTTATGCATGGATAATCTGTTTGTTATTTTCAGACAATAGCCAAGCTCTCGCATATGCCAGAATACTTCTCCCACAGCCACAGAATATTTGGGATAGCTATATTAGCTGTAGGCTTTTGCTTTCAGCTCCTGTGCTGGTGCGTTTGAACACCAATGTGAGGCATGCATTTGTGTGTTTGTTTTAAGATTTAACATGTATTTCCTTTATTTGTGTAGTACAGTGGATGTATTAGAAACCAGGGGGGGGGAGAGAGGAGAATGAAATGTGGGAAAGGAGTAAATTCAACCTTATTCGTCCTATATAACTACAATAAGCTATTGTCTGCCTTTCAAAATTGGCTTTTCCCCTTTGCTCTGTGAGCCATTATTTAATTTTGTATGCGTTTTATTCAGAGATAGGATAGTAGATAAAGCAAAAAATCAGGGAGAGAGAAAGTGGGGAATGACATGTGGGAATGGAGCCAACGGTTGAACCCGGGCTGAATGCTTCTAGGACTACAGCCTCTATACATTGGTCGCACAAAATAACCACTGGGTCACCAGCTCCCCGTGAGCATTATTCTATTGATGGACATTTTTGGTTCCACCTTAGACGGCGCTCCCCCAAACTTCATCAAGGTTATCTGGCAACAACTACCACCCGAAGTCCCCCCGACGCCCAGCCAACGCCATCGGACTGTGTCGTCCCCACAACCACCACCTTTAGACCCCACCTCAGAAGCAAAGGAAGTGTGGACAACAGGAACGCGAGGAATACAAAAGGAGAAATCCATCCTGCATATTATCCCATATGCTCTTTTGTAAAACATCTCAAGATGACATTTGTTATGAATTGGCGCTATACAAATAATGATCGACTGATACCTTGATCAAATAATATTCCATTAGCACCAGGGGGAAAAAAGCACCACAAAGTTTGTGACCCAATAAAAAATGTATTCTATTCCAGGGATGAACTCATGCATTGGAAAACGTTCACTCACAGGGATGAAATGTTACTAGATTCCTGTGGTTACAGCATCATAAACAAAAGGGAGGGATTTTATACGGGGGCCAGGAGAGCAGTAAGGTTGGCGAGGTCAGTGAGAAGGGTTTAATAACTTACCTCTGTCAGCTGCCTGTAAGTGTGGATCTTCTCCCACAAGACCGCCTGCTGCACTGTGTGTGTCTTTGATCTGCAGGCACATAATGGAAGCAGAGAGGGACAGAAAACAAGGTCAAAGGATCCATACACTTATAAGATCTTGGGGTATCACCTGCATTAATGTATGAAGCTGAAGTGTGTGTGTGTGTGTGTGTGTGTGTGTGTGTGTGTGTGTGTGTGTGTGTGTGTGTGTGTGTGTGTGTGTGTGTGTGTGTGTGTGTGTGTGTGTGTGTGTGTGTGTGTGTGTAACAGACAGACAGAAAGAAAGTGATCATTTCAGCTCGGGTCCATGACTCTAATAAGAACCTCCCAGCAGACGTTAAAAGACGCTGCGTGCTTGATGTTGCAAAATACAATGTTCCTCTCTGTGCTCTAGGAGGCTCCCAGGAGCCTTTGAGAGACAGTTTAATGATGAAAGACAACATGCCTGGATGCAAGTGTTCTGTTTAAGGTCGCTGGGGAGAAACAGGCAGAGTCAAAACAATTTTAGGTCTTTAAAATCCCCTTTTTTAAGATGCCACTTTCGTTTAGAAAGATCCAAGTCACGTGGTGGATCCTCACCTTGTGGAAGGCTTTAAGGAGATAATCGCTAAATCCTTCCCGAGAGTAAATATTTTTCCCTGCAAAATATTGGTATACTGAAAATCAAAATATTGACATTTATCTCTAGCTGGGGAATCTACCTGAGGTGTGAAAAGTGTGTGCTGTTACAGTTGTGCTATATTCTGTTGTTGATGCTTGTAGGCATTCTCTATTGTGACTTTACAAAGAATGAAAATATGGTGCAGAGCTTCCAGAGTTCTTTTTTTTAAATATGTATTAAAGATGACTAAACAGGACAAGATTCCCACACACGGGTCTGATTTGATGACTTGTCGCTTGCTGACATTTTTCCATCTCTGGAAACCAGACTGTAAACTCAACTGTGTTAGTGAGAGGAGTTGCCAAATGCAACGTGACTCACACACTGAGGGGAGAACAGAAACCTGCTTAAGAACGCTGTGACATCCTGAGCAGTATTTGTGGTTTATAAAACTTAACAACACAAAAAAAAAAAAAAAAAAAAAAAACTCTGGCTTAAAACAAATCGGAAAGTTTTTTATGCCTACGTTTCTTTCACCAAGTTACTCTTACAGACGTCTGAAATTAGAATCAACATGTTCTTGTGACGCATTAGAGCATGTTAGACATCTGGAATAACATTTCTATTGACTATTAAATGTATTCTGACATATGTGTGGTTTGCAATTTACCCTGTAACGTCAAGATTATAATAACGTAGTACATCTAAAAGGATTAATACAGTTAATGATTTTATTACATTCTAAATGCAAACCAGTATAAGTTCTTTAAAAGATTTATTTGGGGCTTTTTATGCCCTTATTTTAGAGATGTGACAGTGGATAGAATGGAAATCAGGGAGAAAAAAAGCAGGGAATGACAAGCAGGAAAAGAGACATGGGTCGGATTTGAACCCGGGACACCAGCTTGGAGGACCACAGTCTCCGTACATGGGGCGCGCGCACAAACCACTACGCCACAAGCACGTAAGTCAAAAACTAAAGGTGCCAAACGAGCAAGGATATGACCTAAAAACTAAAATAAACCATCGACTACTCTTACTCATCCCACACAGTTACATTCACTTGTCCGCTTGTATTAGGTAAGGCTTGGTACTGTAGTGACTACATGCAGGGGAAACTCCTGAATGGTTGTAGCTAGCCAGCTATCTTGCCAGATTAAGTCATGTATTCAAGCAGATCATCTGATCCTGGATATTCCACCGAAATAACTTGATTTACAGTCGAATAGTCCATTTAAATCTTAAGAGTGACCAGGCCTTTATCCATTCCTGTTTGCGTCTGAGAGCGAGACAACTGGTGAAGTAAAACCTTCAAGCGGCCACAAACGCTGCTTCAAGAAATCAGCCGGCGCACGGAAACAGAGTCTTGCTCTTGAAAACTGTCTGCCTTTGAAGGATCTTTATTCTCTGCTCCCCCAGCTGCCGGAGATGTGAAACGGCTTAGACATACAATGGGAGCACCGCGGGTATTTGTCCACTGAGAGCCAGGCCCGGTAAATGAAAAGAAGGGCGCACATACCCAGGAAGTGCCTAATTAATTGACAAGCAGATATTTTGGAATTTATAATCATCAAACAGACTTCATTTTGTTCCCTCACCGCCGTCCTCGCCAACCCAGCTTCCCAGGCGACTTACTTAAGAGACTTATCTTATAAATACAGCCCTAATCAAAATAAATGACTAAAAGCTCTGAGGGAGTTGAAGGCTATACACATTTACATCAGAGGAACTGATGCAATTTAAATAGCTGCCTGTGTGTCGACTTAAGGTTCAAATCAGCGGGATTCCTAACTTATGTAATACTTTCAGTGTTGTTTTTTTTCTGTTGTTGTTGCTCACTTTGGCAGACCTATATTCAAGACAGCCAAGTAGGAGAGCTCTGACCTCCTTCTCTCTGTCTGTCTGTGTGTGTGTGTGTGTGTGTGTGTGTGTGTGTGTGTGTGTGTGTGTGTGTGTGTGTGTGTGTGTGTGTGTGTGTGTGTGTGTGTGTGTGTGTGTGTGTGTGTGTGTGTGTGTGTGTGTGTGTGTGTGTGTGTGTGTGTGTGTGATGAATCCCAATGGCAGCTGGTTCAACTGGTGAATGTGTCATATTTTACAGAACCATTTACCACTCAATGTGTGTGTTCTTTGCATATCTGCATGGGTCTTACTGTAAAAGCATTGGTTTAATTCTGGACATGATATTAAAACTTGTTTGATATGTATTATAAAGCTCAGACAACCCTCCAACAATTCTCCTATATTTCTGATTGTTGGCTTCACGCACAACAACTAGGGCACAAAGGCCACTCACACTATGGTTAATGGAGTTGAGGGGCCTTAACGATATGATTTCTGACTTTTGAGTTATTGAGTAGAAGAAACTGTTGTGCCGTTCATCAAGCTTTTTACATCACTGAAACAGTCCGTGACCGCAGCAAGGCTTTTAAAGCCACCAGGGCCTCCAGAAAGATACATTGGTTTGTCGGCTGCATAGCAAGAGTAGAGACTTTGCCAAACTGAATTACTTGGCCTGGTGGTGGCATGTAGATACAGAATAAAATGGGACCTAAAATAGATCCTTGTGGTACACCACAGGTAATATTAGTAGTAGAATATTAATAATAACCTACAGTTTCCTACTATGAGTAAGTCCTTTCTAAAAAAATAAAAAAGGACACTAAGTACAGTACCCTTTGTGCCAACTCAAGTTTTTAGACAGTGAATTAAAATGACATGTTCCACTCTATCAAATGCTGCAGTGAGGTCTAAAACAATAGAAACTGGGCTCTCATACATGAGTTTTCTCAATATACAATGACTCACATTCCTCCCACTGTTGGGCTTATGGTTGACTTTTCCCGCAAAATACTGCAATGACTTATTGAAACAGCCAGTAGCTTTCAGTCTGCTACAGCCATCAGTAATGTCTAGCTAAGGTGAAACCTGATGATGGATAGTTCATCGAGTTTCCTGTCAGCCAAAGTTTTGATGGATATGTTGCTGCCACAAAGCCCAATACGGCAAATTTCATTGCGAAGCCACATCTCTCGGAGTATGAAAGTCCAACAAGCTCTCCTTTAAATCAAACAGAAGCTGCTACAGTTATTTAACACTCAGGTTTCAGCTGTTTTCACGACTTGACCGGTATCTCTGCAGGGGCACAGAGTTTAATTGTAAATGTGGCAGCAGAACAGTGTTTGCCGAGCTCCCAGAATCCTTCTCTGCCTCGTGAAACTGCTGCTAATGCAAACTGAACTGGAGTTTGACATTTGGGGAAGTCTCCCTAGAGTTTGACTTTTGGACAGGAGGGCGGAGTGAAGGGTCGATCGGCACCGAGCATGGACCTTTTGCAGAGCTCTCACTCACAGTAACAAAAAGTTCTCATGCCTTAGAGGTCGCCGCTGTCAGGCCTTTACATACAACCCCATGTGACCATTTACAAAAACAACTGGTGAATTTTTTTACCTGGAGGCAGAACTAATGTTACCTATGTAGAGCTACAGAAGGAACATTTAGAGTAATAATAATAATAATAATAATAAACCTCCCCTGCAAAGAAGCACTCGGTGAAATTCCTTTTTTCACATCCTTGAAAATATTGGCTGCTGTAAGATATCTGAGGGACATGTCACATTACTTGTATGACTGTCTTTGTTCCTGAAAGATCAGCATTGTCAAAAGATTTGTTGAAATTTGTGTGTCTTCGTTCCAAGTAGTTGAACTCCTCATGAACTCAGAAAAATCCACTTCGGCTCGACAGATGATACACAAATCACAGCAGTGCAACTGAAGTAAATTTATTTTGGACCACAGTACCTGTGTGATATACAGTATGCTGGTGTGAACAATCTTTAATTTTAAAAAACCTGTGGGAAGAAAACTATTTCTCGCTTGTCACAGTGGATGTGTTGAAGCTCGCAATGTAGCAAACAGTTGGCTTGTTGGTAATCATAATGTATGTAAATATAAGTTGGAATATTTTTTTGACAACTTTTTATGACGATGAGCCAAAGGGTTTTTTGTATGTATGTGCTAACTGAAAGAAAAGGGAGGTATATATAATGATTCTCAGAAACTACAACTGTTAAGGAATCTAACAACACATGGATGGAATAACATTTCTCTTCCATCATTGAGGTACCTTTACCATTTTTTGTTGATAAAAAGTATGTTTCTGTACATTTTAATTTCTCATTAACATTATCTAAGTTAAGTTTAACTATGCTTTTGTCACATCACTGGTCAGATTGGCATGATATCGCTTTGGGTCTAAGTTCTCTTGAGATGTATACAATTACAAAAACAAAGACAGAACTTGCTTCACATTTATAACTTTTCTTTTTTACATTTATAATGATCGTAGAATGTACAGTGTCTTCTTTCTTTTCCCCCCCTTTTTCTGAAATGACTTTCATTTTTTTAAATGATCATAAAGGAGGTTGCTTGTTGCACCATTAATAGGCCCAAGAACTACGAATATATGCTAAATGTACTAGGGAGAATAATGCCAATAAAAGGCACAAAGGTGAAGTCCAGTTTTCAGGTATCACTCTCTTGATTTACTCAGTTATGCTAGCATTGTTTAATATAATCGGAGAAACAGAACGTGTATTAATCACATATATTCTTTATCCATAATAGTGCATGTTGGACTACAAGAAGGGAGGTTGACTTTTTGTTGTGTTATAGATTTTCAGAATGCATTTGACTGTATTAATCATGAGCTTGTCAGTTTAAAATTTCTAAAACCAGGTATTGATGCAAAATTGTATAATTCTTTAAAAGCTATCTATCAAACCCCAGTTTCATCTGGGCAGGTAAATGATTACAGAACAGGTTGGGTCTGGATGACTTTTGCAGTATCTTAATAGTTTAATGTCAAATGCTTAACAAACAATTTAATACGCACTGTATTTTTCCATTTGGTTTAGGTTGACCATGTTTGAGGATCTGATGCTGGCAGTGTTTGAGAGCAGATCAATGCTGTGCAGAGAGTGTGTGGTGGTGTAAGTGTGCGTATGTGTGCTTGAGAGACGGCGTGTGTGCTCTGCGAGAGGTAAAATAATGACAGGCGAGAAAGGATGGCTGGTGATGCTGTGACGAGAGACAGCGCCTCATATATTTCTAGGCCTCAGGCTGGGCAGCTGTGAGAAACTTCTTCTCTCTTATCCCCTTCTTCCCATCCCTCCCCCTCCCTCCCTCTGTGGTGCTGTTTAAACAGAGGACAAAGACGCCCTGAGTGCTTTTCCTTTTCCGATGCCATACATGGCTGCTGGCGCTTTTCCTCTTCTGTATCTCCAGCTCGCAGCAGAATGACGAAGTGAGTCATGGTGTTTCTAACAAGTGATTCTTTTGATTAATTTTAATGGCGCTTCCTATCAAAATATTCCTCCACAAGGAGAGAAGAGCTTTCTGTCTTTTGGAACATATTTTGATTTATTTTCACGCAAAACAGTAACTTTGTTTCCACGTTTTGCACCTTTTATTTCGTGAGTCATATCTTTTGGAAAGCATCATTTAGACGTTAAATGACGCTATTACAGTGAAAGGGCGATTCGAGGTGGATGCTGCACTTCAGTGTGTGTGTGTGTGTGTGTGTGTGTGTGTGTGTGTGTGTGTGTGTGTGTGTGTGTGTGTGTGTGTGTGTGTGTGTGAGAGATAGGGAGGTAAGTATGATGTTGGTTTGCTAAAGCAGCACACTTGTCTTTGAAAAAACTACAGTATGCTGTAAATTCATGGACATATGGCAGATTTTTAAGTGACTAAGTTTGATGAAAACACACAACTTTATGCAAATGAGGGACACACTCATACACACACATCTTTTATACATCACTGGCACCCTCTGCTGCATCATGGGACACCAGTTCAGAGAAGAGCGTGCGCCAATTAAAGTTCTTTAATCTGGTAAAAAGGATGCATTTCTCTTTATGTATGCATGCATATTGGGTGGTTTTAAAAAAAAAAAAAAGAACGTAGAGGGGAAAGAAGAAAAAAAAAGCAGCAGCAGCTTGCATGTCGCCGTCACACTTTCAGGTCATGCCAGTTGGCTTCCAGAATGTGTGACAGCGGTGAGATTGGAGCAGAGTAGGAACAAGAAAAAGAGCAGAAGGGGAGAGAACATGGCAGCAGAGGACTACCACTTCTACATCAAACGAATGTTGTCACAACAGAGAGACAGAGCCGCCCCTGTTAGCTGTGACATCGTTCAGCTGCTCGTCACACTGAGCGAGGCAAGGTAGGAAGTGTACGTCGAGCCGGCACACTGTTTATTTAATAAAAGAGAAGGGAGAGAGGGGAAGGGCAGCAAAGTGAGCGTGCTGTGGCGTTGTCAAATCGGTGTACGTAGCATGGAAAGGCGGCTGTTTGCTTTTCCCTCCATGTTATCGAATGTTGGGAAATTAAGTGAGGCTTCCAAAACAACGGAGGCAATTGTTGAAGCTCGCATCTTCTGCAAAACCGAATCGAACAAAGAACAAGTGATCATGTAGTTGCATTATGAATATTTGAAAGAATGACAGCCCTTTGAACAAAAAAATCCCTTTTGATAGTTATTCACTCGTGAATGCAAACATCAAAGTTGGAAAGAGACAGCACGGTAAAGTTTTTGTGTGATCTTAAAAGTGTGTAATGGCATCATTTAACACTGTAAATGTTGCAATCTGTGCAAAAGCAGATTTGCATCCATATGTTGGCATTTGAGCAGAAATCAGATGGATCAGCAGAAGTTCTGCAGTCATGCTAACATTTAAAGAAACAGCTAAATGATCAGCAGCCACAGAGCTAGTGTCTGTGATGGGGGGGGGGGGAGGAGGAGTGTCACGAAGACAGACAAAAAGAAAGGCTGTCTCCTAGCGGACGCCTGCATATGTGTGGGCTTGTCAGGCGTCATTGCGTGCCGCTCACCCTGCTCGACACAGTGTAACTGAGGCAATGTTCCCCCATGAAATATTCACCAAAGTTGTCTTTGCTTAAGATGGAGAGGAGAGCGAGGGTGAGAGGGGGGGGAATGTACTGTGATAAAAAGAAAGATAGATGGAGAGTCCCCTGAATGCTCTTGATGTCAGGTTTGCTTGGGCCCTTCACATGGGGGGGGGGGGGGGCGACAGGGAGAGCAGCAGGGGGTCCATTAAATGTTCATACAAATGTACCTCTAACAGAGCGCCAGGCTCTGCAGCAAAGGCCCAAATCACCCAAAAAAAAAAACACTCGGCTGCTCGGCTCTTTAAATATCCAGAGCATGCTTTGGCTGGCCCTGCTGACACAGTTGGGTCCATTCCAAAAGATTTTTAAGTCTTTTTTTTGTAATCCTTCATGTGGAGGCTTTATATGGATTCAACATATTGTCACATCACTTAGGGCTGTTCATGTGGGTAAATTACAGACAGCAAACTCTTCGCTTTCAAGCTTAGCGCACTTTGACGATTAAAAGTTAACTGTATGTATGTTCTTTACCATTCTAACCAATGATATCCATCTGCAAATACCAGACTCTGCCAGTTTTGAACCCTTCATAATTCAAAGGCCTCAAAAGCATACATGGAAAAAAAATAGCGATGGATACCAAGAACCTCTTTAGACAAATTCCAATGAAATAAATGGTGGAAAAACACTGATTAATGACATTTCGCTAGCTTTAAAACTGTCAGCTATAGCACCAAACTGTGGTACCAAAAGTATGGGCTGTACTAAATCGCAATCTCCTCAAACGTTGATACCTCATATACCGTTGATTAAAGCGATACTAAAGAAAAGACAGTGTAATAAGAGCCTAAGAAGCCTGTATGAGAGATGATTCATTAGCCATGTTTTCTTTCAGTGCAGAAAATATTGAAATGGAGGTTGCTGGGATGACATGTACAATGAAAAACGCCATTAGCCACTGTAGCAAGGCAGGGCTCTAGCATAACACAATCAAATCCTTTAAATCCATGTAAAAGGGTCATATCTGTCCCCAGGGTGCATGTAGAACATCATGTCTGTTGAAAATCAAAGAATTAGTCTAAGTGGACTGACATATGGCTAAAACATGAAGGAGGTATCAGAAACGCCTGAACGAGACACTGAAGAGGATGAAACCAAGAGGTATGGAAACTCAACAGCTTACAAGTGGATGAGAATCTCTTGAGAATCTAAGTGTCATCATGATGTGGAAGTGTCATATAGCAGCTTAAATGTCTCCTGCAGAAACAGGAGGAAAGCTTAAGATGCTCGGTAGAAATGGTGATCATTTCTGACATCTTTCAGAAGCCGGGAGAACATTATGACGAATAGAGCGACTCCATCACACCTGCAGGAGGGCCGCTAAGACAAAAGACATTTTACCATGACCTAAAAATGATATGATATCTACAGAAGAAAGAATGAGAAAGGTCGTCAGAACAAGTAGAACTAAAAATGGATTGACTGCATCAAACCTTCATCCTGAAGCTGTAAGAACTCAGAGTGCACAGAACAACAACTTTACTAATCTAGAAGGACAATAAAGAGTTTCTGTGTGCCTTGAATGCTCCCATTTACAGATCACAGACAGTTTGAAGATCAACTCCAAACAAGCGTTTTGCACCTATTAGCTCTAAAGGCATGGCCATGAATACATTCAGTTCTATTGTTTGCAAACACTAGAGAAGACTGCCTCTTCTATCAGAGCCCAAAAAAGTCCAAATTGTGGGGAAGGGGACAAGTTTAAAGAGCAATTACTGTTTTTGGTCAGAACCTGAGAGACTTTTCTTATTTTAGACTCCAGATTTTTCGGGGAGGTTCTTTGATAACGCTTCAATGAACTGTTTTTTTTAATGCCCGAATTATGTCGTCAGAATCGTTGATGAACACAAATCAAAGAAAGGCTCCTCTTAAGAGCTCTTTCAATTACAATGCTGCTCTTTGGAGGATTTTATCCTTTTTATTTTTAAGAATTCCCTTCGGAAAAGAGAGCACCAACATGTACTAGAAATTGTATTATTCCTGCAATCATTCTGAAATAGCAATTTTTTATATTTTGAATGCCGGCATCAAAATTCAGTACAATGCTGCTACCGCTAACAAGTAATAATAATGCTATTCAAATCAAGTCTGTGTATTTCAGGGGTGTTTTCATGAAAAGATGGTGGACAGGAGTTTGCCTTATTATTCACATTCTAAGAGAAGCCATCCGGACACTGAAATCTAATCTGAACCCCAATGTTTTGTTTTTTTTTGTCTATGGAAATGACAGGCTTCTTATCGGCAGAGTGGGTTATTTGAGCAGATCCTCGCCGTGGCTTAGCGACGGGACTCAATCACTGCTGCTCGGCGATAGGCCTCACTTTGGTCCCCCTCCCTTACCTCTCATCTTTTTATCTGGAGGAGCGGAAATGAAAGGATGGTATCTCATACTCGCCACGTCCTCGGTTCAGGAGATGGAGAGAGGAGCGGACATTTTCTTTCAGCTGTAAGATGAATATGTGATTTATAGACCTGCGCTCTGGAAGGAATATGTCCGCGTTTTAGGGACTCTAAATGAACACAGACTGGAGAAAGGGAAGTATTATGAGGTTGTTTGTGTTGCGGCTGACATGATAGCATAGAGCCATGAAATAAAACTAATAACACTAGTAACTGGAGTGACATCATCATGCCGTGGTTCTGGACACTTCATGTACAACTCAGTAGTAATTAAGGCCTATGAACATTTTGATGAAACACAAGATTTCCTCATTTTGTGCTCATCATCTTGGTTTTTTCTTGTCATTGAACGCAGCCAGTAAATATATCCGTAATTTTCTTTTCATATTTATATCAGCGGATTTCAGCAGATGGCTGTCTACCAACGAACCTGGTTCTGTTCAGGGTTTCTTTCAATATCACTGTGGTCAAGCGCTTGTTCATTGGTGAAAAAACGTTGGGTCTCTGTTGATAACCTTACAAAGTTCTTGACCGGCTCTTTATTTAAAGTGTCATGAGATACATTCAGTTGTGATTTGGCACTTTTAAATGGATTGGTTGATTGACTTGATAGGATGTTTGTTTTTAAGAAGCCAGTAGAAAAGTTTAGGTTATGTATCAAATATTCTATAGGTTGAATCATTGCTAGATAAGGGTCACAAAGTATTTCTAAAGGAATTGGTGTATTCATTTAATTAAAACTTTAGTGAACTCATTCACTCTATTTTCGCAATGTACGATGGACTGAGGGAACGGTCCAAACTTGAGAAAACAACCACATTAGCCATGCTTTGTCTTCATTGTCTTTCTTACCTGTTCGACTCAGACAGGGGCATTTTGGGTAACTGCAGGACGCAGAGGTTTGCAGTGAATCCGACTCGTTCCTATCAAATCTGACTTTCACATCGTAAGACGCCGAATGTAATAAAACTTCACCATGTGTCTGGACATTACCTTATGTCTGTTTTACAGTGTTGTCATATCGTGTATATGTTATGTCCTAAAAGCCTAACCAGGGACTGCAAATTAGCCATGGCTAAAAGTACTATACACATTACATCAGTTGCACTTTAATCAGATGTAACAATGTCTAAATGTATTGTCCCTGACAAATAAACTACATAAAATAAGGAGAAGAGTAAGACAATGCAACTTGGCTTGGGATTGAACACCCAACCTTCCGGCTGAGAGATGCCCGACTACTATTGAGTCCAGGCCGCCCACTGCACACTTTACCTATGCACTATACTACTCTTTCCAGTGGTTGTATCTTACAAGGACATTTGTAAAAGGAAAAGACAGGTCATCTTCTGGACCTGAAATCCAGACATTTTCCGGTAGGCTATTTGTGAAATAAGATTAAGACAATGTCCGTACCAAATCTGGTTATTTTGTACGTAATTTTCAGATATATATTTTTTAAACCTCACAAAATTTAGAGGCAATCATCTACTAGTCTCTATCTGAGTGGTTGGGGCAAAATGTTGGACTGAGTAACTGTTACTGAATGTCATGGAAACTCTTGCACCAATGACATCACCAGGACGAGTCAAAAGAACAATACTTTGCCAAACTCTACTGTAACTGTAACAGATCGTATAAAGGACTGTATGAAACATGCAGTTAGCTAGATGAAAAGGAGAGCATTAAAGAGAAACAGTTCGTGAAGACTGATGGAGCTCACCTTGACTTTGTCTCCTCTTGTCAGGATGTCCCAGAGCACGTGCTGAAACTTGAAGAGATCCATCTGATGACCTCCTCCCAACAAAGCCTGGAGGGTGCAAGAAAAAAAAACACTTTAAATCAAAGTGTGATAACAACAACTGAGCAGGCTTTATAGTCAAATGGGATACAAACACAATATATGAATCAAACATGAGCCCCAATATTATCTAAAGCCTCTGTATCTTTAAATACACTCCACAGTCCACGCGTTTTCTCCTTGTAAATTCTTAATATAATCTAATACATGACCTGCATCACAAGCGGACACATCTCCTCAAAAAGCACGCATACATTGTGACGCATATCTCAGGATGCACACAATCTGGCATCTACTTCAGAGTGCCTCTTCGCCCCTCAGGTACGGGCTTATAAAAAGTGCATTACATAACTGATAATAAACTGCACAGCATCCATCTCCCATTCAGCTCACCTCCCAATAATCCCCAGCACCATATCTGCTTATCTATTCAAGTCACCCTCTCATTAAATCAGCCTTTTACAACCAAGCGGAAGAAGTTTACTGCTTATGGAAGTCAAATACCATTAATCAGAGAGAGGGATGTAGTCCAACAGATAAACTGCATGTTTTAATTCACTGGAGGACAAACACATCATTCCTGCTTTCTGGATAAAATCCTTGAGAAGAAAGGGGGTGAAAAATTGTCATGCGAATTAATCTTCTGTCTTTTGCCTGCTGGAATGGAAGTCATTGAGGCGGCACGTACCAGTGGATGACCATCAGTCACAGGACCTCGTGCAAGGCCTGAAAAATCCCAATGTGATGCCGTGTGGTGAGATGGGTATGGAGGGGTGGAAGGTGGTGCAGCTTTCAGTGTTTATTCATCTGAAACAGTGTCCCCTGGAAGCCATTTTGGCAGCGATGCATCACAGCAGGCGCTGACCTTTAGATACTATGCACAATTAAGCTAAGCTAATAAACACACACTGCGGATCGGGACATTTTGGACTAGAAGGCAGGTGCTGTGAAAACAAAAAAAAAAAGTTCTTTTGTGCTTAGGTAGCCTTTTCAAAGCCAAATTGAAATGTGTTTGTTTCAAATGCATACAAATTAAGCTGTGTGCGCAGAGAGAGGAAATGAGCTGAATGCCAGTTTTGTTTGAGGCTGAAGTTCACAGTTTGTTATTCAGTATTCAGCCTTTTATCTTTTGTTGCTGGTGACATGCTCTTTATATCTGAAGCTTGACCTTTGTAAAGGAATCAGCAATTTATAGTTAGACAGTCCAGTTCTACGAAAACAGAAACAATTGGTCCATTAATCCACAGCTGATTGACAGATATTTATTCTGCAGCACTTTTGATTTAGGATTTGTTATTGATTGAGTCAAAAACTATTAAAGATGTCAAATACTTGCTGATAGCAGCATCTCATTTGAGAGGACTTTCTGTTCTTGTCAGTGTTACCAAAGACGATAAAAACGTCAACCTCCAAGACCACAATTATTCGTTCTGAACCTCCGTTTTGAAGCCGTGAATTTGGCATTTTGGCCATCCCCATTTTTGTAACTAAGAGTGACTTTATTTGGACAAAAATGGTGAATACCCATTGTTACATTGGTAAAGACTTTTCAATCACAGGTAGAGCTATGAAAGTACCTGGCTTTGAGGTTGATTTTCCTCTAAATTGGATCATATTTTACTAAATGAACATCATGTTGTTCGTTGAAGGGTTCATTGAGGCTATAAATGAAGTGAGAAGTACAGTATAAGCTCATTTTCATTTCTAGCTTTGTACAACTTGACTTATTTTTATTATCAGAGGAGTCTACCTCTTCTTGCCAGTAGAAAAAAGCAGGTTCAGAACAAGTCTAGATTGGCTTTAATTCTAAAACATAAAGACAGGATCCGTTCTTCTCAAAGTGTGGGGCGTAGAGACAAAACAGATGGCCTGCTGAAATATGTATTGTTCCATGTAGATAGAGCTGGCTAAACACTGAAGCTTCCAACATGGGTGTGCATCGACTCTAGGGAGGAAGGGGTGGGGGGTAGACAGCTCTGTCTAATGTTTGAATTTGGACTGCAGTACCAATTTTAAATGCGTGTCAAAGTTAAATATTGCTCATTCAAACTGTTCCCCTTTAGGTGGGGGGCTTAAATGTACCTTCTCTAAGGGGGTCATGATAGAAAAAGATTGACAACCAATGGACTAGATTCACTTTTATAGTCTTTTGGGTTGTTACGATTCCCGGAATTTGAAAAAACATTTCAAATCTAAACATTTTGGACTGTCTGGTCATTCTATTTGTAAATGTCACCGTGGGTTTCAGAATTTTCGATGGGCATTTATTGCCAATGTTTGTTATCTTAGTAGCTAGACTGTTTTTTGGTGTCCAGTTTATCAGCTCGTAAAAAGCAAGCATTAGATTTATGGTCTGTTTTGAGCTTTTGTCAGTCTGTTCTACACCCATCAAAGTAATCGCATTTGCTTGTTTGCCAATGGTTTAACGATCAGGATAAGAATGGAGCTTATGTGCACCTCTTCCACTCCTTCAGGGTACAAGTGTAATGAGCTTCTGCCTTGTCCACATTACTGAAATGGAATTTAGCAATTCAAAGTCAGGCTGAGAGAAAGGGAACGAGGTGTTTGTTTGAAGGCCAAAATATGAGCAAAGACACAAAAACTTATTGAAGATTCACATCTGAAGTGTACATTTCCTGTGATGTTATATAAATTCTGGTGGTTAAGTTGCACAATAAGCATGTATCACTTTTATGTAACAGTATTGTTTTACATGTAAACTGTATCTGAACTTCAATTTTCCAGAGATTTGTCTCACATTATGTGAAATTTCGCCAACACTTCTGACAAACAAGCTCTCCAGCTGATTTAGTCCAACTTACATGAAAGCTGATAAAACAGTATGCAGAGATATCGCCTTACAGAAAGAGAGAGAGAGAGAGAGAGGAGGCAGTATAGATCAAATAACATTGTTACATACTGTGTTATGTTATTTGATAGATCCAGCTGGTCCCTGAAGCACAGTTCT
Organism: Labrus bergylta; assembly: GCF_963930695.1. Lineage (NCBI taxonomy): Eukaryota > Metazoa > Chordata > Actinopteri > Labriformes > Labridae > Labrus > Labrus bergylta. The sequence continues at coordinate 11,141,298 of NC_089216.1, forward strand.
ACAAATACCACTTATATCCACCTGGCAAGAGAATATTGCGTTTCTAGACGGAGTTATGAAATGCATCACCTTGCAAATATGTGGAAAAACGCACAAACAAAAAGATGAGACATTTATTACCACTAGCCTACACAAGTGGAAAATATTACCACTCCCACGCAGTATTAGAGTGCATACAGCATGTGTGCATATAGAATATCCACATGCATGAGCAGAGAGTCACATGTGTAATAAAGCCGCCAGCTACTTATGTCAATTTGCCTCCTCTAAGCATCCCTGTCACTCAATTTGAGCTTTTATCCTTTGCAAGAACCCAGCCAGCGACAAATACAGCAGCACAGCATGTTGTTCAGAACAGAAAAGGACTCGCTAGTGATCCCCTTTCAGGCCCTCTGACAGACGAGCACAGAAACACCGACCAAAATAATAGAAGTCAGAGGCAGATTTCCCCAAGGTAGCAAGAGCACTAGCTGATACTGAATGGTACATGCAATCCCCCGAGTGCACAAGTCCAATTTGAAGCCCAGATGGTTTTCCAGTGAAACCTTCCCTGATAAATCCAGCCAGGACCAATCACGAAACAAGTAAGACTGAAATCTCAAGTTTAATTTGGTGATCAGGGATTGTTGGGGCAAATCTAGTAGGATTGCTTGGCATGACTCTGTGGAGTTATTGTATTCTTTCATCCTCACATTTCTCAGGTAGCTGTTTCAAAGCCAAATTGAAATGTGTTTGTTTGAGATGAATACAAATTCAGCTGTGTGTACTAAGAGGAAATGAGCTGAATGCCAGTTTTGTTTAAGGCTGAAGTTCAAACTTTGTTATTCAGTATTCAGACTTTTATCTATTGTTGCAGTTGACATGCTCTTGTATCTGAAGCTTGACCTTTGTAAAGCTACAGCAATTTATGGTAAGGCAGATGATCAATTCTGTACGAAAACAGAAACAATTAGTCTATTTATTCACAGCTGATTTGACGGATATTTATTCTGAAGGGATTTTGTTTTATGCTTTATTGTCGATTGTGTCTTTAGCTATGAAAGATGTCAAATAGTTGCTGGTTCCAGCATCTCATCTGAGAGGATTTTCTGTTCTTATCAACTAACTAAACTAACAAGACAGGAGTGATGGAAACAGAAGGGAGCATAGAGGGCATGCATTATAAAGGACAAAGCAGCCTGGTCATTGGCTGCTCTACCCTACCATTTTTGAACCACACTTCAGTAATGTTAAAAAATGTTACAAACTGCTCTGCAGCCATCCAATGCCACTGACTCCTTAGCTAACAGCAACCTCATTAGCAAGGCAAAAGAAATGTTACATGGTTCACTGGGATTTTAAAATTGATCAGGAGCATGACCCATAGTTTTTTGGTATTAAATGTAAGTCTTACGGGTAAAACATAAAAGTTTTACAGCCTTATACCGTACAGAACTTTAGGAAATTGATGAAAGGCTTCTATAAGCACGTAGTAGGCACAGTGGCTAAAGCAGTCAAACAAGCTTCACTGCTACAGATTTATTGAATGTTGTGTATGAGGTCGCAGGCCTTAAAACCATAGCACACAAATACCTCCAACAAATATTCTTTCAGCTACATTTCTATTCAGTTTCAAGAGGTGATCCCACATTAGTGAATTTTCTTCCCGGTCTAATAAGAACCCATAATTTAAGCACGCAGTAAGGCAACTTTCAACTGCCACAAGTCAGCAGCTCTGTCAACATACAGGGAAGGAATCCGCAATCTTTGTTTGGCTAGCGTTGAATAAGTCAACATTACATCAACACTAGATGAATATAACAGCAGTTCTATCAACATATTATCAATATATAGGTATTGACTTGACAGGAACCTGTACCAATTAAACACGTCCTTTATACCTATGGTAATACAGTAATATCCCGTATTTGTAGCAAATATTGAGAATGATCTGTATTTTTGCTCTGAGTCGACAGAATTGAAGGGAACATGAAAACAGATAACTAAGCAGTCTATCTGCTGACAACTTACTAAGATGTGAACAGTTATAGTGAGCTTAACTACATTCAGTGAGTACAGCGATTATGACTTTAGCATCAATTGATAGATCCCCGAAGCTGATAAACCACAAAGTAATCTTCCAATGTACCCACCTGATTAGGCCACCTGAGGCAAAGTCATTAGGAAAGGAAAAAAATCAAAGCTAATACTCCAAAGCTTTTTGCCTAACTTCACTGGGATTTACAGAGGCAGAATCTTAAAGGCAAACATAGTGATAAAGCTGTACTTTCAGCTTACTCCTGACATTTCTTTGCTTATTCAAAAGGCTGCTTGTACAAAAAAGAAGTGTTCTGGATGTTAGAGGGAAATATTGTATATTTCTGCCTCAGTCACATTCCACTTTAAAGTAGTTTACCTTGGACTTATTTTTCAGATAATTTAAAAAAATGTTTTGTGGTAGACATTAATGCAAAAAAAGTCAGCCAGATAAAAGTAGTCTTTAAAAAAGTAGTCCATCTAACAAGCCAATCAGCATGGGAGTGATAGGAAACTTTAACATTTGTGATTTGATAAAAAAGCAAAGTTGTGGATGAACCATTGGTTCAATCGTTCTCAACATGCAGTTTTGATGCTACTGAGATGACCATATTACATTATGTACTGTTAGTGAGACAAGTTGTGTGTTATATTCAATGATCTTCTTTGATTAAAATTAAGAACACGATTTGACAAGTTTGTCCTGAATCAAACAAACAAGTCTAAATATGTATTTCTATCCAATTATTGATCTTACAGTTAGATTTACACATTGTTTTATTTTACTTGGTGAGCCCACAATAAACCACTGAAAGAGAACGGAAGGGAATAAGTCTCAGTTAATATTTAAAAGTATAGTATAAAATAGTATAAATAGTATAAAAGCTCTAAGTCTTATTAAGCTGCAACAATAGGCCAAATTGATAAACAAACAATTGCAAATCAGGGAAAGCTCAATTCCTGTCCTAGTTTAAATAAAGGTTGAATTGGTCTCCATTTGCTGATAAAACCCCTGATTAAAAAATAATCAGTGGACTCACTGTTAATCAGTGTACGATGCCGCCCAAATCTACACTTCACCATAGAGATGAAACCTTTAAGCTTTGGATACAGAAGAGTATTTTTCAAAGATGACACTGGTCCCCGTGGCATTTATTTCATCAGCGGCAGCTCTAACTTGATTTAATCAGAGCCAACCTTTGTGCAGAGTTACACCTGCAAAGCTCAATTTCAGCGTTTAATGGTGTTTAAAAAATCAGGTGTTGTTGTTGGCTTCTTCAGCCATGCTAATGAACGCTGCCTCTTTTCTTAAGATAAAAGCAAGAAGACAGGCAGATGGATCGATATGTGGCTTCGCATCAGTCTATATTTTGCTCAGTATCCGGGCCCAGGGAACATTTCATAAAGGCCATAGGGTCGGCTTATCACGGAGCTAAATGCCAATGTAATTATTAGTGTCTGGAGATAGTGGAAAGGGAAGCACATCCTGCGGCAGTACACCATATTTAATTAATGAATGTCACTCTGTGGAGGGAGTGAGGGGAGTGCTTGAGAACAGAGGGAAGGAGGAGGGAGAGGCAGGGAGGCAGAGTGACACCAATACTGATCCTGACTTAAGTGCACGGGAACACAAAGTAGAAATGCACTATGATGACAAAGACAGGAAGCTGAAATGATACAAGAAAGAACACGAGCATAATCAGGATTTTAGTTCAAGCCCTGTTATATAACAAGCTAATCTTACGATACAGGTTTAAAAAATATGCATCTTTTTTTAATACGTTTCCTCTGTATTGTCAGTATCATATTTTCAAACAGCAGCTGCTGTTAAATCTTCAGCTAAACACCAAATACAAATTGGACGGCGGATTAGTTGGTGCGACACATGAACCACCTGCGAGTGTGGGTGCGTTCTGACCAGGGAACAGATGATGATAACCAGGTCGGTTCAATTTAGTGACAAATCAACCACACACTCACTTTTCAAAAGACGAGTGACTCAGATCATCCTCCAGACTGTTAGACGGGAAAAAAAGAACCCTGAGCAGCTGTGCTCAGTAACACGCAGGGTTTTATTTGCATCCGTGATGCTGTGGTTTAAACAAACTGTTATACCTGTGTGGCACACCTGTGAGCTGTCAACTGCTGTGTTTACTGTAGCTGGTTGACATGAACACCAACAGAGAGCGGCAGGAGCTCAGTGGCCATCCAGAGTGATTGGAGGAGGGTAAGCGCAGAATGTTGAGGGGAGAATTTCTTACTTAATGCATAGAGGCTCTTCATGACTGTTCATTGAGATTATTAGAAGGGACACATTAGAATCTTCATGTATTTGTTGGGGATATGGCTTCAGGAAGATAAGGTCCTTTTTTCAGCTGTTCACATTTGAGTACTACTTTTGGGACATATGTTTTGAATACGTACAGGATCCTTTCCAAAATAAAACATAGGGGGCATTATGTTTACTGATAAAGTAACTAGCTAGCCTAAACGAGTAAATTGTGTGGCTTTGAAATTAGGGTCCTTAATTTCTATGTTTGGACAGCAAATAGTGTTGCCAGTTGTGTCTGGGACAAACATTGAAATATGATTATGTGAACAAGATGTTCGACGCCTCGTTTGTCAGACGCTCAGTCAACTGCCAGTCTCAGACAAACACATGGATCATTCCATTCCAGCTCGATGGGAGTGCCCAATGTCTAATTCCACATAGATTTGTCTGTTTTCTCCAAATAATTCACTGCTCATAGCTTATCTTGGTATGAATATAACCTTATTCATATTTTGAATGCAATTCTGAAAACCACTTGTACTTCAAATCAATGTCCTTAGTGTGTACATAAAGAAATCAACCCATAGTATTGATAGAAGCAGCATATCCATGTTTTGAGAGAATTTCATAGGCTACTGCAAACTTGAGTCATCGGCACAGTTGCATACAATTTGCTGTCAGAACAGGGGCAAGCATCTCTTTTCAACTCAGCCTCTTATTGGCTGTTTTAGACTGTAAACAGTGTATCGAAGGCCGTAACTGGCCAAATGAGGGGTCATCAAATGGTCAGCGGTCAGGCGGCCCCTTTCTCTCATGTCCCTCACCACTCTCTCTCCCCCCGATTTCTGACTCTATTGACTCCACTGTCCTATCTTTAAAATAAAGGCATAAAAAAAAAAAAAAAAACTTTTTTTGTTTTCAACATTAACAATTAGGATTGATTGAAAATGTATTCCCGAATCTCCTGAGTTAAACGCCTTTGTTTGAACGACCTCCATCAATCTGCCACATACAGGATAAATACTGATCAACAATTGTGAAGAAAACCTTACATGGGAACATATCAGAGAGAAGCTCAACTACTCAAACCCAACACAAATGGAAAAATAAATGACCAAAATATCAGCATAATTCCAATTAGGAAGGCTGGAAATAATTGTATTGTTTTAAAAAACGGGGCAAATTTCCAATTATGGAATTCAGCTCTTCCCTGGGTTGCGCCATTTGTTTGTGATTGACAACTCCAATAATCAGCAAGTTATAGTAGAAAGAATAGAGAAATAATAGCAATGAGACATGCAGGGAATATGACAAGTGTAGTTTGTCATTTGGCTGGATTTGTTTCTATAAAAAGTCACCTGATACCAGGGGGAACAATCGCCATCAGTATGCTCAGCTCAAAACCAATTGGGTTTGGTAAACTAGAACTGATCTAGGATTGTGTCCATTTATTTGACAGAGGTGAGTATTTTCTCGAAATGATCATGCCTCCATGTCATGCTTTGGAGAATTCTATTTCAATTAAGTTCATACATGTATAATCTTTATGGTCGGTTCCTAAAGAGGGAACAATGCCTCCATTCATTGCTGATGACCATCCCGCCTAATTTTGTATAACACTGGGCAGAAGTGGTGGGTATTACAAGCCCAAACCAAAGCATGAAAACATGATATGCTGATGATGGTCATGTTTAAACGTGTAAAAAGCTCAAAGCAGATCGAAAAAAGACTTGACAAATGTTTAACAAAAAGATTTCAAAGCATTTTTGCCTTTCACGGCTAGCAAGTATTTATTGTATCTAAGGGCCTGTGGTGTCTAACTGTTCAAAGTTTACTGAAACAAAAGCAGAGTCATGCACACTCATGCCACTGCTGTTCAGCAACAGAGGTGTGAGTCCCGTCTTACTTTGGTGAAGGTCACAGGGGTCAGGTGTCCTGTCTCTTTGCTTTTCCTGTTGTCAGGGAGTATGCACACACCAGGCAGCTTGTCACACAGGGACACAACTTTCCACGATGCCCCCATGCTTCTTTTCCGCTCCTGTCCCCCCTCAATCACAACTTCCCCCCCCCCCCCCCCTCCCCTATCTTGAAGTGCTACTTGAGTCATGACTACACCTGGGACCCTCTCGCCTCTGTGCCATTTCTGTCATCGGATCAGCTGCTGACTCCAGCCCTGCATCCCCCCTGTCTTTTGTTCTCTGCCCACGTTTTACCTCTGAACTGCCTGGAGAACAAAAAGCGAAGTTGAGGCGGCTATGAAAAGGCAATGAAAAAGAAAAAAAAAATAGATCAAGGTCCTGGAAAGCTGCAAAAAAAAAAAAAAAAAAAGATGTCTCTAAATGTTTCTTACGCAACCATTTCTATCCCTCTCACACATTTCTTCTGAAGGCGACACTCCTCGGCACACAGAAGTGGGTATTCTTGTTTGGAAACAATAGCAGGCGGGCTTCTGAGGCAACTGTTAAGCTATTGCAAAGCAGATGCTTTTTTCTCTCGCCAATCAATTTAACACCTACACCTCCCCTCTCCTCCTTCATTCTGGCTTCGGCTCATCAGTTTTAAATGGCACAAGGCATTCTTGCATTGTTCTTTTGACTCACTCGGAGGACGAGAAACGTCTCTGCTGAAGTAGCAGCCCTATCAAGCCTTAATCATCAATAGGGTCAGCAGAATGAAAAAAAAAACTGCAAAAGAACACAGCAATCTCTCAGTGCTGCAGTATGTGAAGACTCGCTGGTTTCTTATACTTCTGTAGAGGCAATTATATTTCAGAGAGTCTGTAAAAACAGGATGAAGATTTGGAAACATTTTTTCTTCCCTCTCTGAGTCTTGTGCTAGACAGAATTGCAAGGGAAAAAGCCATCTGTGTCTGACTCTTATCCCTGGCTCCTCCAGAGCCTGGATGAGCCTGAGCCAGCAAATGTCAGTCGGATAAAGACCAAGCCTGACAGACAGACACAGGAGTTTTGTCATTCCGTGTGTCATCCCTTTGCTAGCGAGCCCAATCTTTGCCGGTCTCAAAAGCCCCGAGATGATGTGGGTAGGAAACATTCTCAGGGTGAACGTCAGGTTGTGTAACTCCTCCAAGTGCCACAATAGCTGAAACGTTGAGGAACGACGCGCGCTATTCTGGTGCCCCCGCGGCCTTTGAGGGCTTTCATTATTGTCTTATGTGCTGTGCAGCGGGGGGTCACCATGGAAACAAAAAAACACATCATCCGTTTCACCACAAAGGATATGAGGTTCTTCAACAATGTTCTTTCAGGAGCCTGTGGTCTGTCTGGGGTCAGAGGATATTGGATGTGACTTGATATCTAGAGTAAGAAAACAGGACTTTTCATTTCATGCGTTTTTCTTTGGAGTATCTGTGATGCAGATAAAGCTTATTAAAAAGAAAAAAAAAAAAAGAGGGTGGCATGGCTGGCAATAATTCAATATTATTGTTAAAAATAACCCAAAAGGAGAGGGTTGTGGTTATTGATCGTAGAAGGAAAAACACCAATTTGAAGACTTACAGGCAATATATTGGAGCTTAATTTAATCAGAAACTACAAATTTAGAAGCACAAAATTTACTTGGTATGTTCTTAAGAACCAATTTGGAGTAGACGTCATGATTATGTCAAAGCAGTTACCTGCGCAGCAAGGACAAACCAGGAGAAGCAGGCCAGATCCCTGATAGAAGCCGTGCCTTTGGATATCAAAAACTAAAACACGACCTCCACTTCAATAGAATGCCTTTGATGAAGAAGCTAAATGCAGATGTCTTTACAACGTCCTGTAAAGCTCTGTTTTATTGCTATTGCTAGAAAGTACATACATGTGGGTCCTTAATACACAAAAAACAATGTTGGGACTCAATGTCCTGGAGGCGCATCATTTGTATGCCTTGATATTGTCTTTAGTAACTAACTGTTTGTTTTGTAAATCGATTTTTGACATCAAATGCATTTCCAAATCAATATTTTGTTTCAGTTAATTGCTTTTCTAAGTGAACAGTGTTCACCTCTATCCTTTAGGGTTCTGCTCAGCCTGTCTGGCTTTCCATCTGCAATAACAACCCGCTCACTCTACATGATCCCTAACAAACGCTGTGTCCCAAATCACTCCCCGTTCACTTTACAATGCATCATACAGTGAGTGAGCATGATAATACTCTATACTATAGTCCACTCATTGTATCCCACGATGCATTGTGAAAAGTAGTGTACAACCGATGGTCACTATCCGAGGGCGGTTCAATGATTTCACGAGCTGAGAGTGGCGTTTGAATCGACTGCTCCCAGCGTGAACATAGAAACACAATAAAGTTTAGATTTGAAAGAGTTTTGACTGAAGAGTTTGAAAAAAAGATTTAAAAGATTGCCAGCAAAGTAAAGTTAGTTTGTCCTGATGATGACAGACACGAGACCACATTCTTTTTTTTTTTTTTTTAATCATTCAAAGTGGCTCTTTATTCACAGCTACATTAGAACGAGTGCGTCTGTGTGAGTCCGAAAGTAATAACAATCATGTTTTTGATTAGTGTAATTAGTGTAAACTTTTACTTCCTTTTTTTTTTTTTATTAGGTGCAATAAAGTGACAAACTGGTGATATACAAATGAGGCAAAAAAAACTAACAAACAGACAAGGTCAGGACAACGGCTCCAAAATGCAGTAAAATAAAAAAATAAAAAATAAGACAAATTAAGACAGCAAAATAAGACATCAATAGACACACATCATACTACGAACAGAAAAACTACAAAATTATATGAAATACCTAAGAAAGGATACAAAAAGTGAAAGAAGCAATAGAGAGAGAGAGAGAGAGAGAGAGAGAGAGAGAGAGAGAGAGAGAGAGAGAGAAAGAGAAAGGGAGGGAGAGAAGGTGCTTAGTAAGGGGGACTTGAGAGGTGGAAGAGAGTTGAAGAGTTGAGCAGTGTGTATGTGTTGAATATGTTGATGTTAAACAATGTTGTGGTGTGAGAAGTGAGAGTTTGTGTAATGATTATGTTTTAGCGGAAGTTGACTGCAGCCGGGGTTATGGGGTTGGTTTGAGAAAAAATAAAAGTGTATGAAAATGCAGTCACTTATAAATTGTGTGTGTGTGTGTGTGTGTGTGTGTGTGTGTGTTTGTTTGTGTGTGTGTTGGGTGTGATTGGTGCACAGGAAGAAAGAGTTGATGGGTGGGATGTTGTGGGGGTAGTTATGAGTTGAGGTTGTTGATTATTGGGTTCCAGACAGATTCAAATTCGGCCGTTTGATTTCTGAGTGAGGCAGTTCGTTTTTCCATTGATATATATTCGGTGAGTAAGTTTTTCCAATGTGCAATGTTGATTTTTTTTTCTCGACTTCCAGTTCATGAGGACAGTTTTCTTGCAGATGGTTAAGGCTATGAGGAGTATTTTGCTGGATGTGATATTTAAGTTAAGTTAGATATGTCTCCTAGTAGGCAGAGTGTGGGTGAACATGGGATGTGGCAGCTCAAGAGTACAGAAAGGTGGTCAGTGATGTCATGCCAGAATTGTTTTATTGGTGTACAGTCCCATGTGGCATGCAGGTATCCGTCTGTGGCGTTTTGTGAGCAGTGTGAGCATAATTTAGAATCAGTGAAGCCCATTTTAAACATCCTCTCACCCGTGTAGTGAACTCTGTGAATAATCTTGTATTATATGAGTTGTGGGTTTGTATTGTTTGATATGGAGAATATGTTTCTGCAGATTTGGGTCCAGAAGTCGGCACTGGGGGCGATCTGGAGGTCAGTTTTCCCATTTTGTGAAGGGTATGGATACTGTTTGGTCAGATTTCAGGATTATTTTGTAGATTTTAGATAATATTCTTTTTCCTTGTTTTGATATTGATTATGTCTGTGGTTAGTGGTGGAAGTTCAAAGTTGGATGTGATAATATTGATTTTGCTTTTTATAGAGGAATGCATTTGATGATATTCTAAAAAGTGCTGTTCCCCAATGCCCAACTTCTGAATCAAATGAGGGAATGAGGCAAGAGTGTTGTTATGAAAAATGTGCTCGAGGTGTGTGATGCCTTTAGTGATCCATGCTGAGAGGTTGAGTGGTTTGTTTGTTTACTGTAAAGTCCGGGTTGTTCCAGATGGGAGTTTGTTTGGTGTAAGAAATAGTGGTGTTAGTTATTTGGTGAAATTTCCACCAGGCTGTCAGAGTTGTTGCTATGGTAGGGATTTTAAAACAGGGGGTGGCGTTTGATAGAGGGGCTAATGAAAGGAAGGTCGAGAGCACATTCTGTAAACACAAATAAATCAGTGTTGGTGCTTCCTCTAAACATTTACATATTACATGGGTAGAGTAATCCCTTTTTTTTTTGGAAAACCATCACCCCAGCAGTGTTTTCAAATGTTAAAAGTGACATTATAGCAGTCAGTAACCAGTCTTCTCTCTGGATTGTTTTCTTTTTGTCGGCCATTTAGAAACATTGATACTAATATGAGTCTCTTTCATAACCGGATACGTGTTAAAGCTCACAGGAGATTTAAGAGTAGTAACAGTTTCATGGGTTTAAACATCTGTCTGATTTTTGTTTGGGGTTAAGCATGTCTTTTCTACACTAATACTGATCATAAAGATCGATCGTTTGATTGATACTGATAAGCTGTTGTACTTAAAGGGAGTTTTGGTTGGACAACATTATAATGAGTGCAAAGTTAACATGAGCCATACGGTAGCTATTACAGCTTCATGAATGAAACAAATAATGTGGTTTGAAAATACTTGGTTCTCTCTTTTATTTCCTCTTTACATTTCACCTTTTTGATGCTTTCCATGAGTGATCTCAGCTCGGCTATTAAATGTGCTTACATTTTCTAATTACCACGAGGAGTCATAAGTTCAGTATTTTTTCCATTATGCTGTATTTCCACTCTAGATTGAAATTACTTTCAACCCACAAGGGTTTCACAGGAAACAATAAAGAACCGCAACAGCGTTAGAGTTTTTAATTTTACATCAGCTTTTACTTCTCACTTCCTCACAGCTGTGTCAGAGATGTATCAAGTTACTTGTAAAGAACATTTTCTACTGCTGCTTTGCAACTAAAACGCTGAACTGGCAACAAACAAAAAAAAAAAAAAACACAGAGGCTATGACAGTGAGAAAGAGCAAGTGAATAGATTCATTGATATGGATTTGTCATTGTCATAGAGCTGTAGCTGTGAAAAGGGACCACTGACTTGACTTGATAAGATGCTCTAATGCACGTTGATATTTTCTTGACTTCTTCCCTTGAAAAGGTTTTTCTCAAAGTTGCTCTTCTCTTGTCTTTCTCTCAAAGTAGATGTTGAAAAAATATCTCCTGCAATTTAAATTCTGGGTTTGTTTGTGTCCACAGATGTCAACAAATCAACCGTGATGTCAAAACGACAGGTTAGGACTTTACTGTTGTGACGCTGACTTGAACTGAAAATTCTTCCCCCGACCTTACTGCTGACAGAATGCATGTGCCCAAAATCAGCTGATTTAATACTTTCTTACATTAGCATCAGTCAAGAATCATCCCGTAGTACTTTTTCTACCTGCTGCTGAAAGTCATGTCATAAAAGTCAATTAAACTTTATTCATACAAAAAAAAAAGGAGTAATCCCTCTTTTGTGTTAATTGTGTGTTTTGTGGGTAAAAATCAGTGTTCAGCGCAGTCACCCGAGAGGCAGCAGCAGAGATGGTCTCAGAGGGAAAGCGATGTCTTTTCTCTGTGGATGCTGCTGGTCGCACAGTGTGTACCCTGTTCTTGGGAGCAGCAGTTACACCGGTGCAACATCAATAGTGTTTGTCAAGTGGTTAAAGCTGATAAGAATACAAATTGTTGCCTTGAGCTTGCTTTCAGGCTGGTTTGACAGTGCAGCCTGTGAGAGGGAATAATCAGCGATGGAGTCAAGGTGGGGCAAACGCAGGAGAGGGATTTAAACTTTTTTTCCCCAAGTCTGACACTAGATTGATTGATGGTGGCACGCATTTCAATCGGCGATATGTTCAGGTTTGGGGGCGAATTCTCAAAATGTGGTCAGGGAACAGTTCAATAGATACGATGTTAAACAAAGACATAAGGCGCAGATACTAAAAACGAAGACAGATATGACACCTCGTGATATAAGACTCCTCCTGTCGAGACTTGTTGAAGCAGCCGAAAACATTTCCTCCTCCCCTCTCTTTCCTGTGACCTCACACTGGTTCCATTACCTCTGCCACCCGTGTGACCTCCAGCACAGCTGACGACTACAGACGCTCGACAATAAAACGAGTGTGGAGGAGACTTTGCGTTGAAGAGGAGGATGAGGTTGGGGGGGGTGGTGTCAGGTGCACAGTCACAAAACAAAACAAAAATCCCTTTGCAGTTACAGGAAGCCCTCCTCTGACCCCCCCCTCGCTGTCGTCTCATCTCAAGAAGAACATGACACGTTACAGCGTTTCTTTTAAGCAGGTCAGTTTTCTCTACAAACAGCGTATCACTCCAGCCTGTCATTTCATATTATATAACTTGAAAGCACTCCAGCTGGGGAAGCAAAAAAAAAATTACGCTTGTGATGGGATGTGATGAATGGTTCTGGGAGGGGGGGGCGTGGGGGGAGATGAACAGACTCCATCAACCCAGTGAGCTTCAGATACCCAGAAGGCTTTTACCACATGACTGTAATCTTGTTGGAATACAGGAAATGAGATGCAAAACCTGAGTATGGCCGCCAGTGTTTACTACCATGACTCTGCTAGCCTGCACATATCTCACTCCCCCATCCGAGTACCTCAGATCATACAGTGTAATACCGTAACTACAGTATAAGCTGCACTCAAACGCAGCATGCCTGTGCATAGTGCCTACACACTGTAATGTGACATCATGGCCTACATGCATACAGTCAGTTCAGTACGACTAGGATCCTAAGTACAGCTTAGGTCTGCAGATTTCTTCTACTTCTAGGTTGCTCTCAGTGACGCAAGAGGATGTAGTGCTCCTAAAAAAAAAAAAAAAGGCATTTCATAAAGTTAAATACTGAAGGGAAAGAGGGGGGGAAAAAACTGCTCTTACATTCCCATCAAGAGCCAGAACTCTCCTCAGAACACACACATTAAATCCTAGAATCACTGCGAGCTCCTTCCAAATGCATGAAAAAGGAAATTCTTGGAGGCAGATGGAGAATTGTTCATTCTGAACAGGAGGGATCTTTCTCTCTCGCTCTCTCTCTCTCTCTTCTTTTTTTTTTTCCAAGAGAGAGAGAGAGAGAGCGCGAGAGCGAAGCAGGGAAGCAGCACCGGAGGCCCAGCCCATGACAAAACAAAGAGATTAAATGACCTGTGAATGTGACTTTCCATTTTTTTCCCATTAGATTGCGCTCAACTTAAGAGGCCTGCTGCCCCCTTCTGGTAGCTGGCGGAACATCATGAAGTGAGCTGAAGAAAGACACCTAACCTCCTTACTTGTGTGGCTTTGATTGATTTGATTCAAAATGTGGGCAACAAAAACAGTCAGACATGTACTTAAACCTAAGATGTAAAAAGTGCTTCACATGCAGCTTCTATGACAAGTCATGATCCTTTATTGAATGTAGAACTTCAGTTTGAGAGCCTAAAAAACTGATTAATCATTCAACACTCGATTCTCATCTTAACTAATATCTTGTACTTTAAAAACAACATCTTAATTCTTTCCTCTGAGATCAAAAACAGCCGATATCTTCCCTCCTACAACACAACACAAAAACAAAATGCAAATATCCCGGCTCCCCCTCTGAAGTGAGATTTCAGTGTTGGCTGGGGCCAAATGTCAACCATCCCAAACAGATGGTATGAAGAGCCGGGCCGAGCGGCTGACCTTGGACGGTACATAAGAGGGTTTGGAGGGCAGTGCAAGGCGCCGGGTGTTTTTTTTGTGTGTGTGTGTGTGTGTGTGTATCAGAGGATGTTGTGAAAATCAAGAGAGCCCTCTGTTGTTGCCAAGAGAGAGAAAAGGTGAAGTCAGGACGGCTCGCTTTGCAGGTGCTTTCTGCCGCTGCGGGATGCCGTCAATGTATCACTGTGCAGAGGAATATCAGGAATGGAGACATTTTATGGTTAATAAAGAGTCTTAATTTACCAAAAAATAATACCTTTTAGTTTGAAATATTGACTTAAGAGTAAGTGTGGTTTATAAAATGTCTACAAAGCTTCAAAGGCAGGATTGAGTTTGGTCTCTGTAAATAATGAAATGAAAGTAAGTTCTAAAACCGCTCTGTGTGACAAGTGTCATGCTACAACATCCGTAGCGCTTCGACGCAATATACTTTATACAAAAGTCTAAGTCATGTTTATTTTCATTTTGCCATGTGTACTGGACATACAGATAAATAATTTTTTTAAATTCAAGCCACGGTGCAAACTGCTCAGTGTAAAACAATATTTAAAAAGCAAATCAGAAAATGAATAGAGATAAAAGAAAGTATAACGATATGTGTCCAAGTCCTTTCTCTTGGGGTGCTGGTGGCGCAGTGGTTAGTGCATGCACCCTATGTATGGAGGCTGTGGTCCTTCAAGCGGGCGTCCCAAGTTCGAATCCCATTTGTGGCTCCTTACCCGCATGTCATTCCCCACTCTCTCTCTCTCTCTCTCTCCCTGATTTCCAACTCTATCCACTGATCTATCTCTCCAATAAAGGCCCAAAGCTCCAAAAATAAGTCTTTTGAAAAGAAGTCCTTTGTCTTAAAGTGACAGAGGAGGGGACAGCATAAGTTGTTGCCAGCGAGTTAAAAAGTGTCATCAGTGTAAAGTGTCCGGAGCTTATTTAGGTTTTCCTGGGGAAGTGAGAGACAGTGAGCTCAGAGAGAGGGCAGAAAGTTAAAGAGCAAGAGAGAGAGAGAGTAGCGAGTACTCGCCAAAATGAGTGGGGGGCTTGGGCGGTTGAGGGGGGGGGGGGGGAGAGAGTTCAGCTTCCTGACCGCCTGGTGGATGAAGCTGTTCATGATGTATTTCATAAACTGATTGTTGGTCTTGAAGTATAAAATTCAACCCTTTTTTTGCATATTTCTTTAATGTATCTGCGTGTATCTGCGTGTATCTGCGTGTATCTGCGCGTAGCTGCGTGTAGCTGCGTGTAGCTGCGTGTAGCGTCTTCAGGTGTATTCAGGTAGATACTTCAGTTTATGGAACTTTAAAATAAGTCTCCTTTTTGATCAATTCAACCTCCTCAAAGGACTGCATGTTCATGTCCATGATGTAGAAACTCAATCAACAGTAGAAGTTGTTTTGGAGAAGCTTAATTATAAACACAAGTCTACATGAGAACACAACTTTCACACACTTTCTTTCCTTTATTTAAACCATTAAAAGCGTCCGCTGGTTCTATACCGTACAGGATTTGCTTCTTCGATAGTTATGGATGCGTCAGAGTTCAGTTTAATGAGATCTTTACGGTCCTGTTTTCCCACTTTGTCCATGCACCACTACCTTCCAACTACACCGTCTTCATTTCTGCCTTGTTACCACCCGATGACAGCTCTTATTCTTTGTATCGGAATCCCCCGGGGTACAGCTACAACCATTAAACTGTGAAACATGCAAGATATTCACAGTTACTTGCGAGCAGTTGAGGGGAATTCCCAACCTTTTCATGCGCCAACAGTCAAGTTTTTTTCTCCCCATGTCTACACTTTAAAAGGTGAAAGTCCTCCATCTTTGCTCTCTTCCTATCACCTCCGAGAAGAGAAGTGCTTGAGCAACAAAGGTTGACTTTTTTCTTCCTTTTTAATCAGAGGATTCCATTCGTAAAAAAAAAAAAAAAAAACATATTCTATATTCAATCTCCTTCCGTTTCTGGAAGACTGAGTAAGGGGCTTTAAGAGGCGGTGGGTAGGGTAGTAGATGGATAAGTGAAATTCACCTCTGCACAAATGCCCATTTCTTGAAAGAAGGCAATTTCCTGCAGCTCTGTTCACCAGCAGAAAGTGTACAGTCCCGGCTCGGTCACAGATCAGCAAATCTGAGAATACAGCAGAGAGCAGTAGTCCTTTCTCTCTGCGAGATTTCTTTCAAATGTTTCAGAGTATTGAAATGATATCTGTTGGCATTCTGTTGTGTTTGAAAGACTGAAATAAGGAGACAGCTCCGAAAAAGACTGGTGCTATTTTTTTCTGACAATGAAAAAGAAAACTCCTCCTGGAAACCTATGATTACCTTTTCCAAAAGTGTGTGAACTTGAATCTGCATTAACGCTGCTCTCTATAGGAGTGGAGGGCTTTAACGTGATGATAGAACACTGGGGGGGAAGACGCGCCAGAATATCTCTTCTCCTCTCCCAAGTGGAGTGCCTCCTTTGATCATCAAATTGTTCTCCTGAAAATCCTCTCTGTTCTCGAATTATCTGGGCCGCTGAAGTGGAAACTGAATTTTCTGTGGAGGCCAAAGCTTCTTAAGAGGGAGGGAAGAGAAGAGAGGTAACTAATAAAATAAAAAAAAAGGTGAAAAAAAATGACACAAATTGAATAAGTGTGCAAAAAGATAAAAAAAAAAAAAAATCATGGTCCAGTGCAACAGAAGAAAAAGTAATCAATGTCTGAGCAGTGAGGAGGAAATAACACCTCTTCTCCTTCTCCCCACATATAAAAAAGAAAACAACATCTTACAGGGCTCTCCATACAACTGTGGTATTTACTACAAAACTTCTACAGCTAATGTACTTTCTGTACAGCAACTAACTTGCAATATTAAAGGCAACATTAATCATATTTATGAGACAGAAACAACAAGGCAACCAATTTGTAGTTGCTTTTAAGGAAAAAAAAAAAAAAAATCACTCGATTACACCGCTCCCAGAAACACAGAATTTAATCCTCATACTGTGCAAACCGTTTCCGTCCTTGGACCTTGATTAAGGTGTTAACACCGGGCTGCTTGTCAGTTTTAATGCAAATCGCCTGTTAAGTACTGTCAATGGCACCCTGTTTAATTTGCCCAGCTTGATCACCGTTTGTTGTGCTTGCAGTTAAGTGCAGATTTTCAGATTCATGCATATTCATTCTCCTCCGATGTCGTTGTACGCATTAGAAATGCGTCCCCATTAGCCCTCAGTAAAAAAAAAAACAAATGAGTGCTAATTTTCCCGACCACGAAGGCTTTCATGTTCTGTCATAAACTTGCTCCACAATGTCAAAAACAAATGTCAAAAAATGAAAGCAAGCGACGACATTTTTGCCTCTAACCCTGAATGCAGCCAACATTTAGAAATCTCTCTATACGCTGAATTTTTCCCGCCTTGCAGCAGGAGATTACATCAGTGTCTTTTTTTGTTATAGCATGTAAGGTTGTGCGTACTAATTGCCATTTATGGTAGAAGAGGGAGCGGGCAAAAGAAGAGGGGAGAAATTGAGCTCTAGCCATTTTGTTTACAGTCAGAGGTTTTGATATGTGCTGCCTGGTGAGAGGGAGGCTGAACAAGTTTCAAAGTGAAACAGACAGACGTATTCCCTGCACCGTGCAGCTTGAGCGGAGATCGAACTGTGAGGAAACTGTGCTCATCCTGTTCAGAATCCAAATGAATGTGGAAGGGACCCTGTGGTACGAGAGGAGAGCACGGTGGACCCGGACTGACAGTCAAATACAGGAAGATGGAAAGAAAAAAAGAACACAGAAAAGTCTGGGCGAAAAAGGATTTTTTAAAAGATGAAGCAGTTTGTTGTTTGCAAAGCTTCAAAATACTGAAACAAAATACATGACTGTGTCTTATTTAAGTATAAGTATTAGATGCACATCTTGAATGATGTATCTGTGGGTGATTCAGTAACCAGTGTGGTAAATACCAAACCGCAATCTCCAGAGTTGAATCGTAACAGCAGAGTGTTAAATGTTAATCTTAGGACAACCACATTGTGCTGGCTCCAATGCGAGACAATCCCAAATAGGCGACCCCAGTATCCAAATGCCCTAAGAGAAGCAAACTTGTTTAGAGCGTAGTAGAAATAACATGAGGCCTCAATAATAGTAATGCTAATTTATTTAGCAATTTTTAACTGTTTACAACTCACTATATATCATATAAAAGGTGTGCATCTCCCAGCGGAGACGTGAGTGAATGAGCAGTGATGAAATTAACCTTTTCTGAAGGCTGTAACACATTTAATGTTATTCTGTGAGAAAGACTGTGTGTTAATCATCTTATTAGCTAGTTAGCTATTGATTAGAACTGAATCATGGGCTTTGAATGCAGCACTTTGAAAACTTTGTGTTTGACTACTCCCATGTTCCTTCCTCCCATTCCAGTAAAGTCGCTTCTAGCGCCAAAAACCAAGACAGTGTTGGATTCAATGCCGGACTAAACACTCGCTACAGCAACTTAAGTCATGTTGTCTTTGATTTAGAGAGCTCATCGGCGCATGGAAATCACTCTTAATGAAATATGTGGAGTATGTTGGTCTTTTAGGGGATCTATTAATAATAAACAGAAGTATCGAATCAAAACAATAATGTCCTCCAATGGAAATGTGGACATGCTTTGTTTCACGTTTTTTGTTTTAAGTGTGGGTTATTAAAGAACTCAAAGGCCAATAAGACAGATTCAAGCCTTGAAACATACTGAACAGAGCCAAATAAATAAGACCCAACACCCTTGGGTGGCCCGCGGACATTGCCCTATCTCCAATGCATTGCAGACTTTATGAAAAACGGCCACTTACCACTGCTTCATCCTCTGAGAGAATCCTCTCCTCATCGTGGACGAGTGTCACTCTGGCCTGGACTTCCTCCACTGTGATGCTGTTGTGGTAAAAAAAAAAAAAGAAGAAAAGAGATGATTAAGTGTTTTGGTTGAATGATGAGGAATGTTCCAATACGCTTAAAATTCACAAAAAGTAAGACGCAAGTTTGAAGGTTAAAGGAAAAACTACTGAATACATTAGCTTAAGTTTATTAGCAAACTGTGGTGAGCAAAGTGCGGATTCCTCATTTAGAAGTTAATTAGGGTTCTTTCTAGTAAGATGTTTTGAACGTGCTACGGCATTCGACACTACAACTGAATCCAACAAGCTGAGCGTTTATTCCAGAGCACCCTGAGGGCAAGAGCAACATCCACTGTAGAGGAAGGAAAAGAAGAAAAAAAAACGTCAATACTGTACTTTTAAACCCTAAGCTCCATCTTTTGGCTTCACAAACATGGATTAAGCTGCACTATCTGTTTGGTCTTATCGAAGTTATAAGTGAGACAGGTGGTTCTTGTGTTTCCCCCTCTGGAGATAGCAGATAGAGCACTTGCTAACTCTAACTCATTGTGTTGGCGTGCAAACAAACTTTAGCGGCGTTTTAAACGGTATGAGGCTGAAGCTGAATGTTCCTGAGCTCTTTCTTTGGGTCAGTTTGGCCTCAGTCAACGTTTCGCTGGCTCCCGCTATCTGTCCTTTCAGCCTATCAGGCTCCAAGTGGCACAAACAACAATCAAATCCCACACACAGAACACCATCTCTTATCCCAGAACACTTAGATCTTTTCTTCAGCCATCCTCTCCTGCTGGTGTCTTTCTTCCACTGGCTCCAACCTAAACTAACATTACTGTGCTGAGATAATGACTAGATCAATCCCAGGAGTCCATCAAAAAAACAGAATAGCCGGCAAACGTACAAAGCGAATGGCTTGTTCCGCTACAGAGGATCAATGCTCGAGGTAAGTGCGGGAGGAAAAAAAAAAAAACAATGGCTCTTTTCTTTGGGAGGCAGCAGAAGAACGGATCTGGAGAGAAAACTGGCTTTGGCCCAAATCACGGAGGGCATCTTTACACGTATAGACAGTGGCATCATGAAAGCAGGTGCTTCAAAACACACACCTGCAGCTGATTTGACTGAAAGAGACAGTAATAAACATTAGGGAACTGGCTCTCACACATACACACACTCATAATCCCGACAGAGAGGAGGGGATAAAAAGCACAACCTGTTCATGGGCCTTTGGGAGGCTCCATCATGGTTCATTTCCTGAAGCAGTTGGTAGACTCTATTTATAGACAGGCATACTGGTACCAGTTAATCCTGCACTGGGCTGCCAACTGCCTGCCAGCTGGCTCGCACTTATGTGTGTGTGTATGCGTGGCTTGGGAAGGTTCGGGATGAAATATTGGCGAGGAAGTCCAGAAGCTACCTTAATGACCAATGAGTGGGGGGGAGTTTTTTTTTTCTCCCTCCCCCCCCCCCCCCCCTCCCCATAGATCAAACTGATGGGAAGAAACTTTCAGAGTAAAACTTTACTAACTACATGTTCTAAATGTGACCGGAGAATCTGAATCTGCTAACCTGCAAACCACCGGAAGAATAACTCATTTCCACAGTTAATATTGGTATTAAAATACAATTATGATGCTAATCAGCAGCATGTTAGCTTCTGACATATCCCTTTATGTATTCAAGAGTGGATATAAAACTTCCTGGATTAGAAAAAAAAAAAAAGGTTGCTGTTTTTGTCATGAAGCAATTATTGGTGGCTGAATGGACACCAAAATGAGATTAGTTGGCTGCATAAATGAGCAAACAATTATCTATGAATCTGCATTAAAGATAATTAGCAATTCCAATCGAGTGGATTAAGAACGGGGTAGTGTTTTGCTAAGTGTCATTAGGGACAAAGCCAAGAGTTTTTTTTTTTTTTTTTTCCGTACAAGATAAAGAGTCTGCAATGTGCATGCTAATCCGCTTCAAAGTCAGCAAATTGCCAGGCAATGTGCAAGCATCAGGTATACCGGTGACTTTGGGCTTTGCATTTATCACAACGGCGGCTAAATCAAGCCTGACACTTGGGCGTGTGCGCTGCAGAGACTCTCAGAATAAATGGTGATGTAGCATACATATACAAAAGCCTGCACCTTGCTTTATTCAAATGGGCATCAATACACGTCCTGCCTCCAGAATCCCATTGACTGACGGGGGGAGGCCGGGAAACAATGGCCGTATAGAAATAAGCGGCACTTGCAGATATTTCAGCTTAGTAATGTGTTTGTTTAAGCGCAGACACCGCTTTGGGATGGAGAGGATGGATGGAGTCAGAGCTGGGGAGGGATTGGAGGGAGGGCAGAAGGGCTGAATAATGGTACACGTCCAGGCGCAGGAATGCATAAGTGGGCACATAGCACTCCCCGGGAAAACCGCTACACAAGCACTTCGTCCTTGATGCGGCCATATGTTTTATAGCGCTTTCTGTTTGCTATGCCCGGTCCTGCTTCTTTTACGGGAGAATATGCCCAGTTAGCTTAAACAGTATTTTTTTTTTCTTCTTCTTCTTCCTTTTTTTGGACCAGGCGTGGTGTGGGTAGGTTGGGTATAGCAGTTGGGGGAAAGGCATAAGAAGGGACAGACTCATTGGATATTAGGGGGACTATTTTTTTTTTCTGCAAGCCACCAGCAAATGTAAGGCTCGAAAGCAGAGGTTAAGCACTGCTCACGACAGCAAGTTAGGCAGCCTGGGTGGCAGAGTGTGTGTGTGTGTGTGTGTGTGTGTGTGTGTGTGTGTGTGTGTGTGTGTGTGTGTGTGTGTGTGTGTGTGTGTGTGTGTGTGTGTGTGTGTGTGTGTGTGTGTGGGGGGGGGGGGGGGGGTGACAAGTGGGTCTGCTGGGAGTTGGAGATTAAACAATGCAAATAAAGCAACGGATTACTTTTTGGAGTTCACCGGAGAACAAATAAGTGTAGGAGTTTTTAGGGGAATTAGACGTGTGCACTCAGCTCAGACTGATGAGACTTCACTGCATCAGAAGTCAGGCTGGGACTAATGACTGTATACATATTGATGGGAATTAGGTACTAAGGAAACATCCATTTATTTTATAGGACGAGCAATAGAAGAGGTGAGAGCAAAATACATGAGTCATGATTTTAATCCCGGTTGTTGTTTAGGTTGTATGTGCAGCACTTTGCTGCATTTTCAGGAAATCTCTTGAGGACTACAAGACTTACAAGAGAGAGAATACAAAGTCTGTGATCTCTTTTCCATCTGACATGGTTTTGAATCCCCTGATGCTCATTTACAGAAATTACAGGTTTGAATCTTTACATCGAGTCACCTTTGATTTATAAACAAAGCTGTCAATCAACCTTAAAACCCGCCCCTGATGTGAGTCATTGTTCTTTGTTAATGCAATTTGTACGTGAATTGCTTGATAGTAATAAAAAGAATCTGCCGATGAAAAAAGCTTAATACCATATATATCATACAAGTCAGTGAATGACGCAAGGATGAACCTCCTTTTTGAGTTTTTTGAACTGAAATCTTGTTGTTCACACACACGTTTGCTTCAGCTGTTGTGAGTCCATTTCACCTCGCTGATTTTCATCATGCAGTGGTTAAAGTTGGAGGAGCACAATGTTCAAGGACACTAGAAAAAAAGGTACCACTGAAATACACAGCTAGAGCTGAAAAACTTTCGCCTTGCTCCTTTTTGCCCAGTTTTCATGCCCACTCTGGAACATTTGATGAAAACTGCACAGTAGGAGGAGAAAACACGCTTTAAGAATTTCTTCAGTATTGGATTTCATAGCAATCTAAATACTGTGACAGAAGGCTCTTCACCCTGGCGAGAGTCAAATCCTGAGGGGAGAAGGGTATCAGTATAAAAATATCAGTGGTGGCGTTTGGTAAAAAACTGAACAAGGGAGTTTTATATATTAAGAAAACCTTTTTTCCCAAACTGTTTTTAAAGATCTAAAAGCCCTCAACACAGATACATGTGAAGTTTTGGAGGGGTGTCTTAGATTCTACGGTCATTATGTGTTAGCATGAAACATTACAGCAAAACTAAATAACAAGATAATCAGTATATCGAGTTACCTTCCATCTTTATTGCTGTCCAGTAACTTGAAAGTGCTGCTCACTGTGCCGTTCTGACGTTTGAGATCTATAAAAAAAAAAAAAAAAAAAAATCAAAAAAATTCTAGGTTAATCCAAACTTATCTGATTGTTTGAAGAGAAACAGTAATCTCGCTTTTCATATTTTAAGCACAATGAGTCACGCTGACAAAGAGGTAATATTTTTATAATTACAAAGCTGTTTAGGATTTTCTTCTGTAATCACCAATCAAAGTTATAAACACTAATCCATCTGAAGGCAAACTGAGAGGCAGGGATGGAGAAGAAGGACAGAGCTGGAGTTGGATGTGAAAACATGGGGTGCAGGGGGGGGGGGGGGGGGGGGGGATGGAGGATGGGGGGGGGGGGAGTGCTTTTTGGGCAATCAGGCAATGAGTCAGTCACGCTGTGCAAGAACATTTGGTTTCCCTGTAGAAGAAAAAAACAGCATGTCAGAGTCCAGAATGCAATCAGGAGGCTTTGTGCCGGAGCGGCTGCTATGACAGTGATTTCCCTCCTCTCCATTCAGATGAAAAGGAGACGCACAAACTTCCCTGGCCCCCGTTTAGCAGCGAGCATGTGACCCCAGCTGATTCTGGGTTTTTTTTTTTGTGAATCGCATTCATTGGGAGTGGGAGGGGAGAGGAAGTTCTCTTAAGCATCTCCAACATCATCAGCGGAGTGGAGAATGTAAAGGGGCAAACTGATTGGCCCCTAAGTCTGGGGAAAAGCACTTTACATAATGCTAATTGCACATCCGCCGCAATTACCTTCCCGTGCTAATTACAGAAAAGCTAATTGTGAAATTAGCATTTTTTTTTAATTTTTTTTTTTGCTAGTGTACAGTAGCATGCCTGGTGAAAAAAAACTCACAGATCCCAAGTGCAGCCTTTCCAAAATGAGTCTTAAATCCTTATTTATAAAAGCATGCTGTTTTTTTAGATTTAACTTTAATAGGGAGCAATAAATGAACACGATCAGAGGCGGCAAATGTTTATGGAGGAGCCAGAATCCTCGCCCCTGTTGCTGCCTCTGTTCAACCAAGGGGAAAAAAAAAAACGCAATTTGCTAATATTCCTCTGCTCTACACACAGCATCTGTCATATTAGTGGCCTATTCTTCTGTTTGAACTGAGCTCTATTCCCAGCCTAGTGCTTGACATTCTCAACCCATCCTCGAGTCGTTCGGTCCTGCAAAAAAAAAAAAAAAAGAAAGAAAAAAAGAAACGAGAAGCGCACAGCAGAGGAAGAGAAATGGTTTCATCCCTCCCCTCTACTGCAGAGCTGTAGCCATGAAAAACAACCATAAGGAGAATGGATGGAGGAGAGGAGAGGAGAGGAGAGGAATAAAAAGATGGAGCGGGGAGGGGGGGGGGGGGGGTGGTTGATGTGGTAAAAGGTAAGAGGAAGAGTGGGAAAGAATGTGGAAAATAAGTGAAAAAAGAGAGGAGGTTTGGAGACAGTGGCTCTTTAGGCCGATGGCACATATAGGGGGCTATGTTTACTAATGGACACCATCACTCATCCGCCCATGTTGCCCTGGCGATAGCGCGGCACACTCGTAAAATAAGCGAGGCACAAAGAGAACAGAGAAAATGGAACATATCAGCAGGAGACTGCAGATCCACGGAGCACGTTATCCATACAGAGCTTTTCTTTTTCTTTTTTGTCGTTGTTATTGTAGGCGCTGCACTCACAGGCAAACAAAACACACATTCTGCGTTCTTTTCTAGACACTCTCAAGCAATATTTCCTGGAAGGAAATTACCCCTTTCTGAGGAGGAAAATGCTTTCAGATGAAACATTTCAAAAGGCTGCAGGTGTCGCATTGAACTTTTACTTCACAGAGCAGAGGAGAAAATGTAAATCTCAATATTGGATCTGCAAATAAGCGTTTTAACCCTGAAGGGTGCAGCAGATGGTGTGGATTTACAGCATGCACAATGATTCAGCTTCTGCGTCAACATTGCAGCACAATAAAAACATTCAAGTGTACAGAAATAATGATTTAGATTCATCCGGGTCGACCTTGCAATGCCTGATTCTTACCTATCTTTACACGGTTCCTACATTGTTATTCTCTATTCGCTGTTAATACTGGAAGTGGTTTTAATAACACACGTGTTTGATATTACACTCACGTTATCATTTTCAGGTTTTTTTTGCTGTCGCTTTTCTCATCTTTCTGCTCTGAACAGTTTCTTGAAATAAAGAAAGAACTCAATGAACTCAGCTTTCTCAGATAAAGGGTCATCTCCTACATTCCAGGACTTAACGTTAACACCACAGATGCACCGATACATCGGTATCGGCCGATATCAGCCCTGTTGACAAGACATCAGAAAATAATGTGGCGTGAAACAATGTCAGCAGCTGATGTTTCTTTGATGAGCCAAATCAATTTAATGCTGACATCTATTACATCTAACTATTAATTCAGAGAGGAGGGTTTTGATTGGACAGATGAAGTCAACACTTGAAAAAACTCTCACTTGTCTTTATTGTCAAACGGGAGAGAAAGCGGTTTGAGGGAGTCTTGCACCAGAAGACAAACATCGGTATTAGAATCGTCAATTGGCTTAGTTGTTATCTCAAAATATCCGTATCGGGCCTGATTTTCCCAATCGGTGCATCTCTAAGTATCACACATAAACTTAAACTTTAGAATTGATGATAGCAGGGAAAAATTATAGAGAAAAAACTGACAGCTCCGGTGAGTTTTCAGCTGGTTATGGAATGGACTGAAATTGATAGTGATGCCTCTTCATGAGCTACAAAAGCACACAAGATGATCAGAAACAAAACAGATTTCCATCATTGACTGATGGATGGATTAGGACTTTAGTGTCTGAAATGTGTCCTTCTTCACAGCATTTCCATTTCCAACATAAAAATCAAAGACAAGATACAAAGATACAAACATTTGTGCCGACATTCAAACACCAAACTAATATTCAGAGGCCTGCAACTCTATAAAGTTATCTTGAAGCTGCTGCTGCTGCGCGGGGTAAGTGGGAGACAGAGTGAGACACAGCCTTTGTTTACATTTCCACAGTGGCTGATATGATTGACTAGTTATCATCAGAAAAACTTCTTTCCACATGTACAGGACAATATGGACAACGAGATAAGCAGCACTCACAGCAGCTTTAATGATTGGATAGAGGGGGGCCATGGTGGTGTATGGAGCCAGAACCTCAACATCCCTTTTTCAACTTTGTTTCCAAGTTCTGCTTTCTAATAAGAGCATAAAATACAACAATAAATAAAAGAATGAATAAAAGATAGGCTATGAAAAATACTAGAACGATGGACGGCCTTCTTTTCAAGAGGCGTCGCAAGTATCTTTAAATGAAATATCCATTTCTTCAACAACACAAAGTCAAAATACTAAAGGACAAAGTGCGCTTCCTTCTTTGTATCCTATTAAAATAATACATTATACATTCGAGTAACTGAAGGGTCTCACTTTATTTACTCGAGTATTAGGAACACTGAATGTTTCACCCTGGATCTGTT
The DNA here is from genome assembly GCF_963930695.1 of Labrus bergylta. NCBI lineage: Eukaryota > Metazoa > Chordata > Actinopteri > Labriformes > Labridae > Labrus > Labrus bergylta. The sequence continues at coordinate 11,167,888 of NC_089216.1, forward strand.
GTTTTATAGCAGTGGTTCTCCACTGGTGGGTTGCGACCCAAAAGTGGGTCACAGAGCCGTTTTCAGGGGGTCGCGACTCGAGGTCTATGAAGCTCATTTTTTAACAAGCTTGTTCCATTCAGTTTCTTTGTCCTATCAAGCTTTGTACCGTCTGAGGTCCAAACCGCACAATTCTTCTTCAAATAAATGTGATTGACTGAAAAATAAAATACATTTGGGTTGGGATTTTTCATGAAAGAGTAGTCGGTGGGTCCAGTTGATGTAATGTTGATCCACTGGTTTATAGGAGACTTCAGGGGGAATTCAACTGAATTACTCAGGAAGGGAGGGAGGGCGAAGACAAATATTGAAATGTCGTAATTCAAACAAAGGCTAAACAAACGGTTTCATCACTGAGATCGTTTTGAGGGGCTTAAATTGTTCATCGGATGAAAAATGTGATATTTATAAAGGTGTGAACAAACACAAGGATAACAGGTGTTAGACGAGCTCTCCCCCAGTGCCAATAGAAACAAATATCTCAAGGTGCCTTATATCAGAGCTGAAGGATAACATCATTCTACAAGCTCCCCTCGTGTAACTTTACATATTTGAATCTGAAAACAATATTTGAAACATCAAAACAACATGAATGCCGTTAAGGAGCGGGTGAGCATTCACAGGTAGGTGATAAGATTTCATAGCAAGATGACTTTGAAGATCCCTCGTGTGTTTCAGGTGTAGACGGGGTCCTTGCATCATTTTGGCCTCATTTTTGTTGACCTGCCTTTTTAGTGAAATAGCTTCACGCCTCTAAGCTTCGTTATTAATATGGTCAAAAAAACATAATCAGTTCCCTTTCAAAAGAGAACAACAACCCCTTCTTAGGCTTTGGTACATCGGGGGAGCAGATTAGCTTTTGTTATTCTAAGAGCTTTAGTGCCACGTCTTATTAAATCCCATTCATTTAGTTCCTTAGTTATGCTGAATATCTTTATGGTCAGTCGATCTCTGAATAAACTGGTGCTATTTTCTGTGTTGTTTACTGACCCTAAAGATTCATTACAGGATGGGGAAACCTGCAGTGATTCCTCCACTGTAGAAAAACAGGAACGTGACTGAGAACGTCTCATCCTTCTGCAAGAAAACTGAATCAGACACTGAAACAGGAAATTCAGATGCAAAAAAACAGTGAAGGAAGTGATGTTGATTAGGAGGTTCTTTCAGGGAGATATTGCATCATATCCCAGTTCAAATGGACAGTGTGTCTCAAACACTTTGTGAAGGTTACTTCAGCGTAAGCCGACCGATATGGATATTTGGGGCCGATACCGATATCATTATTGGGGAAACAAATAACCTGATACTGATACATTGCCCGATATCTTTCTTATGTCTATGTTTGATATCTAGAGATAGATAGATATACACATTTATTGTGTTGATCCCTCAAATGCGGTTATCAAAGAAGATCAACAGTATGACAAAGACAAGATGGTCACTCAACTGGAGAGTAACTGCACATGTACGTGCATCACCGCTTTACACTCTGGATCTTGACAGCCAGAAAGAGAACTGCAAGTGTTAAACAATGTTAATAATCTGGTCAAATCGGCCAATATCTGTAATAAAATTAGCCGATAACCGATAGTAACTGGATATGTAATATCGGCCGACATTATCGGCTGGCCGATGAATGGGTCGGGCTCTACTTTAGAGAACAAGAAAACTAAAATTAAACATCTTCAGGGGTAAATCAAAGCCGGTCTGACTGCTGAGGCAACCTGATATCTCAGCACTCTTAAATTATGCCATGTGGTGTCTCGCTGCACTCGTGTACCTTTGGAGAACACGAGTAGTAGAGAGACGGTCCGCTGCAGAAATCAGGTCAACCACTAGATTAATGATGAACTTGAGGAAATCCCCTCAAACTCCGGGTGAACCCAGAGCCTGTGTAGCTTTGCATATTTGGGCGCACCATTAAAGAGATATAAATGCAGTTTGTCTTTACATGAGGGGGGGGGGGGGGGGATCGTATCAAATAAACATCATCAGAGGAGGAAGAGACCTCCATGTGAACCCAAAGCTTATTCAGGTTGGCAATCAGAGTTTTTCTTTTTTTTAGCAAGCACACATGTTCAGTGTCCTTTCTGACTGGCTGGGAAAAGCAAAGTCTTTGTTATTCAATGAGAATTTACACAGAACTGTATAAAGTGTGAGCAGACTTAATATACCAAGCTAGTTAAAATGACACCATACGATGCTATATCATGTAATAGCATACCAAGTAATCTACTTTATTGTCCCCTTGAGGACATTTGTCTTGGACTCAATGCTACACAAAAAAAAAAAGCACAACGCTAAATGAAATGCTACGGCTCGTACTGTAAAACAATATACAATATCTTCAAGTCCTGCAAAACTGCAATGTTCCAATAACCTGTCCCTTAAAAACTTCTCAATAACTGTGTGTGAAGCCCCGGAGATATGTTGGAGCGACAGCAGCACTGAAGGGAAAACATAGTTCAGTTGTACTTTGCAGGCTCAGCTGTATGTTCTTCTGGCTTTTCATTTATATTCGGAGACATGCCATTGACAGGTCATAAAGGGAACGACAAGACAGTCTTTGTTGTGATGTTCTGGTATTTAATTGAGATAACACACAGATTGTCCCTGTGGGCCCCCTGTAGTCTGAGGATCAAGTGTTTTAGAGACTGAACAAACAATGAACATGGAGAATGTACATGTAAGAGATTTAAAAAAAAAAGAAAATCTATGGGAAGTAATATTTTTTTTATTTCTACCTTTATTAATAGTTTGACAAATCATGATCTTAAGTTAGGTGATGAATTAGGTTGGAATTGCATGTAAAAAAAAAAATAATAATCATGGCCCTCTTCTTAAAGCAGCTATGAGGAGCTTTCATGTTGTGTTGATGTTGCCGCCCCTAGTGGGGGAAAAGATTTTGCTGATTTTTGTCCAGTATATATTTAAGAGTGTTTCATGAAGAAAAAAGTCCTGCTTCATTTCAACTGTCTAAAAAAAACAGCTTACTGTGGAGTTTATGTCAGGGAGCATGTAAACAAATACTCTTTGGGTTTTGAACCAATTCATCCGGACCCGACCTGGTGGTGGCTGTGACAGGCATTAAAAAATAACTTCGACAAAACGTCATCGTCTGAAAAGGCAGTCTACTACCTGACTGTCTGTTCTGCTTTTCTGGGTCATACAGAGCCATCCTTATTTAATTGAGTCTATCTCTTTTAACAGGTCATAAAGTCTGCTCGGTTTAATTAAGTTTAATGAGATTTTAGGAGCTTTGAAAATTAAGAATCCTTGTTTAAGGCGTGCAGTTTAATTTAAAGAGAGAGTCAGTAGCTTTTTCCTTAAAAGTGCAATATAGACTTATACAGAAGAAATGCCACTCAATCATCACGTATGGGCCTCCATACATGAGTGGTGGAGAGCGGTCCTCTGCCTGTAATTTGAAGTTTTTATTTCTGTGTACACTGGACTTTTTTTGGGTGCGTTCCCCCCCAGCCAATGACAGCGCAAAGGTGAGTTTGGGATTAGATAGTATTCAACAACTGGACAAACAGGGGAATGAGACGGACATGGTTCTAGCTGCGAAGAAGAGGAAATATAATCTCATAGTGAGGCGAAACACCACGCGGATAAAGCTTGATCTAAAAAAAATAATAATTTTTTGGACGCAGAGTTGGCCTGCTTTCTGTTTGACAGGCGGGTGCCAAACACTGGTGGTTAGCTTGCGCTAGCGTGCGGTAGCTTGCAGTGTAGGTACAAGCAATAAACGTACACACTAGTTCCCGCGATGGCCGTGCGCTTTTAAGGGCGATGAGCTCAGGAGGACGGGGGCACGGTTGGAATGTCGTGTTTACAACTACATCTACTGGACAGTAAGGAGGACATCTTGTTGTTGTTTCAGATATACTGTGACAGTGAGAGTAATAAAAAACCAAAACACTTCCCACACTTAAATCCAGCACATTCTACATTTTGATGAGAACTCTGTAAATAGAGTTTAGAAGGAGCAATATCTCTAAAAGCTAGCTCAGGGCCATGCCAGGCTGCATTAAAGATTCAATCAAATATTCAGTTTAACTCTCAGGAAATGACTCCCTTAATGATTACTCTTCACCCTTACAATCTCTTTTTTCCTGTTTGCTTTTTTTTTTTTTTTTTTTAGCTCTTTAAATGGAACCAAATTAAACTAGCCACCTCCAATATTAACAAAAAGGCCTATCAGCACATCCTTAGCAACCTAAATTAAGATAGTAATCAGCATGTGTAATAGTTTACTGACAGGCCTCTGAAACTTTCATTCAGTTCCAACACACAAGAGCAACCACACACACACACACACACACAAACTGTCATTAGAAGTGCATAACAAAAGCCTGGATGGATTGCCAACATGGACAAGACATGCCAACGCAACCACGGAAACGAAAATTGATGGTTGTTACAGCCTGAAGATGAGCAGTAATGGAAGTAAAGGATGACAGCCAAGAGAGCATGGGGGAGGTGTGATGACTAGCAAAGGTCAGCTCGCACGGCGGGAAGCATGATGGATGCATGCTTGGAGGAGCCGCCAAAGTCAAATGACCTTTATTGCAATCAAAACTTTGACTTGAGGGACGGATTGACACAAGACACACAATCAATCGGCGGCATTTCAAAGGGGAATGTAAAGATCATGACGGCAAGGAAGTAGAAATGTGCCCAAAAGGCATTAATTTAAACGAACGTGTTATTTTCGTTGTGTATTTACATTCAGATCAATGATCCATTTTCTTGTCAAAGGCGTGTATTTGTGTTTTTTTCTCTTTTCCTTGTGGCATCAGTGCAAAAGATTGCAGAGAACCTTTCCCACCAGTCCCCACAACTTTTCTGTACATTCTCACACACACGTCTCAACGTCACTTTAAATGCCGAGCCAGCCAGCGCTCTGAGCGATAAGGGAATTTTGCCTGTGAGTCATACAAGAAAACGTCTCTGTGAAGGTTTGAGGGACGTTAAAAGAGGAGTGCTATGGGACTGCAATATGCTGTAGCTCAGCACTCCTCTGCTGGTCCATTTATTTCAGCGGCAAAGGCAGCTGTGTTTAACCCCTTACGGGTGCTTCTGACGTGCTGCCATTTGTCATCTTGAACGCGCAGCCCGCGGTGCGAAGGTCAATTTGCTTTAGTTCAGTGTAAGGTGGAGCTGAAATAAAATGGAAGGCTGCCCTGTGGTGGCTGTAACAATAGCCTAACTATGTAGAGAATTGCTTTGAATGGAGTCAAACCAAATCATAGCAGGTTAAAGGTGACAGGACGCTTACCGCTGTCGCCTGCCTCCAGCGCCTTCAGTGTTTGCTCTTTGAGTCTGTCGGCCTCGTGTTTCCTCCTCCGGTGCTCCTCTAGTTTGATCTGCAGGTCCTCAGCTACCTGCTGGAGGTCTCTGAGCTGAGCCTGCAGAGAGGTGAAGAGAAGACAAACACAAGAAATGTATTGGACCCTTAGGATAATCCAAGGAAACTCAGTTTGGTAATCCCTTGTATTTTCATATAGCGCCATCATGAGGTCAAAACTCACATTCTTCCAACACCCCGAGGGGCAAAACTAATTGCATTCCCATCCGCTTCAGCATTTCACTGTATTCAGTGCTTATAAAGATAATATTAGCATGCAATTAGGTTAAACTAAGATGGCGAAAACACGGTAAGCATTTGACCTGAAGAGCATTAGCGTCGTCACTGTAAACATGTGATCATGCTGTTGGTAGCAATTAGCTCAAAACACTGTAATGAATATAATAGAAACAGTTATAGTTTGTGTGTCAGTATAACTTCTCAGAAAGTAATAATGACACACAACCATACACACTGATGGTTCATTGTCCTTCTTTATATTGTCATACAGTCATTGTGTATGCTACAATCAGGCCAGCCCACACAGAGAAGAATGGGCCCCTGAAAGGCCCAGTGAATGGGCCCTCCCAGGATATGATTTAAATCAACATATGCACCTTCAATCAGTACTGTTAGCACTAGCCTCCTGGCTAACGTTACCTCCCTTTGTGCTCCCCTATCAGCCTTTTAGAGCTGACTGAAGTAAGTTTGTTAACAAGTTCTTATTGGGGTCAAATGCCCGAGGCTGCTCACTCCCCCTTTTCTTCTTCTTTCTTGATTGCTTTCATGCTAACGTTGTGCAGGTCCTGGAATGGCTATGCCCATTCCAACACAACTGGCATGACAGTTAAGTTCACCTGCCCCGCTTACATCGGTAACATTGAACTATTCAGGCTCATATCATTTGAAGAAGAGTTGGGTTTACATTTTGAAACAGGCTTCATTTTGATGAAGCAACAGGAAATAAACGTGTTTTTTTGAGTATTCAGGTGTAAAATAAAATGTGGTCATTGTTGATTAAAATTCAGATGGACAATGTTTTTTGTTTTTTTTGCAAACCTCCATGGGCCATCCCCATTCGACTGGGCCCGATAAACCTCCCCCCCCCCCCCGAATGGTAGTCTTGGCTGCATTTGCACCCTTATGTACAGATTTTTAATCTAATGTTTTTCAAGAGTCCAGAATGCAGACTCAATGGTACCTTTCTGACAATAAAGCCACTGAAATGACAATGAATACAGCTTTTGAAAGAGGAAAACTGACTCATAGCCCCGGAGGCATTTATAGATAGAACCATAATGATATTTAAAAAAAAATAGGATTAAATTTGGCTTATCTTTTTCATTTCTTTATTCATTAATTTATATCCACCCCCTCGACCAACCTGAATGTATTGGTTATGGTTTTTTTTTTCCCAACAGCAGTGGACTATTTAAATCACTTGCGTCAGGAGGTGTTGCTGTCAGACCAAAAAACGACAGCTTTTGACAACCCAGCACAACCTATCATCACTCCCTGTAATGGACCAATTAATATGAAAGCAGCAGACATGCCTTGTGTTTGTGTGTGTGTGTGTGTGTGTGTGTGTGTGCGTGCGTGTCAATACAGCCTCATCTCTCCTCAGAGACTCTCATAAAGCAGTGATGGATTCTGCTCGCTGTGGACAGGGATGACTAACTTTCTAGGACACGTTGCTTGCTTAGCCACCTTCAGTTTGCCGCAGTGATTTATGGACTCCATTTTAAGAGTACCAGAAGGTATTTACTTGGGAATAACACCCAGAACATGTTAAAGGATTTAGGTTTGTAACAAGGAACCAAAAAGCTAAAGCATTACAGTCGATGTTGTTTCTCATGAACTGCATACAAAGATCAGAAAATGTTATGGTTAGACTATTTGTATTAAATATCCAGATGTGCTAACGTAGCACAGAGTGTTATCTCAAAGCCTTCTTTACTTGTATGTTTACTTACTCATACAGACAAATACTCTGAAATCTGGAAGGAATACAAACAAAACTCAAGGGTAAAAAGACGATTAGCTAACACTCCTCCTTTTAAAAGTACAGTCAAAGTGGGACAATGAACCAACAATGACAAAACTCCTGAAGGAGGATTTTATTGAATACCAATTTGTATTCCATTAACAGCCACATGCTTATTTCCGTTCTATCTACAGCCAACAGTGCTGACTAGCTTTCATTGCATAAAGGCTTTTTTTTTTAATTTGATTTAAGCATCCTGTTTCTTTGACAGCACATTCTTCTATAACCCCTGTACCTCACAGGGAGTTCACTTTTCAGTCATTGTGTTAGGTTTCCGAGACGAGGCCCCCGAGGTAACCCTGCCGTATCAAAAAAGGCACGCTGAGAGGATGTGCGGCGCAGCTAAGGGGGTGGGGGTGGGGGGGGCCGCGCCGGGTGACGCTTCAGCCTCGATCTGCCAATCAGCTGCCACAGGAAAAGAAGATAAAGGGGAAAAAAGAAGAAGACAAAAGAAGAGAAAAGAAGAAAAGGAAGGTGCATCCTCAGAGACCATCGGCTGGCATATCAGGCGTGTGCGAGCGTGTGTGTGCGACAAAAAGTGGCCTTCAATCAAAAATGTCTCACATAAGCGGCATCTTTAACTGTATTCCATTACAGGCATCTTGAAATGCCTTTCCTTCTAAAATGGTGTTTTAAAGTGCTTCCACATACTCCGCAGTGAAGCAAATTCTTCCAATGCCATGCTTAAAGTAGACACTCAAGAATCCTGATACCTCGAATGATACTAACTGCACATTAAACACATGCACTAAGAACCCTCTATATGTGTGCAACATGCTGCACTGGACCAATCAGAAAGTGTAGCGAGGGCAGCCTGTGTTTCCTAAATGGAGATAATGAGACTACTGAAGCAGTAAATATAACTCGCAAACATCGGAAAGAGATCCTCAGCCACCAATTTCACCAATTCAATTTGCACCAAACTCCAGGGCTGCAGCTTCTAATTTGGTCTCGCACTTGTTGAACTAAACGTGCAAATGGAGAGCAGGGGAGAAAGTGTGAAGTGGTTGCTGCTTATTTTGGAGCTTTTGAAAAGGAGCATGCTGACTTGAAATGGCTTAAAAACACAACATTTAACTCAGCCATTTTCTCCTTACTGTTTCAGATCAACTGAAGTTAAAAGAGAGAAAAATGCTAATGTGTAGCATGATGACAGGAAACTGGAACTTTTCTAATAAGAGACTTGACAATATAATCATAATTCACTGTTTTATGGGCATAAAGTCACCAATTAAAACACTGACAGAACGGAGTTAGTACATTTCAAAATGATTCTTCTGCACGACTTGGAGCTATAGAATAGTGAATGACTCATGTTGATGTGTCATAAACCACCTTCACAGCAGGCAGTGTCTGATGATGGAAACGCCTTTAGCAACAGATGCCAGGAACATGTATTGTCAAAACAATATCACAGAGCACAAGCTGCTCATTTAGAGCGATTCTCGCCGCACAACACATGTAAAAGCAAATTAACCTCCGTGTCCCCCGTCAATCAAAGTGTGCGAGCAGGCGAGCCAGGTGACAACACTGCGGCGACTAAGTGGCAGGGCACCGAGCCAGGGTGAAAAGTTAATTAAATGTATTGAGAATAACGGAAACAATGGCGTTACACTAGAGGGTAAAAAGGTAAACATTTTTTTTTTTTTTTTTTTAGATATGATAATTTGAGAGGCGTTCTGGCATCATTTGAAAGCTGATTGGCCAAATCAAAACATAGGACGGGGTTAAGAAAATTGCAAACGAACATTCTAGAAATACTTCACTTTAATGCAAAGTCTCCCTCAGCATAGCAAAGCAAACACTTTGTATCAGATCAGCGGATTAAAGGCTGTTAAGAATATTAATTGTACCCTGTACAAAGGACCAAAGTACTGTACACTCCACCATTTCTTAAGCAGTTACTTGACAAATACTGTACGTTACACATACGGGATGTTTTGTTTTGTTATGTAGAAACCCTCTTAACTAACATGAATGGTTGACGAAAAAATATGAGATGTAAATGTATGTACATAAATCCTGTCAAACTTTATCATGCATCTGCCAATATTCCAGACGTCTGCACTAAATGTTTCAACAAGAAAGGCGCTCTTCTCCACTGACTACTGAAATGTCCAAAGACTCAACATTTCTGGAAGTAATTGCATGCTGGGAATATATCCTGAGGACTTTATACATGTATGTTTTTCGTCTCAAACTGTTGAATTGTTACTGTACAGGTTAGAGAGCATAACTTAAGGGCTGTTTTCAAAACCTCCTAGAACATATTAATATTCAACAAAGGATGCAGTATGTAATGCATACTATGTTGGATAGTTCATTCAACAGTAGTATGTAGTATGACTGCCACTCTATGGTTATAAGCATGCAGTATGCCAGGCTCTCGGCTAAGCTGGTTTTGTGGTCTTGGAACGCGGAAGTTAACAACAACCCAGCTGACGGAAAATCTCACTGCAGTGTAGCGTCCAGTCTGAAAGAAAGCTGACAAGTGATTCATTTAGACTTAATTGATTCTTACAATCAAAACAGATAATTAGTGGTATTCTATTGTGGTTTGATCTGATTGTGATTATTTCCTCTGTTACAATAGATGTTGTCATTTCTTCGTCTTCTGTTGGTTTTTATAGCGGTTGGCGTCCATAAGCGTTGTATTACTGCTACCTGCTGGACGTTCGTCATTTCAATCTCTGACCTGGCGCTTTGAGTTGTGCGAAACATGTATATTGTACATTTTTACTGAATCAGTACGACATCAGCGTGTGTTTGGCATACTGCAATTATTGCATTTGTTCGCATACTGCATTTTGGCCAAATCAGTGCGAACTACTATTACAGTCTGCAGTTTTGAAAACAGACAGTGTAACACAATGTTCCTCTGCTAAATAAATCATGTCCAGGGGGCTGCAGCCTGAGATAAAGTTAGCTAGTGTTAGCTTGTTTATTCTTTGTCTGGAACCATTCAGTGTCCTTTGGTTTGTTTTTTTAAGAGTGAGTTATTATCTTCCAATGTCTCAAAACAAACTGTACTTCATCTGCAATAAAGAAACTTCAGACTAACTGGCTGTAGTTGCTGTTTTTGCTGAATGCTAGGCTGTTAGATAGACAAAAAAAAAAGGTATCCTATTCCTCTAATTAAATTGTTTTATGGCCCAGTTCTAACAAAGGGCCCCAAAGACTTTAAATAAACCCCTTAATGAACTGAGTGTATGTTTTGCTCAGGTGAAAGTAATCCAAAGTCTGAAAAGCAGTAAAAAAAAAAAAAAAAACAAGAAGTGTTCTTTTCTCACAACAGGAACAAGATAAAGCTTTCGAGGTAAAACCCTGATGCCTCTCTCCTGTTCCTGCTGCACGCCACAGTGCAGTCGTTACCCGGGCAGAATACCGTGTACCTGTTTCTCCCTCCAGAGCAGCACTCCCTCCTCAATCAGCTGCTGCTTGAGCTGCAAACCCTCATCCAAGGTCCTCATCTGGCCCTCCACGTACGCTCTCTCTTGCTGTCCCAGATTCCTGCAGGAGAGCGAGAGCACAGGATGCATGGACCCGTCATTACAAGAGAAAAAAAACATCGACCACCCCTGCCACGGCCGCTCAGATGGTGCAATCCAATTTTTTAAGGGCCCACAATGCAGCAGGAATCCAAATGGGAGAAATAGAAGAGTAAATAAGACGGGGGCTGATGCTCTGCGGCTGCACTAAATTGTTTTTGAAGTCTGGCAAACTCAATATGAGTGTGGACCTTGTGAAAACATAATGACATATACTCTGCTTGTAGTGGGTTTTGTGCTGAAATGCACTGAATGAAATAAAAGAGAACTGTCGACAAAAGAAAAGGGTTACTGTAAAATAAGTCACATTTACACAGCGGGCTGCGTTTCAACATCGTCGTATGGACAATCTCAGAGAAGATAATAAATATGATCTGGCAGGAGCTCGGGGTTCGTATAAACATTTCTATTCCACAGACCGAGCGTCTATGCAAAATGTAATTGACTTCCTGTAGAATCTAAACCATCAGCATGAAAACATCTTTAAATAAGTGGGACAATCTAAGGTATGAATTGAAGATGTAATGAAGTGGTGAGTCAGTTCTATCTCTGTCAGGATGAACTCTTCAATACGATCCTGAAATGCATATGCATTACAAGAACTGGTCTGAACTGCATCAAGTTTTGAATCATAGTGACACCATGCCCCCTGGTGGCTCAGAGAATGACTCACTGTCACATGAATGGAGCAAGTTTACACTTTATCACACAGATAGAATATAAAAATTAAAAAAAAGAACCCTATGTTAAAGAAAACGTTTATTTAACACGTGCATTGTTTGCCCAAAATGTTCTCTTTGATAGATTTTCTAAATTGATTGGTACTCGTATATTTAATTCTTTATCCGTGTGTGGGCCTCCAACAACACATTTGGAGACAAAATCTGCATGTGTTATTTGATAAATATTGAATCTCAGTTTGGATTCAACTGACCAGCAAGTGTTCTGGCAGCGAGCGTGGCTGTTGTATTCATCTGAAGCATCGCAGCAATCTGGCACCAGATCCGGGAGGAACCGATCCAATGCACATACAAAACAGAGCAGAGGAAGATAATCAGCAGGAAGAGGTGAGCAATATGTTGTTCATGAACCGTGTCATTTATAAATGGTTAGAGGAAAGAGAGAAACACAGGTTGAAGTATATTAAATAATAATGATTAAAAGAAACACATTTTGAGCAACATTGAAGTACCTCTTGTTAGATGTATCAGTGACTTGTGCTTCCTAAAAGTAAAGCTTTGAGATTCTATTACTGTCAAATCAGACCTATTTAGTATTTTGTACCAGGCTGTAAACATGTTCATTTCTGCTGTAAAAACTGCTTTTTTGAACGTTGTGTGTATGTGACTCCCGGGCTCCGGCCAGCCTCAAGCGGACCCTCGATGACCTGCAGGATTTGGCCCTTCCGCGTTAGCTTAATTTTTCCAACACCGGAGGTTGCCCACGTTATCAGTACATGTGCAAGCTAGGCTAACTGGATGCTACCTGTAGGCCTCTATTCTAAAACTCTAATCTTGATCTGAGCATCAACTCTTAGACTGTATTAGTTAAAGTTCCTTCTTTCCAAAGTGTCCAAAAGTAAAGTAAATGTAGAAATTCAAATCAAACCGTCGTTCTTTCTAATGACCAGCAGAGGGCGACTTCACTGGTCGAATAAAACCTGTAGACTGTGAAAAACATGGACGTAGTCTCAGTGATGCCACCTATTGGTTTTTGAAGGCTTTTTCTAATGATGGCGGTCACTGCTTTATCAACCTAGCTTTGGTCACACTAGCAACAGACCTTTAGCCCCGTGGTGAACAGCTACAACACGTCCCAACTGTCAAGTAAGATCGACCAAGGCTCAAATCATGCAAAAATATATTCATATGATCCAAACGGATGAGTTATTAAAAATGCACCCCCAGTATATTGTGTACCAATAAAGACATGAGCTATTCATTTTGGAAACAGGCTGTTAAAATGTTCATTTCTGCAGTCAAAACAGATTACCAGCCCCAAGTGGACATTCTAGGAACTGCAATGTGTTTGCTCTTCCTCTTCGTAGCATTGATATAAATGACCCCAGTTCTAAAAAGTTATGATTTATTCCTTCAGTTTTTCCTCATGAGTAAACAGCTTCAGTCCTGGATATTCTCTTGGTTGCACTTATTGGTGATCTGATTTCTTTAAAAATGAAAGGCAGATTTTTGTAGGTACATGATGTCCCTCCTTCTATTTCTTTGGTTTTGAGGGTCTCTCCAGATCATCCACTTACAGGATCAGCTGCAAGGTGTTCTATAAGAGCTCGGATCTGACTTCAGCTCAGATGATTCACCGAAGAGAGAAGGCACAGTGGGATACTTCTCTATTATCCAGAACCCTAATGGTAGCCACTGGGAGAGCCTAGGATTGGCCAATAAAATCTCTCAGCCACCAGAAGAAGAGGAAAACGCGAGGATGTGTTAGCTTCTAAAGTGGCTCCATTCGAGGCAGGAAAGGTGTGGGAAGACAGGTGGGAGTGAAATAAAAGCGAGAGGACAGGAAGAAGGATGCTTTGAGGAATATTCCACCACTGCTCCTCTTTCATTCTTCATGCCTTCATTTTTGTGTTACCAGCGATGGTTACATGCCGTCTAACGCTGCTGAAAGCGCCGGTGACGGAGCGTAGATGTCGACAACAGAACATATTGATTTTTTTCACAAAGTGCAGAGCCAGCAGAGAACAAAAGTGGACAAGAAAGACGGGCTGAAAAACTATCTGATTAGGCAAAGACTGTGGCAGATTTTTCATGAGAAAGAATAGAGAGCAGCCTTGGGAAGAGGACAGGATGTTTTTTTCAAGAAGACTGTGTGCGGAGAGTTCACATTGGCATGTGTGCGTTACAGAGCCATGTTTTTGTTTGCTGTGTCTACTTCATCTGTTTGTTTGTACTTCTTAAGGAGTGACAGTTTGTACACCAACACGTCAGCTTCTTGGAATAATGTGAAATATGAATTCTGCTCCATGTTTGCAAAGCACACAAAGGAGCAGAAGTGAACAGACAACTTTGAACCTGATACGAAAAAAGGAACTTCTTTTTCATTAACAATTCAACTCATCAAGAATGTCATACGTCGCTGGATGTTCGAGTACGCTAATCATCGAACCTTCCCACCTGCTTTTTCAAACACATAAAGGTAGAGGTTCCCTTTCTTCGAGGATAAAAGGGCTGCTGTCCTTGGAAGCAGAAAACATTGCTGATCCGTTGCCTCACTTCTGAAGATTGTGTAGAGTGTATTACAGTCACCTCTCAGTCTACAGAGAGCATTTTCCCCATTCAGTATAATGAAGTATGAAAAGCCTTACCACAGATGCCGTCATTGACTCGTGATGATGGGATGTAGTGTGGGCGGAAACCCAGGTTGGTGCAGTAGAATCGACCACGAGGACACGCTGAGGTGCCTACAGGGGGGACAGGAGCAGAGGTCAGCACTGTCTGATGAACAGAGGAGACTTTAACACATGATGATGATGATGATGGAGCTATGTTTCGTAACTATTTTTAAAAGTCTTGCTTAAGGGTGCTTTAAACCCGTTAGTGGTAGCAGTCTGAAGCTGTAAAGAGTTTGTGCAACAACATTCAGCAATTAGGTGTTCTAGCTTTCCTGCATTAAACGGATACGACACAACAGATACATAGCGGCTACTGGCCTCGGTGCATGCCACATTATTTATTGAAGCGGCCAGCGTTTGTCAACAGGGCTGAATCAGCTGATAGTGTTGTTCAACCGATACGATACCTCTGTACATTCCTAAAAGTAGCTGCTGATTTTCCTCAACTTTTCACCTTGTCTCAACGTGTATTAAAGTATGTTATCAACGATCACATTTTAAGACTTTTTGGCTTTAGTTTTGTCTGTGTTTTGTTTATTCCACATGTCAGTGTACAACATTCCTGATTGTATGGGATCAGGTTGTGTCCTCGGTCTATGACATTCGTCGTGTTTGTGTTTTGACCCGCTGCTGTTAAATCCAATTTCCCTTTAAGGGACATTAAAGGTCTGAACTGATTCTATAAGGTTAGATTACCTGGCTGTGAAAACACAATGGAATACTTTTTGACCTTCAAAACAAACAGCCAATCATAAAACTATTTCCACATCATTATTTTAGGATTTTTACAGCTGTCAACATGTTGTATTTTGACAGAGCTATTACAGCACACAGGCCGGAGATGCCTTTGTTAACAGTTTCCCTGGCAAAGTTTCATAATAAGTAGTACAGGAAACAGTTCAAAGTTAGCAGGAGGAGATTTTTCATGGGAGAATACAACAAAGAGATGTGAAGGAAAGGGAATAACATGAATGGCTATGGTCCGGACATCACCACAAGAACAAAGTTCATCACAGTTGCTTTAAATACGGTTTCATTCCTGAAAAGAAAATTTGAAAACAACTCGCACTGTACAAACCGGAAACTGTATCTATTCTGGCTGCATCAGCTGCTGATGTGTTTGGTTTATGACACTGTCGTCATTTACTCGGGTATTTGAATAATGGGGCAGCAGTAGCTCAGTCTGGAGGGACTTGGGTTGTGAACTGGAGGGTTTCCGTTTTCATGTCCCATCGTGGATCTAGTCTGGAAGTTGGTCTGTTAGCTGGAGAGATGTCAGTTCACTTCCCGTGCACTGAAGATGAGCACTTGAGCAAGGCCCCAAAATGCACAACCGCTCAGGCACTGCTATCACATGCAGCCGAGCACGCTGACATCTCTCCATTAGTGCATCAAATTAAAATAAACACAAAAAAGGTACTTGTGCCCTCCGTAGGAACCTGTTCATGCCTGTGTGTGTAGCATGTGTCAATATATTTCTCCCTTTTCGTTGTAATGAGTAAACAAGTCCATTACAGTGCTGAAACCAATATTACTGACACAGCACAACGATTGACTTTTTTTTTTTCACCCCGACAGTATGAGACAGCAAAACAGCAGCACACACACAGAGTACATACTTTAGATACATTGTGATAGAATATTTCTACCTACACTCATTTTTTTTTTTTTTAAAACACTATCATTTCCTTGGTTTAACACTGAACATACACAAGTACACATGACAGGACCAACAATTCACTTCAACTTCAGCAGCCGTTTGAAATGCCTTTAATTCCAAAAAAACGACATGATTTTATTTTTTTTACATGGTGATGCGAAGCAAGAAAACACTTTCTTTACCTTTTAACCTATCAAGTTGATTTATTATTTACAATCATGATTTAAAAAGAAGAAATTACGACCTGATCATTATAACCCTGTGAGGGAGGGGCCACAAACAAAGGGCCATGATATACAAACAAAAAGCATTGAATTCATACATTTCTTCATATCTTTGTGCGTGCGGTTGTCAAAGAGTCTGAAAAGCCTTCGGGCGGGTCGAGCCAAATAAATACAGAAAACCTGAATTCAGTAATTATTAACAGCTGTTGACTCGCAGCTCGCTGACCACCCACTGGCCTGTGCTTTGCTTAGTTTTTTTACCTGGTTCATCAGAGCCATCTTCACAGTCACAGTAGTCATCGTTCACCTGCTCGAATGGGATTATTTTGGATCCATCAATGCACAGAAAGGATTTCTTCTCCTTGTAGAACCGCTTATCTGTTGCAGGATGAAGACAAAACACACTGATGCATGCTGTTGACCTTGAATTGCAACTAGAAATCCAACCAGAAACAGGGAGCAGAATGACACATAGATGTGCATCCATGCATAAGAGTAAAATCTCAGTGGTTTAGCACATAGTCACTGATGAAGCACTTCAGGGAGTGTAAATAATTATAGGTCTTGTGTTATTGCTGCTACCTTCATTACAGTTTCAATGTATTTACAAACTGCATGCAGTGGTGGCAACCTCATGAGCACGTCCACAATGTCGTCTGTGAATAATGAAGCTCATGAGTTTTTAAAGTCACAGCATGTAACACCATGCAGTGTTGTTCTTAAGTAGCATGACAGCTGCTTAGCCTGGAGCTAGCTCGATAGGTACAGTGAACTTACAGGACGAAGATATTCCTCTTATTTTCCGCGAGTCAACGAAACCACAGCAAAAGACAGCGACGATGAAGACGTGGAGACGCATGACAAGGACCAGTTTTTTGTAACCGTGCGCCTGCCGGACTCACAAAGTCCCGCTCAAAAGCGGTTTCAAACTCATGATTACTGCTGTCCAACATTAAGCTGTCCATGTCCGCACTTCCTGAAACATGCGGTCACGTGACGCCGCGGAGGCAATTTTATTGGCTCGCCACTCGGGCTGCGTGCGGTTCTTTGACCAATCATGAGCGAGAACCGCTTTGCAGAGGCGGAGAAAGAAATACTCTTGTGCGGCTTCTATTTTTAGACTGAGTTACATTTTAAAACTAAACTCTTTTTTTTTAGGTTTTTCAATTTTAAATAGTCTTAACTATGAATTCTTTACAAATGAAGATAATCACTTCTCAAGAAGACTTTTACAAGAAGTTCAATCCGACCAGTTTTAACTGAATACATGCTGGAAATTACACTTTGCCTCAGGTGTTTTGAATACTGTTAATTAACTTTGTGACAGACTGTCTTTGCTTTTTTTAAATACTTGGTACAAAGTCCTACATGCCACAAATGAGACTAAAAACAGACATTGAATTCCCCAAAAGCATGATTGATTAAAACATACAGATAAATGGTATGGTGTGTGTGTGTTACCTGTAGGTATGTGGCGTATGGCCTACTTGTGCGTAACAAGAGTGGAGTGTTTATTGTGAAAAGTCCAATTATAGACAGGTAGGTTCTGGAGCTAGGGAGCCAAAAACATCAATTTTAGAAAATATCATGTTGTTGCTTATTAGGCCTACTCTGTACTAATGCTGCATGCATGCAACGTTGTTATTGTTATAAACTTGTTGGAGAACTGAAGGAGGCCTTAGTTAACACAATGATCTTACTGTGACTTATATATTACACATAAATGCAACACACATTGTGGCGTTTTATACATAAACTTGTTTTTGTTGTTACTTTTAGATTAGTATATCCTGCACTTTAACTTAGGTCAATGCTGTCCATTTATGACTCTGTTTTTGCACATTTATATTTAATCTTTCATATTTAATCTTCCTATTCAAGACTAATTAGAGACTTAGACTTAGACTTTCTTTATTGTCATTCAAACTTGTACTTTACAGTGCAGATAAGAACGAAATTTCGTTGCATTTGGCCCGTTGTAGTGCAGGATAAAAACAGCAGCATGTATTTACATATAAAAATAAAAAGAATAAAAAAAATTTAAAAATTTTTTAAAAAAAATGCTTAGTTAAATCCTAGTTGTATATATTCACATTCTTAGTTTTTATATTTTTAGTACTTACTTACTTTGTATTTAATATTATATGATGTTTAGATTTGCTAACATTGTGTTTTTTACTCATATTGTGTGTTTGGATAACCTGCTGCTGTAACGCCACAATTTCCCAGTTTGGGATCAATAAAGTAATTCTATTCTATTCTATTTTATCACTACAATGTCACCTTACTTGATAGATAGATAGATAGATAGATAGATAGATAGATAGATATGACAAAATCAACGACACAAAACAGGAGCACCATTTGATAGCTTTATTTATCAAATATACACAGTCTTTACAACATGTTAATACACTTAACACAAAAAAATAAAAACACAAAACAGTCGTTACTTTTTCATGAAATTGGGGGAGTGCGGTCATTACAAACGTAAGCTCTGGTTTAAGGCACTTTCAATTGTGAATTAAAGCTAAACTGGAAGGACAATTTATAATAACAATTAAATTATTAATGTCTCTATATCAAGTTTGTCATTTTTCCGTGTTAAGTCGTGCGTAAAGACCTGAACTGCACAGTGACTCTTTGCTCTGAAGGTAAGCAAGGTCTCGGATCATGCCCGGGAAGGAGTAGTCCAAAGGTGGACGCAGTGGAAACATTGGCATCAGTCCGGATGTCATGTACGGTGACATAAAACCTGCCATAGCACCGTTTGGGGAGGAATATGTCATCCGCAGGGGGCTGACGCCCAGGCGAGGCCCGAGCCCGTACAGACTGTCTCCCCCTGCGGACGTTGGTGGCATGTGGAGCGGAGAGAAAGCGGACTTGTTCCCAAGAGCACCGAGCGCTCCAGGAAACCCAGCAGAAGCTCTGGGGGCATCAGAGTCCGTTTTGGGTTCTTTGGAGCTCAGGACCAGTTCAATGGACCTGACAATGTCCCCTTTGCACGTTCTCACCATAGACTCCAGGGTGTCCCGCGTCTGGTTGGGGAATATCCTGGCCATGATGTCAGTGGGATCCCGTTCCAAGCTCGAATAGTCTCTGGGTTTCTCCGACTCACTGCCTGACTCCGGATCCGAGGAGGAAGGTGACCTGTGTGGACTCTGTGATTGATCGAACACCGGGGATGGACTCGCGCTGTTATCAGTTAATGACATGGGGATGTCGCTGTTTGGAGACAGATCCTTTTTGTCGTCTGGAGTTGTGAGACGTGCGGTGTGGGGGGCATAGAGGGGTCGACCCATGAATCCGTTATAAAAGTTGTACTTGCACAGCTTTTCATCTAAAATTCAAAGAAAGAAACAAGAGAAAAACAGGTGGTTAAATTATGTTTACGCATGCGTGTCTGCCCAAAAGCTGTGCGTAAAACTGTCATCTTTAACTAATCATTTGCTATTATAGACGATGTTTTGGTATGTGATTTAATAACACCTCAACTTAATTTCAGTACTTAATACTCAATTGCATTCGTTTTTATATAGGGATGGGTGAGGTGAATATTCTCAGTATCTTCACATTTTCCTTATAACTCACCATCTTTTCTGTTCTCCCCTCCAAAAACATCAAAACCTGCAGAAGTTGGAGCGTTGCTGGTTGCTGCTGGCACCACGGGCCCTACAGTAGACCCCTGAGGGATCCCTGCCTCTGAGCCGGGGTACAACAGCCGGAGCTCCCGGGCCTCGCTCTCCTCCTGCGCCTGCTGCCTCCTCAGCGCCACCTGAGCGGCCATCACGCGTTGCCTCTCCGCTATCAGGGTGCACTTTGCGCACACGCAGTCTCTCCAGCGGCAGAAGCGCTTGTGACCTTTGAGCGCGGACACTACCCCGTGATTCCTGCATCTGGCACACTTCGGGGTGCGCGGGTAACCCCTCTCTAATGCAGGGTTACAAGCCCGGAGGAAGAGGGGAGGCGGGCGCAGGAGGGAAGGGGGGACCTGCAAGCCACCGAGTGGGTTGGCGGTGTGCCCGGGCATGCCGAGCGGTCTGAGCCTGCTGTCCATTCCCACGAAGTCTTGCCGTCAAATTTAGCTATTCAAGTGTAGTCATTCAAGGGATGTGGCCTTCTCTGGGTGTGTTTCCAAACTGACGCTGGCACCCTGAACCCGCGCGCCTTAAGTGTCTCCTCTCCAGGTGGTTTGACATGAAATACAACACCCTCGTCACACCCCTTTCCGCTCCAACCTCTTAATACCCTATCATGTTTATTTGCATCCCGGGTGAATAGTGGGCTAATCTGATGCAATTGAGCCTATGTGCAGTTTCCAGCAACACCAGCCTTCAGTTGAACTTTTTCTGTAATTACTGGATCATTCCATTCAAAATTGTATTTAGGTTTTGGTTGTTCTAAGTTTAACTTGTTTTGCTAACTTTTGTTGTTTAATATGCACCGACAGAAAACAAACCTGCAGATTTAGTTGAAAAAAGGTGTTCTGAAAGAAAAACATGTTGCCTCAGGTCAACCAGATACAATGACCTCCCTACAGAGCGATGAATATTCAGTATTAGGATGTTTCTTAACACAACAATAGCCCTAATGGTCACAAAAGCAACATGTAATTATCTACCTGGTTATTCTGTCAAACAAATTACCCCGACAAAGGACCCATCTGCCAACAAACACCCAGCAAGACTGGCGGATCACACCTTGTCACATGTTTCATCCATTTCTCTGCATTCAAACAGGATCCAGTTACACGCAGCAGATTGCCTTACCCACATTATATGGAAAACAGCTTAATGTTACAAACACAGTGGCAGTCACCAAGGAAACACAGCTAAAACACCGCCACTTGTGTATGCCTTTAATCGTCTGAGATGTCAGGTGAAATAATATTTTAGTAACTTAAATATAAAGTGCGCAGAGACATCTTCTCTTCCGTCTGTACATGTAAGACTGAGACTTCAGTGGCTTCTCTGGGTTCCCTGTAGTTCTGACTCCACTAGACAATCTCTGAATAATGAATGTGGGTTAAAAAGGCAGAGGATGGAAGCGCTAAACCCCCCTTGTGGGTCTTTTTATATGGAGATAATGATTCCCGAAGGACATCTGAGCAATATGTGCAGCAGAACAGGCCAGGGAAATTGCTTACAGTATAATACACAATTATATGATGCAGACAAAGATATTATTAGGCATTAATAGTTTTACTTACTTTAAATGCAGAGTGGTGCAGCAGTTTAAACTTTCTGAAAAAGAAGACCAATGTTACTGAAAACAAGACTTATAAGAGACAGACAAGCTCTTTTTGATTTTAAATCAGTTGTGAAGTCTGTGTTGATATGGCTGATCTCTTTTTGATTGACATCTGTCTGGCTCATCAGCACAACAGCGCCCAAGGTGACAATCAGCTAAATGCAACAATAGGTAGTAAGTTTGAGTCAACAGCGACAGAATCATTACAAGAGAGCATTAATTTTGCCATCTGAAATTGATGCTTACATGGTGGTGAGTTGCATGTTACTTAGCATGTCATAGTCAGCAGCAGATTCATCTTGGAAGGTAAGCTCAGATGCCAATTTTTGTTTCAAAGGCATTCATGCAATGCTAAACAATGGTTCTGTAATGTTTAGCATATTGTTTTTATTGAGATAAACCTCTCCACTCGAACGTCATCCACCATCAAGAAAGATTATCAACTGATCACACCAAAACCCTGCCTTATTCAACACCTACCAATGTCAAAACATTCCTCTCATATGACACCTAAACTAGTAGGAAACAGACAAATAGCTGCTGAGTGACTTTTTCCAGGAATCGGAAATGATTGCATCAAATCAACTTGATAATAGTTTTCCAAGCATGTCCACATCCACTTTAACATCCAGTAATGGTAAAGTTTGTTGAATTTCAAATGACAAAATCTTGAGTTTGGATTTAAACGTATTTCTTTTAAAATTCTAATCTTTATATAAATAGGACCCTGTATTACATAGTGATAAGGCTGTTTCGGATTCTACGACAGGAGCAAACACATAGGGCGTACTGTACAAAAGCCTGAAATGTTGTGTGCAGCAATTTGTTGTAACCAAAGCCTCCAGATAATGATTGTACAGAACACTGCTATTTGCAGAAAGATGGACCACAAGTTATGGGTTTAGGCAGATAGGGGTTGGTACAGATTCACTCCAGCTGTGCAGGACATGGAGATAATCTGAAATGAATCCATCAACAAAGAAAGCAAAAGACAACAAATAAATGCCAGTGATGCAGATGCTACGTGGACGCACATGCAGCTTTTTTTTATCATTTCATCCACTGTGAAGAGGAATTTGAGGTTTGGATTTGTGGCTGGCAAGTTTATCCAAGCACAATAAGCCGCTCGCACCTTTGAGTTTTTAAACAGACCACTTAGGCCCTTTATGTGGACCAGTTACAGCCTTTTCTAACATAGAGCAGCATGCTGTTGAAAACCACATGTAAATACATGTCACAGTACACTGTAAAAGGCTCTGTTTCAGGGTTATTACCAATTACACATAGGTGGAAAATGGGACAAAAATAGATGTTTTAGAAAAGCCTGAATAAATAGGATTATCGATAAGAGCTATAGTGTTATGTTTAATTACTCATTACCTCTCGTGTGTGTCTTGACCATAGTATTACAGTCCAGTAGTTCCACCCTATTAAATGGAAAAAGTTTAACTAGCGTTATCCTTTGTCTGAAAAGTATCTCTCTTAATGGGAATATAGCAATACTGAAGTTTTGACATGTTTGTAGACAAGAAACTGTTCAAGTGCAGTTGGAGTTCACCAATAATTGACCAATGAATAAATACCATATTATGTGTCTTCAGCCTTTGACCCAATGAGGGCTAGACAAGCTTGTTTTAATGAGTTAAAAGCAGTCCATAAATGTGAAAGAGCTTGTCTATGTTAGTGCTCTGAGGAATATAATACTGTCAACAGTATGAAGAACAATTTTACAATTTCTAATTTTGTGGCTATTCCATTTCTATACAATTTTATAGATGGGGCCCCAGAATAGATCCCTGGGGTACTCCTTTGCTGAGCACAATTTGTTTGACTTCACATCCAGGTAACTATTTCTTAAGTTCTATTATTTCAACAGTTGCTTAACCGGTTATAATAAATGTAATCTAGAACAACTGATAACAGTATGCCCAAGTAGAGGAGTCTTTGATTTTAGCTTAGAAAGTGAAATGAAGAGGGCTATATGTTTTGCCGTTTTATGAGTTAAACATTTCTGTTGTTTCCACCAGAAAACCTAGAGATTTAAAGTTTACATGGATGATTTTTATAGTCTGAAATGTTCAACCTTACCCCCAGTCAGAGCAAAGGGATTAGCAGATACAAGTGAAGTTAGAGTAGATATGACCAGACAGTGTCTTAATTGTGTTCTTAACAGATCTGCTCCTGTCAGATATGGTGTTTTAATCACAGACATGTGCCTCGTAGGACAGGGCTTTATCAGCGCAGCTTCTTATCTGCAAGCAAGGTGGCGGCTAATCTACTCCCAAATCTTACAAAACCTGATTATGTCTCCCACTGTCAGAGAGGTGAGGGGGAGGGTGATGCTGCTGGAGGTGGGGGGGACATTCATTAAACAGTATAAAATGGCTTCTGGTGTCATTTTTTTTATAGCATCAAATAAATCCTTGTAATTTAGATATTCCATTCTTTCACTTTTTATCTAAATGGGTCTATATTGAAGAATTTCCCCTTCAGCTTGAAGTCTTTTGATGCACAAAGAAGAAAACCGCATCATGTAATTGTTTAAAGTTGATTCAAAGATGTAAAAAAAAAATCATCACATGAACCAGCTTTCTCATGGCAACATTTCAGCACCTCAAGTTTCACACCTGCAGTATTGTTTCTGAAATCACAGCGCTCAAGTTACAACAAATTTCCCTCTCGTTCAGCATGTGAAGTGTCTTGACCTTTGTGTATTTGCTTTCTCCTCTGTCACTTTACACCCTTGTTATTTAAGTGTCACACAGTAGCCTCCACTTCGACGCTGACGGCTTAATGACCACCAATGATGGCCGACTGTCAGGCTGGTTGGGTTCCGTGCCGTTTGATCAACAGATCCACTTGATTTCTTGTTTATATGCAGGTCTTTTTCCATCATTGCACTTTAATGCCACCAAGGCTTTGTTGTATAAAAACAAAAGAAAGTAAACAGATTTTTTTGTCTCAGCGGATATCAACACTCAACTTTGCTTTTAGTAGCACTTTCAAGTTTGCTTCTGCTGTTTTTATTTATGTGTCAGGGGATATTGACTGTTGCTATGCTTTTAGACTTGATGTCTCTGTTTACATCGCCCGGAGCAGAAGTTACGCCTCTTGCCAGCACCCTACAGAAATTTTTCACACATCTTGGGAGACATATGTTGGTGCAGATTTTTGATCCCGAATAAAATCTTTGTGATGTTCGTCATGAAGTTGACATTTAGTATCTAACAAACTACTCTTGAGATACTTCTACTTTCAGAGATTTTCTAGTTTATGAGACTTAAAATTTTTTGCTTTTAATGATGTGGTCTTAATTGAAAGCTGTACACTTAAACTTTTAATTATATCCTAAGGAAAGTTGTACCTTACTCTTAGTATGTAATCCCACGCATTACGATATTTAGTCACAACTCAGACATCTGTGACCCAATTGTTTTTAACCCAGCAGTTACTTCATACTAAAATAAGAAAAACAGATAAGGACCTTAACTACAGCAACCCAAAAAGTTTCCAAATTGGGAAAACAAAAATGCCTTGGAGTTCTGAGAAGAGGACAATATCAACTTCCTTAAAATGGAGACAGTGAAAGACAAAATCTTTCGGGATAATTTACAGAAAGTTGGATGTTTATAGTGGAAAAAGGCAGTAACTGGAAACACAGGATCTCTATGTTGAGGTAGCATAGTTTTTCTTTCTGTGTAGCTAGTGCTGTGTTTAACTAAGTTTGCACTTATTGCGCTGCATTAAAAAACTGTCCTCATGTCAACCAGCACAGACATATTCCTAAGGAGCAGAAGCCTTGAATACCTTGCAACAGTCCCGGGGACATTTCTTGCACTTTTTTCAGCCTAATTCTTATTTACCTTTACAAGCTATTTGCTAACTTTGTGCTCGGCAGGTAGTGTATAAGACTCTAAAGACAACCGCCTGGTGTCTATATGTGAGATGAGTGCAGTGATAGGGAACCTCGAAAAAAGGAAATAATGGACCAAACAACCAAAACACTTCGCTGAAAGATGCTAAAATACTATAATGAGCTCAAATGAAACTCTCCTTGATGGGGTTAAAAATTACCTTTTGGTTAGTCTCTACAGAAAACCCCTTTTCACTTGATCATTCCTTTTTTTAAACAAAAATATTGATTGGAGCAGCTTTAAATAAACTGCATACAAGTTTTGTTTTTATCTAAAACATGGTGGACTATTTATTACTTGTGGCTCTGCTAACTTTAAATTAAACTAAAGCTATTCTGCTCTTCATACAGCAGATGTCTGCTTTTGTAATCCAGAGAAGAAGGGAAGCGTCCCTATAACACTTACACACACCTGTGCATTTCAAAGCACAATAGATGTTCCTCAGACTCGTTTGGATTCTACATTCTGCTATCTTCTTCCATCTTCTTCTCACCTATTCAGTATTTCTCCATTTGCTCTCTGTCTCCTCCCCTCACACCTTTACTGGTGGTCCGAGTCTGGTAGGTATCCATCAGGGACCCTCACTTAGCCCGGCTATGCCTCAGTGCAAGTGAACAATGGTGGGCCAAAGACAGCCAAGTTTGCTCAAGAGCACTGTGTATTTATGTATATACGTGTGTGTGGGTGGGTTGTGTATGTGTGTGTGTACCTGTTTTAATCATGCATATTACATCTGCGTCAACATGGGTGCATCTATACGGAAATGCTGGTTCACTTTTAGATACTGGCTCATTGTGCGCTTTTAAGTGCTTTCCAGGCTAATTATTGTGTGTGTGTGTGTGTGTGTGTGTGTGTGTGTGTGTGTGTGTGTGTGTGTGTGTGTGTGTCAGGAACATTAGTAGCTTGAAAGGTTCAGGTCAAGTGCCAGTGAATGAAACCTTCGCTGTCTAAACAGGTTAGGATTGAACCCTGAGAGTTCCTCATTCTGCACTCACTCTGGCTACACATTCTGTTTGTTTCCTGTCGAAAGGAGCGTCTTTATTCAACGATACACTTGCAGCGAGAGCTTTGCAGCTCAACAATGCATAACTTAGTGGCACATGAGCACAACCCCCTGTGAAGGATTTGGAGAATCAGGTTTCTAAGTGTATGTTCTTTTTGTAACAAGGAAATGAATGCGCTAACAACCTGGGAAATAATCGAATGTTACTTGGTAAACATTAAAACACAAGACTGACTCTTCAGTAAGTAAGTCAGAGTTGACGGATAGTCAGAAAACCTTATAACAATGAGTGTTTTCCCTTTTTCTACAACATCAAAATGGGCCATTTCTACTTTTGCATAGGTTTAAAATGTTCTTCTGTAGTAACAATTTTAAATGTAAAGCATTATTTTGTCTTGAAAAGAGCAAAACAAAATGACTCTCCATCTTCAAATTCTCAAACTCAAATAAGCAAACAATTAGACCTCCAAGGGGTTGTTTGCACAGTCTCGAGTGAAAGAACCTGTCATCATCCTAATGGCAAAGGCTTCTGGTTAATTTCTGTGTGCTGGAAAAGATTTGCTTTAGCTGTAAGGGTCTTAAAGCTGTCATTAGAATCTGGTGAAGTGGATGTGAAAATCTACAACACTAAACCTGATGTTAGCTCTTCAGTGGGTAAGAAAAGGCCGCAAGGAAGAAATTATGTTTGTGTGTTTTTTTAACTTGCTATTACCTTCTCCAATTTGAATTTTCTTAAATTTTCCCACCAGAACAGGAGTGATATATTAGCACCTTAGCATGTCACAGTTAGCAAGTTAGAAGGTCACTAATCCAGCAGATGCATACTAACATTCGGAGAAAATGTTTTTAAGCCACCAAATTAATTTAAGCCCATTATGCACTCCATTGTGTTGCTTAGTTTTGGTCTCCACCACCTCATCAGAATACTACCTTTCTCAGTATCTGCTTCCTTTAGCAAAAGCTAATTGCTCCCTTTAATTGTAATTGGTTATGGGCAGATATGTTAGGCACATTTATCAGAGCTAAAAAAAAAACAATAACTGCAGAAAAACGTTGAGACTGAAGCAAAACTGTAATTGTCGGTTTGCAAAATCTAAATATTGCGCTTAAAGTTGCTAAATAGCTGAATGAAAATTCAAGGAATTGCCCCATTGGGTGACAGTTTATTGTGTGTTTATCATTATGAGCAACCATCTCTAGTTATTGATAAAGTTTATTGGTTAAAGCTTTAAAGCTTCTTTGAGGAACTTTCATTTTGTGTTGATCTCAGTGCCCACTGTGGACAAAGTGGTACATGTTTTTTCTTGCTGATCTAGATCCTGTATTGTATGTGATGCTCTCTCTGTTTTGTTTTTCACTGCATGTTAAACGTATAACTGAATGTAAATGTAAACTCAAAGTGGAATATGTAAACAGAAGCCCATCTGGTAAGTGTGCTGTAACAGATAGTATGACACCTACCCTGTTTCAGTGGTAACAGGCATTAAAATGACTATAACTTATTGTTTGCCTCTGTAGGTCATAAGGAGGCATCAGTATTGGTTTTAGCTTGTTTCGAAAGCAGAAAAAAACCTCACAGGAGCTTTAATGAGAAATATGTAACACATTTTAAATGTTGGAGATGTATTCGTGCTAAACAGGTGTTGTTATAACAGCCCTTTGTCGATCTTAGATGCAAGATAGGCAACTGTTTTATTTGTCGAAATGCCAGGTCAGAGTGAAACAATCTGAAACATGTCCAGATTGCAATAACCTGTGAGAACAAAACGACAAACAAGGAAAAGGGGGAGGTGAAGCATAAAGAAGGAGGTGAAGGTGCTATCAGATGAATGCAGAGCACAGGGGGGGAGACATCAGTGCTGTACATCTCTGTCAGGGTGTTATGGGAAAATATTCTTGGCTTACAGTTTCAGACAATAACACCTTAGAAATTGTTAAACATTGTCTCCAATAGTAACTGTAATCTGCGTTAAGATCAGATGTGTGTTGCGACTGAGATGATGGGAAATATGAAGCTGTCAGGGAAGCGGAAGCAAATACACTTTTTTTTTTTTTTTTCTTAAGGGGGTTAAGCTGAGAGCATACACATTTCTCCAGTTTTTAATATTTTGTTAAATGTTTGTTTGCTAGGTCAAAATGGAACGGGAGGTATTTTATATAATTCAAAAAGATTTTGAAAGACCAAACTAACCTGCCCTGATGTCTTTACCCCCAGCATACCTGTCTCCCTATGTCTTACCTGATCTCCGCTCATTGCTCAGAACTACTGAGACGTGTTAGATCTGTTACAGTTGAGAGGACAGGTCACAATAGATTCTTTTTGTAACCTTGGGTTAGTTATTTTAACCCCTCACCTGCTGTGCGTTATTCAGACAGTGCATGACCTGATAAAGCATCTAGACAAATGGAGTTCAATGGAGCCACATAAGAGGGCATCTAAAATATCGGAGCAGAAGAATAAATAGACACTGAAAATTGGTTATGATCCGAATAAATGGCTGAATTGAGAAAAGAAAAGTGGCACCCCCTTTCTGTTTTTTTTCCCACTAACGTCTGTTACACTTGTTGATTTACTGTTAAGATAATTTCAGCATGTCTTCCAAAAATGATAACATAATTATGATCATGGATATAATTAATGTGATGTCCAAACTGAGTTCAGAATTTAAAGTACAGAAGCCTCTTTACGTTTGCTATTCCATTGTGATATTTTGCATTCTGTTGCAGGCATCAAGTGAAGATATTTGTATTTTATGTAGATGATGATTTATTTCCATCCAACTAAGATGTGTTGGCACCAAACCATAGAAACATGCATCTACATGGACTGACACCTGGATATGGTTCAAAGTCACTGGGGAACCACAGTCAGTCAGGTACAGAGGCGCAGGAGCAGATAACAATACACACTGCAGTCTATTCACAACTATGGACTGCAAAATGCTGGCTGCATGCAGATTCAACTCAGATAAACGGATAAATACAAAATAAAGCTGACCACAGGTGTGAACAAAGCCCCATTTTCAAAAACATTTACAAATGGGGGACTCTGTGGGTCTTTGGGGAACTTTTTTGAAGATCTTACTCCCTCACTTCTACAAAAACCAAAGATAAATAGGATCTTTTATCAGTTTAGATGTTGTATAATTGTACAATTGAAGTCCCAATATCAATGCGGGTTTCAGATCCTTAGAACTGCAACCTTGAGTTCACAAGCTTTAGGGAATTTATCTGATCATGACGCCCTGAATTGCAAACACAGCTTATCATGGCCATCGTTCACGTCCTCTTGAAGAGGCTTTAGAGAGTGTGAGAAGGTTCTACTTATATTTGAAGATATAGACTTGTTTACTAGCATTAAAAAATAAAATAAAAGGCACTTTGATTAGATTATAATTTCTCTGAAGGAAATCCAGGAGTGTTAAATTTACCTCAGTATAAAGTGTCTGTAAATAAGAGAAAAGGAAGCTAATAAGTGTAAAACAAGGTGAAATGATCACAGGTATAATGCTGAGAAAATGAGAAATAACTTTAGATATATAAATTGTAGATCTGTCAAGGCTAATTTAGCAATGAGGGATTAATCAGTTACCCTTTCAAAAAGATTCTATGTATCTGTATTTAATATTCCAACAAAAAAAAAAATTGAGCTGCTGGAACATGTATCCTTTGGCTAATGTGTTTTTGATTTGAAAGTCCAGGATTATTTTAAAGGCTGAAATATATAAATTAATGTTAAAGAGTGTGTATGAGCAGAGTAAAGTGTATAGATAAACTAATACTAACATTAATGTACAGAGAGGTGTCATCTGCGTATAAAGAAACATTTAACAGAATTAACACGTTATTCAACTTGCCAGTCAACTGTCTCACTCTAATTACCTAACTTGTTAAGACAATAAGACACAGAAGAAAAGTAAAACCACCTGAATTACTTTTTTATCAACTCTCCTGTAGGTAGTTCTCAAAATGTTTGTACTGTGTTTGCTGATTTAGCTCAGTTGGTTGAGGAGGCGTTGCATATACAGAGGCTAAATTTTGGTCACAGGTACAATTCCTGATCTTGACTCTCCACATTTCCTGCCTGACAACATCAGCCCAATCAAATAAAGATAATTCCAAAAGATTTACCATTGTTCTAGGAAATATCTAGTGGTGGTTGTAATTATGATAAAATATGTAGTTACATTTTTCGATATTGGCCAGTGCAACCAAACTAAGGCGTTTTATTGGCTCTAATTTAACCACAATTTTAGGACTAAAAAACCCTCCAACATCCTACCTGTACAGATGAAGAATATAAAACTAACTCGAATGTAAAGTAAAATGTAAAGGGATAGTGATCCTCATTGTTTCATTCAAGAAATAAAGTGATCAGCATTTTACTGCTATATTTTGAATTTTAACAAGTCATGGTTGCATACCAGTCACATAAACATGGCTTTTCCTCAAGCTGACAAACAAGGTCAGTAGACGGTCAGATGTGGTGTTCGGAGGGCTTCTAATTTTGGGATCAAGGCTTAATGAGAGGAAGAGAAAACAACCTGCTGGTGTGAACAAGGGGGACGGTCCAAGAGACGAGGCGTAAGGGGAAAGGATACAAAGGACAGCTTAGAGGAACTGTGATGTCACCCCAGCACCAGTTGAGAGCCTCATTGTAACTCAAGTGCCTCTGCTGTGTTGCTTTTGTCTGATTCTCTTCAGGCCTGTCCCTCTCCTATAATAATGAGCCCTTTGACAAGTGATTAACTTTGTAGTGGCTTTAATATATGTCCTTTCACAAGTGTTTGTTTTAATTGCAGTTCATCACCTTTTAAGTAGCTTTTTCTATAAAAACCTGGGAAAATATAGTCAAAGGAAAATGTTGGAAACATGAGCTTTTGATTTAGCTTAAAGATTTAAAGGCATCATTTCACAAATAATAAATTGACATGGACCTTTTTATTCCTGGAACTTTTAACAACACCTCTCAGTCTTGGTCAGTGGGTGTTTCTCTAAGATTTGATCTCAGAAAGACGAAAAATATATATATTTTTTAAAAGATCTGTTAATGAAGATAGTGAAACATGGTTTGAGGTTGTTTATAACACATTCTAGCACATCTTTATTCGATTTTATAGTTGACATGATTAAATACCAACCTCTCTTATGCCACTGACATGAAATGTTTTATTAGATTTTTTGTAATAAGCTAATGTATGTTGAGCTAATAGGCTAACATAAGTTGAATTAATAAGCTAACGTAAATTAAGTTAATAAGCTAATGTAAGTTAAGCTAATAAGCTAATGTAAGTTAAGCTAATAAGCTAACATGTGTTTCCTCTTTATAAAAGGAAGCATTTGTTTTTTTCAGTTTTTACAAATGTTTCTCCCTCCTCTTTAAGACGTGGCTTTGATCCTCTCAAGTAGGCAGGGGGTACAGTACTCCCCCTCAGGGAAAACTCCCCCCTGATGGGAGAATTGTTTTTACCCCAGCTGTGATTTGCTTGTGCTACAACATCTAATTCCAAATACTATTCTGTCAAATCAATGCCTGGACTCTGTCCTATTAAGGCCAGCTTGGTTTCCTTTAGAAAGTAGGGTGCTTTGGCCCCCCCAACGAGAGAGACAAGCTGAGGCTGCCCTTCACAATAAAACATCACACCACTCCACAGCAGCATGACACTTCCTCAGCCAGCAAATGAGATGAAAGCCTTAAACCATGAAAATAGAGGTTGGAAAAGCTTCTGAAGGCCTGCTACCCTGCTAGCATAGAATAAAGATGGGCTGTCCACCGGGACAAAAGACGAACACAACAGGGAAAGACATCAAAGAGTGATTTTTTTCAGGGAAAATACACCTATTTGTTAAAGGCTGCCTACTGAGAAAAACGCAGGTGAATTTTCAGGTAATAGCATAGTGTGGATAAGAGCAACAGTTTATTTGTGTGTCTTACTTTCCCTATGGCAAAACCTTTCATTTAAGTGTTTAACAACCTTACACATCCCAAAGTGTTTTATTCAGAATTGTTTTTCACTCTAAGAAAAGATGCCAAAACGTGTAAATGTATTGTAAAACAGGGGTACATTTAAATACATATAGCTTATAAATTCAGTTTAAACTTTGGTATTCATTCATATGTGACTTACAGTACATGAGATTTGGCATGTATACTGACAGGAATTATTTATAAAAATGTAAAAACAAAATTGATAATGACTAAAAAAAAACAACAGAAACATAAAGTTGGAATAAAAAGGACAAATGATCTGCTTTTCTTAATTGTTTATTAAGAATAATGAACTTTATGTAGCATGAAAAATGAAACCACAAATTTACATTGAGGGTTCTTATTTAGCTGTCTTGTCTGTCTAAGTGGCACTGACATCTTCATGTGTGAATTCTTTAATAGCATATGTGTGTTTTGCACAAGGTGATTCTGACAACAGCAGAGTTATTGTCCTCCTTCCACAGGTGGATTAACCTGACTGTGTGCAATATGATCCATGTAATGCTATTGGAAACAAGCTTAGGTTAAATAAGGTGTGAAATTCTTCAAACAAGGACCTTTCTGTGTCACTTTGAATAAACACTGTCCCAATTAAAACTGTCATACAGTAGTGTCACTGAAAGTCAGGACAGTTATAAGAACACTCAATTCAAGCTCAATCCAATAATAACAATTGCATGAATATACTTTTAGAGAGTTGTAAATTTGGTTATAGAGACTGATGTCTCCCCCCCTGTGCTCTGAGTTCATCTGTAATTTGGTTATATAAAATGTAAAAATTGCATCCTCAGATTATATAATTCAATAAAAATTGAAAAGTGCTTTGAATAAATATAGAAGCTGCTGGTGATGAAACAAAAAAACAAAGTTTCATCTCCAACATTTTGACTGCAGTTTTGCAATTTAATGTAAAATCCCTTGGGATAGTCTAATGTGAGGATAATCTGCTTTTATTTCTCAGTCAGTACGTGAAAAATAATACATAAAGATAAACATGTAGTCCATAGATTTTTAAAGAGTTTGTGTTGGGAATTTAAATGCTTATATTAGAGGGACAGGACAGTGGATAGAGTTGGAAATCATCGAGAGAGAGAGAGAGAGAGAGAGAGAGTTAGAACTGATATCGGAAAGGAGCCACTGGTGGGATTTGAACCCGGGACGCCTGCAGCCTCTGAACATGGGGTGCATGAACCAATCATTGGGTCACCGGCGCCCCTAGTTTACAGAATTTTACGAAGCAATTCTGGATTTTAGGGTCAAGCGCCAAAATTAGATCCAATCAATATCTAATACCAGGATGTATGAAAAGATGGTCACAATGTTATGAAATAAAAGCTGCTTTAGAGCATAATTTAAGTTCCAATATATGCAATTTGCTCAGTAAAAAAAAGAAGATATTCTTTAGATATTATAGTGAGGAGAAGCACATGCCATGTCCTTGATCTTATGGTGGAATACCACAGGTTTCAGAGTCTTTGGGAGCCTCATGTAATCAGATTTTGCCATGCACATGAGTGTTTATTAAATGGACGGCAGTGAAGTGTGGGAGTCAAAATGCAGCACATTCCCCATTTTAAGTAGTGTATAGGAGTGTCAGTGAAGGCCTGCGATAACAACACTCAAACAATGCAAATAACAAAATACCAACCACATTCAAATGATTATCAATTAGGATGCTTAAACTACAGCCAGGTATTCTGTTATTGCTCTATTTTGAAGCATTTTGCTCCAAGAATCCATGTCATCAGTGTTAAAGCCCGCTGAACGCTGATGAACAGTAATTGCCATCCATCTCTATATGCGCGATGTCATGACTTGGCACGTTGACTAAGTGTACAAATACAAAAAATGCGAGTTTGAGCTTGCAGGCGACACATGCTGAAGAGATTCCAATCCCATGAATAATTCACGGTTTAGAGAATAATGATGAGGGATAAAACTTTTTGTGAGTAATTGCACAAGTAGACTCATCCCCATTAGTGGTGTCTGTGTGTGTGTTTGTGCGGCAAGTAACTGCACATTTTATTAGAGATGTAATTGTGGTAAAATGATGTTGCTGTACAATAAGAATAATGAGCATATCACTCAACACAGATTTTTTGCCCCTCATATTCAAGTAAAAACTGTCTAATTCCAGTTTGACAGATGATATGAGCACATCTTGATATGTGGGAATTTTTTTATCCATAGGTGATTTTGAATTCACAGTTCCCTGGCTCCCCTTGCTCTTCAGGCGGTCCTCTATGTCCTCAGTGACCATAATATATTGGTCAGGGCTTCCATTCAGGGACTCCATTTTCTAGGTGAGTGACTCTGAAAAACTTGCGTTGTAATCCCCAAATGTTTCCCCTTTCTTAGAGGAGGGGTTGCCATTGTTGAGACCCCGGGAGACCTGCTTGCTTGTATGTGTGTCATGCTGTGCATGTAAAGTGGTGGGAGGGGCAGAGTTCTAACAGGTGGAGAGATACCTCAGGAGCAGGATGGACCAGAGCCATGGTCTTCCTGGGGTGAATACTTCTGCTCAGTCTACCAAATTATTCATAATATGTTTGATTCAGTTGGAGAACATGATTTACATTTTAAAGCCATGCTAGCCCCACTAGGCGTGCTCATGTTAAGAAGGGTTTCCTGCTCTGCGACCATTACTAAATTCCAGTGATCTAATTTTGTCCCTTTTTTCGTCCCTTCTCTAAATTTGGTATGCACATGTTAGCATGCCATAATCTGTTTCATGGCACCATACACAATGCAGTGGAGACTTATGCAACATTACAGGTTTTGCAAGTATTGATAGGTCTGAGGAAAAGAACACTGACTCCTACTTATGGGTACAAAGTGTGGGTGCATGATTTTTTTACCCAATTAATGTCAAATTTGTGGATTAAATTTCAGTTGTGAAAAAAAAAGATGGTGAGGAACCAAACAAAAAAGTGTTCTTGAAGTGCATAGTTCAAGCAATAACTGCCTTATGAACCCACATAGTTTTTTTTTGTAAAGATACTTTTATATGCTTATATCCAACCAAGAATGTAGTCAGATAATGTTTAAATTATGAGGATATTACAAGCTGCCAACAGCTGGTTTGATGTTCCAGTCTGAAACAAAGTGATTAACCAACCACAAAGATAGACCAAGTAACACAAAGTATATATACATAATTCTTATATAGACTGAAATGCAGTAAAAGTAGCTCTGGTAGAACCAGATTCATAAATTGTACACTACAGTGTAAATCAAGAGAGCTGCTGTTATCTGCCTGCAGTCGAATCTGCAGTAAAAAAAAATAAAGAAAAGTCAATCCAGCTTCTCTGTTCGCTTTGGCAACCCATCGAAATGAATTCATCCCCTTAATGAGCTCCCTCCTCTTCTTCGTCTTTGAAGAAATGAGCAGCGCCATGAGCAATGGCGGCGATTCCATCATTCCTCATTGCGATTGGCTGCAGATAAGGACCACCACCCACATTAGCACACAGGTCATTATTTGGATTTCTGCAAGCAGGTGGTGATGGAAGCAGAAGAGTCCGTGATCAGACTCCTGAGTATCTCCTGATAAACATCAGGGGCCTTTGAGACACACTGCTACCAGCCCCTGCAACGCTCACTGGGAGCCCCCATATCTCTCCCCAACCATGCAGCAATTACAAACAGTATGTTGTAGAAAATGTGGGATTAATGAAGGCCAAGGGGGATGGTAAAAACACTTTACTCTGCTCTGCGCTAGAGCTCGTACTAGCATGGGAATAAAGTGGTTTCTGTCCCTTATGACCAACAGCAACATCAATAGGTGAAAGAGTAGAATGTCAACCTTAATAACGAATTGCGATTGTATGTTTTTACGCACAGCTGCATTCAGAGTTACACAAAGTAATTAGGTACAATTGTTAGCTACATTGTTTGTACAGTTTCTGCAGTGATAGACGCATTAGCCTTTTTTTTTTTAAGATAAGCTAACATTATCTACTACCCATCATCAAACTACTAAAAGTTGAATTAACTAATACTGTGTTTGTTTGAAGTTACATTAAATGATTTCTGCTCAGAGTAGGCTAGCTGTCATGTTTGGCAACTTGAAGACAGAAAGTGACATGCTAGCCTACATTATGAAGTTTATAGTATGTGTGATCTGTGATTATTAGGTACAGTTGTCTTTTTTTAGTAGTTAAGATTAAAATGCCCTGTTGAAGTAACACAATAAGAATTATAATCATAGCAGATTTTGGATAATGTGCAAAAAGCTTTCAGTTTACAACTCTGAAAATGTTCAATCTGCAGTGTAGGTTTTAAACAAGAACCCAAAAAATGAAAGTACAGTAATGGGTTTTAGTAACCCGTTCAGTTCAACTGTATAATAGTTTCTGATGACTCAAACCACCTCAGGAGCTGACAATTGTTGCTCTAACATGTTGGCAGATGTTTGGTGCTGAATCCATTTCCACCTTAATCATCTCATCTCCTCGCTCTCTCTCTCTCCTCTCTGTCTGTTGCTTCCTTTGTTCAGAGGTTTCAAGTCATCGCAGATAAGGAACGTTTTTCGCACTATTAATCAGATCATCCCTGCGATCTGTTCCCCTGAAACATGCATAGTTTTGGCATGGGTTTTTTCCTATGAGACATTCACATCAGATCTAATCCGCTTGAGCTCCGCGCTCGAAGGGATGAGTTACTACGGTAAGATCATGATTGTGTGATGCAATGATGGAGAAAAAGAGAATGGGGTCAAAGGAGCTTGCTGGTAAAAGATGTCTTCTTTTTTTTTTTCCAAAGAAGGTCACTGATCTTTAACAAACACATATTTACAGGGATTACCTTGTCCTTGTGAAATTTTGTTTTCCATATAAACTTTATCAAGAGGATTAAGTTAGCTTGGGATCGCTCTTTTCTTTGTGTCGCCTGCTTCATAGGCTGCACTGATTTAAGCAAAGTTTTGCTGTCAGCGCTCACTTGAAGGCACAACTCAACTGGCATGACACAAAAAAAAAAAACATCAGACCTTTGCTGACATAAAATGTTCGGACTTATGTTATAACACCAATCACTCCAAATGTATGACAGGAAACTGATGTGAGTAAAAGTTTTATAAACACAAAACCCCTCAAAAATCTTGTATTTTCCTGCACAGCTTTAAATTACCTAGGGAAGTTAGAAAACGGCTCCTTCAGGGCACCAGTCCTCCATCTCGCCTGCAGCCATTAATTAGATCTAATCAACACCGCAGGGAAAAGTTACTGTCAAGACTAATTAGCCAAAATGGAGCTTCTGTAATGGGAAACAAATGATCAACAACGGTTAACTGTAGCAGGCTGCTCCGTGCTTTATGACTCATTGTCTCTACGGGAGATTTCTGGAGCAGAATTATGTTCACGCCTGATTCTCATTTTGGGGGGGAATTCTTGAGTATTAGCAAACTGAGCAGAGTGATATAATGATCATGAATTCTGCAAAGTAATTTCAGGTTCTATATTTTGTTGTATTCTCCAACACTTTGTTCACACAAATAAAAACACACAGACACACACACACACACCTCTGCCAGGTTGCCTATTGTAAGCAAACAAGGCCTCAGAGGTCATGAGAAATGTTGACTTAATCCTTCCTTCGTCCACACTGCTTCTGAGAGTCAGGGCAGGGAGCAAGGGGGGGAAAAAAGGAAGCTTTGTTTCTCCCATAGCGCCGCGAACAAAAGGGGTTGGGATTGAGGGGGAAAAGGCGTATATACACACACACACACACACACACACACACACACACACAAACACACACACACCACCTGCAATTAAGAGCTTAGAGCTCTTCATCTTGGCACAAAAACATTCAGCGAGCAAGGAGAGGAGAGGAAACGTCAAGATTAGGTGGGAAGTGCTATGAGGGTATTACAAGAACTTGTGAGAATAAGGACGTTTGTCACAGAATATTACTTACAGGATGCAGGAGGACAGTCACCTTATACCCTGTGGAAGAGGAATAGTGGAGGGTTTGATAATTACTGGCTATTAATGACTATTAAGCACTTTAACGACTTTGCACCCCGGTCGCACACAATGTAAACAGGCATTTGTTTGTTTGCCCATATGTTGGCTCGAGCCATTAGTACACGGACATCTGCTGAGGATGAGAAGGTGTGAAATAGTCATGAGAAATGTCACTGCACAGTAATATGACACACTCCACTTGATCTACAGTAAAAAAAAAAAAAAAAAGAGTCTGATACCGGATTGAAAGTTTAGTGTTGAAACATTTCTGAACTTTTCTGACAATGCCAACTTCTTTACAACAGAACTGGGTCAACAGCGCCGAGTGGAAATTAGAATTCGCCGAGGGAGAGACGAAATGATTGTAATGAACGGCTCTTCAATCAACTCAAGTGGAAATTATCGGTTGGAGTTTTTACGTTTACTGCTGAACTCTAAAGACCTTTTTCTGGTGTCACAATATGATTTCAGAGTACAAAAAGCTCAAACTACAGAAGCTTTGAATGTAAGATATCCCTTAATGCATGTAGAGATGAACAAATAACATTTTTGGTAAAACTCAGACAAATGCTAAAATACAACAAAAAACATGTAGTTTACAGTGTATACAAATATCTTGCCATATCCGCTCTAAAGCAGTATAAGCTTTATTACTGCATCTTATTTGATCTGCTGCTTTCTTCCACCTGGGCTCCATAGTTACCACTAATATTTACAGCATTCCTCTACAACGTACAAAGCTTGCATTAAGAGAATTACCATCTCAAACTTTTTCTGCTCCAAAGATCTCATCCAAAGTGCTTTTTATTTTGTCCCAGTTTTGTCCAAAAACTCCTTCTAGTTTAAAGTAGTAGTAGTAGTAGTCTCTGTTTTACTTTTAGGGTGATCCACTGAACTTACCTTTAGCGCCTCCATCAGGCCAAAGGGGCACAATTTCACATCAAAATCTAATAACCCAAATACATCAAGAGTGCTACATGTATTTGTATTATTCTGAACTTATTCTGAGTCTTTAACAAGTTGTAATAACAATTCTGTGAATAAATGAACACAGGTCTACCAGGGTTGTTTCAGGGGTCTTCTCCAGGGGTGGCACTGCATGGCGCCTGGTCCCGGATCATTTATAAACCCACACCCTGATCCATGCTGGTACCCAGCCCCCCACCCCCCCCACCCGAGAGCAGCCGGGGTTCCTGCAGCGGGTGTGGGTGTGGGTGGCATCGTCATACCCAGTAAAGGCTGTAGGATGTGGACCAAGCCAGGCGTGTAATCCCGCTCTCAGAGCTGGAACGCACCATCGACGCAGGAAAATAAATATGGAAGGGTGACACGCTAAATGAGGGAGATAGGGGTGACGCTTTTGCAAAGAACAATTAAGACAAGGAACTGATTTGAGATTATTTGAACATTTTAAGGTGCAATATTTATGACATGTAATGATTCATAAAACACTGACACTTTTCTGTAATACTTTCATTCTCTGCAAGTTTTTAATAAAGTTTACCTTGAAGATTGAAATCACATTTTATCACATAGAGCAGCAGTAATGTATACGTGCAGGATTATAAGGCCCAACTCCATTTAAAACGATGTATTAACAGCACTCACATTCTGCCTTTATAATGGCTTTGCAAAGTGCATGAGTTCACTTGTTCCTCATTTGGATCAATAATCTCATTTCTCTTCAGTGAAACTCTGTTTCTCTTTCAGCATAATGTACCTGCAGTTTGTCAGCGCTGTTTCGTGAGCTCGCCTTTCCACTATGTGTGCACTCATGTCAGGGATGACTGAATGCCAACTTTCTCTACTGTCTGGGGCTCATTTGAAATTCAAATCTTGCCTTATGGCTGAGCCTTGATAATATTGACTTTCCCTTACACTCCAGGGGCGACAAGGATATAGTTGAGGCAAGACTGTGTTTTTTCTTATATATGCTTACTTCTTTGGCTTTTCTGGTCTGGTTCTGAGGGAAGTTATAACTTTTGTTTGGCTTGATGGCAGTGGAAATCAATATTCCTGAAAAAACTGCAAGACATTGTCAATAGTTTTTGTAATGGTACAATAAATTCTTAATCATTGGCAAACCTGAGACAAAAAAAAATCTGAACCATTAAAAGTGGCCGGTTTAACGTTTCTTAGTGTTTAAGTGTAGCCCAAAAGTTGCAACTTTTTGAAGTTTAAAATGAAATCTCTGTTTTATATTTTGTAGTATTTTTGCAGTTTTAACACTGGGCACTAACGTATTTAACAGTGATGGGCACGGTGCACTTGCATCAGTTGTCCACTAGATGGAGTAAACCAACACTGAAACTGCTACTAGGTGAAGCAGGAGAGACACACTGAGTAAAGTACATTATACACAAACTAAAGAAACAATAAATAACAGATATATTTGGATTTGTGAATACATGATATACAGAAGAACAACATTGAGTAAAACCTTCCCAAAATCCCAGAAATGTCTGTGAATTTATTGTTCTCCTGATTTTTTTTAATTGATTTTCTAATTTCTTCATATTCTTTGCCTATCTTGTGTTCAAGTGTCAGCTGTGTGAATATATGTATGTATCATGCTGTGTTAATAGTGTCACACACAGAGTGAACATATAATATATGTAATTGAAAGATTCTGCTCAC
This sequence comes from Labrus bergylta, assembly GCF_963930695.1. NCBI lineage: Eukaryota > Metazoa > Chordata > Actinopteri > Labriformes > Labridae > Labrus > Labrus bergylta. The sequence continues at coordinate 11,208,873 of NC_089216.1, forward strand.
ACAAAAATACATAAATGATGAGAGGTAAATCCATTTGATCCATGAGGGGTCATATGTGGATTTCTGCCTGGTTGCAGGTGGATGTAGCTCAGATGAAAAAGGTGGTGTAATGAAATTTGGGTCCACTCAGAGTTCAGTCACATTAGAATCTGCAGAGCTCTTGAGTTTTTGACTCTCAATAAAAAACAACTTTCAATGTTTAACTTTTTGTGTCTATAGTCTCCAATATTTAATTTGAAGAGAAACATACAGAAGAAGGAAGACTGAAACTAGTTTCTTCCAATGCTGACTTGATTTTTCAGCTCTACTTCAGATATTTATGACATACAGTGAGCCAGAATCAACATGTTGAGATTGTAAAAAAGTGATGAAATGTACTTTATATCAACTACTGAACTTAAGTGTAAGGTACTTGTAACACATATTTAATAAATGAAGATCATTATATTTAACAGTTGTAGTTTATTAATACAATGACGGCAGATTGAAGCCAGCCACTCTTTCTGCAAAGCAGATGATAAGCTTCAACCTGCCCTTGACCTTTTTTTGATCAGGAAGAGGAAGAAGGAAGGATGAGGTGAGGATGGACTCAATCATGGCAGTGTAAAATTTCACCATGATTGTCTTTGGTCGGGTGAAATTCTTAAGCTTCCACAGGAACAACAAAAGTTGTTTGTTTATGAGGGAATTGATGTTTAGTCCACACTTGAAGTCCAGTGTGAAGACTCCCCAGTGGAAACAGCGGAGTCATAGGGTGATGGGGGGCGGGGGCAGTAGTGTTCTTTCCTAAAAACTAAAACCCTCTCCACTGTCTTCAGAGCATTAAGCTTTAAGTGGTTCTGACTGCACCAGGCAAGCAGGGCAGACTGATCCTCAACAGAGATGAGTCAAATGAGGGTGGTGTGGTCTGAGAAAACATCAAGAGCTTGACAGCTGTTGGTTTTCAGTGGAAAGAGCAGGGGGGCATGAACGCAGCCTTGAGGAGTGCCTTTGCCACTCGTCCTGCTGTCATGAACATGCTTCCCCTAGCGGCATGTTCAGCCCTGTGTCAAAGCGCTTTGAGTGGTCACAAGACGAGAAAAGCCTGATATAAGTACATGTCTGTTTTCTATTTACAGTAGCTAAAGCTATACAGAAGTAAATAAAGTATACACAGTTCAAACCATTCCCAGTTGTAGCAGTTGCAAAACTATGATTCATGATGCATGAGCAATTCTATACTGTATTGTCAATATTTGTGAAATACATATAATAACTGAGCACTTCTTAAACCAGTGCCAGCAGCTTCAATTTCACTGAGAGCTCTACTTTTTAGAAAGCCTCGATAACTGATTATTACAGGGTTGGTCGATGCCTCTGCGTGGGGCAGTTTATTGGTTTGTGTTTAACAGTGACCTGTGCATCATGTAGATGATAAAGAAGGATCTGCAAAAGAAGAATCTGCAAAAGAGTTCAAATTAAAAGTGATTTATATGGTGATTAAACTTCTGGTGTAGCTGGTTTCCTTGACTTGTGAATGTAGCCAGTTTATACTAACATACACTGAAGAAACACCAGACCTTCTGCTAACATTGTCAAAATCAATTGAGACCACTGGGGAACAACAATACGGAAAAGTAACATTGATCTAATGATTTGTATTTACAAAGAGTCATTAATGAGATTAAATAGAGTTACATCAGTGTTTGACATCTAAGGGTAATCTCAGTATCAGAGACACAAAAGAGATCTCTGCAGGCTGCACTTCCAACTTTACCATCAACAACATAATGAGGGTGTTTGGAATGGGTGGAGAGGGTGTGGGCGTTTTTAGTCCAAGAAAGCAGGTATATAAAAGTTTAATAACGTCCGTGCTAATCTTATTATCGTGTCTGATTATGTCGTTTTTACCATGCCTACAGTTAGTTGTGCAAACCATGTGAGCTAAATAAATAGCCAAAGTACAACCTGTGCTTATTGGTGACAGTAAAAAGGGATTATTCTGGGACAGGTGACAAGGCTATAAACAGACCACAGTAACCTGCTGGCTATCATTGTTTTCTGAAACTCACAAACACAACATTTATGTAATTTCATTGCAGGCCAGGTTCTGAATCATAAAAACAACAAGAAACAAAGTGTACGTTTATTTAACATTTAAAAGATTAATTATTTAAATGGTTCTGGTATTATTACATGATTTACCTTACTTGTACACAATACATTTATTAACATCTGCACTCTTCACTCTGCTGCAGCTAAAGGTGGTTGTCTACCCGTTAGCTAACTGTACAATCGCGAATAAAAGTATTCAAGCTAACATTACATTTTGACATTTGTATAATTGCCAAATGAATGGATGAATAAATGTTACTTCCACTTTTTTAAAAGTTCAAATTGTATATCGTATATTCTTCCTTTAAAAACAGGGATGTGTGGGATTACGGCTCCAGTCTGGCATCGATTAAAAATGGCCTCCATTGGTGCACGGCGGTATAAAGTCATGAGTACTGTTAAATATAATTCCACCATTTTAAAAAGTTGCAATTTTATTATATGTCTTTCAATAGAAAAAAAAGACCCTTAAAGAGAACTTTAGCTACTTTAGCTTTAACCCATCTATATTTTTTTTGTGACACGAAAAATTCACAGCTGTTCTTCTCCTTCCCATACGTTAGAATATCTGAGCGCTCAACAATCAGATCAAATCAGCTCAGTTTTTGGCTTAACACACAGATTTCTCTCCACGTTTCATTGACAACATCCGTTTAGCTATGTGAAGCAAACTCTACACTATCTTTGCAAATAGCTTAGATCCCAAAAGCATGTTTACCAAAGCATCAGGGTAACATTATGAAACTTGTAGTAGAGGGGTCTTGTGCCCATAACATTATGCACTGTATGCTACTATCATCTTTAAGTGTTATTCTCTTTAGGTTGGATTTACCTGTCACACCCAAACTGCTCCTCTAATGCTGTTATAACAAATGAAAGTGGACTCTTGTGGTGACTGATTGGGACAATGTGTTCAGTATTCTGTGTGTGTCCATGATCCAACAGTCCAGCTCTGAGTACTCAGCTTCTCCCCTCAGGAATGCAGCTATAGTGCCCCATTGTCCAGGGAAACAAGCTGAATGACAACTACATCGGTACTCAGCAGGACAATACTACTGTTGTTTTTTAACACACGATATCCCATTTTGTTACAAATCCACTCTACCTCACTAACAATAGTCAAATGTTAGCAAACAACGCTACAATATTTGAGACGCTACCACTCCAGACATCGATATTTTTCAATTAAATTGTTGCACTTTAATGGAAAGTTTTAATCTTGACCATCAAAATCATAGTCGACTTTCCAATTCAAGAGTGAAAAAGATCACCTGTTTGCGTTCACACACATGTAGCTTACCCTTCAGGCGTTTTACCCTCTGGTCACAGAATAGTCCAGAACATAACTCCTTGTTTCAATTTTGAACTCTTAAGTTTTTCTATGTAATGACCAAACAAGATTTTAGTGATCGGCAAAGCTTTTGGATTTATGCCAAGCACATTTTGTTGGCCACAGACACAGCTAGCTATTTTCCCTCTGTTTTTAGAGGTAATGCTAAGCTAAGCTATAACCAGCCAATGACTGGCAAAAAATGTCACATGTAAGAGTGGTATCAGTCTTCTTATCTTATTAAAGAAATTGAGATGTGTGTAAAAGTTAGTTTACTTCCCAAAATATTAGATTATTTCTTGCAGAATTCCTAAAGTGGTATAAATAAAACTGTCATCACTTGAAGTGAAGCTAACGACAACAGAGCTGTGTCTCTGAATGCAGACTGAACGATCATACTGTACATCAACAAGTTTCAAGAGCTCAAAAAGCAAATCTACAACCTCTTTTTCCAATTAAAAATGCAATGTGATGTATACTGGGTTAAAGATATGAACATGTTTCAAGGTGCTACTTCATTGTCTCAGACTTTTTGGCAAATAGAATGTTTCTTCAACATTTTTTCAACTGGGCCACTATTCTTTGTAAGCATGCCAGCTCTGGTTGTCACTGTTTGCCAGTTCTTTACAACTCATTTTCATGCCAGTCACAAACAGGGCGGCACAAAAAGGACTGAGGAACAGAAAGGGGCTCAGTTGAGTGACTACCAAGGGCAGCCATACCACCCACCCCCTCTTCTTTTTTCTCTCCCCTGCATAACAATGGGTCAGTGTTTAACTGTGCCAGATTCCCTGAGAGTCGCCCTGCGTTTATTTATGTGTATATCCGCGAGGTCGTGCGGCAATCGCCCTACATTTGACACAGTCTTTAAATGGCCACATCAGCAGACAGATAATCAGAGAGATAAAGACGAGTATCCTCCATGCCAACTCAGGGAGGGGTGGAGGTGGTGTGAGGGTTGAATAGGGTGAAGGGAGGGCTGTATATAAATGCAGGCCAATGGTCATTCACAATCCCACGGTCTGTTAGAGCTTCATCACCAGCTGCCTTCAAACCCAGAGAGCCTGCAGACATGGCGTTCAACGGAAACTGGAAGGTCGACCGCAATGAAAACTATGACAAGTTCATGGAGCAAATGGGTGAGTGTGTGATAGATGCAGGATGGATAGTGTAAAAAAAAAAAAAAATACTAAATCAGTTCTATAGTTTTATATTTCCAGGCCTATTCAATGATTTGTTTTTACTAGGGCCCAAGTAAAAAAAAAAGAGAAGTGCCAAATCATCTACTTCTCCTATGTGTAACCATTAAAGATAAGGATTTGAATTTGTTTACAGCACACGCTTAACTCTTAAAAAATTATGTTGGTTGAAATAAACAACCTTATTTCTTCCAAATTGACACTCCTTTAAAAAAAAAGTTACTGGTGAATTGGCTGAATAGCCTTCTTTAAAAATGATAATTTTCTCAAAATACAACCATGTAAACACCATGCTTAAACAGCCTTTCTAATGAAAACTTGGGAAAATATTTAAAGGGCCGGTAAGGGAATGTTAAGGGCCTGAATAGTCGACAGTCTGCCAGTTGAATGGGTCTGATCTGTGCTATTATAACATTATTATCTGTGTAGCTGTGTCATGGGTTTCCATACAGCTTGACATTGCTGTATGAGTGATACATAGCACAGGGATGTGTTGGTATGCTTGACTTGTTTATAGTGCAAACCCATATTAATAGCAGCAGCTAAATTCAGATCTTCCTTTGGATGTGGGCACAGTCTAATACTTTCCAAGAGTACAAGTGGAAACTGAGCTGAGTGAGGAAAAAAAGAGTTACACATTTATCGGCTTCACGATTCAATTATTTCTGTTTTAACAACATAGGTATTAATATCATGAAGCGCAAGCTAGCAGAGCACGACAACTTGAAGATCACCATTGAGCAGACCGGGGACAAGTTTCACATCAAGGAGTCCAGCACCTTCCGCACCAAGGACATCGATTTCACCCTGGGCGTGCAGTTCGACTACAGCCTGGCTGATGGTACAGAAGTCTCAGTAAGTGTCCTGAAGGAGTTCAAGCATTATTAAACCAACAGCAGCTAGTGTGTGTGGTGTTGTAATCAAGCTGCTTTGGATGTACAGTACATGAGTGGATTGAAGGGTAGATATACGCAAATTATACTCAACAAATGAGCTTCTATAACAGAATATGTATTTTCAACCAGGGAACATGGGAGATGGAGGGCGACATGCTGAAAGGCAAATTCACCAGGAAAGACAACAGCAAGGTCCTGACCACCACCCGAGCTGTGGTGGGAGGAGAGCTGGTGCAGGTCAGTAGGTGTAGATATATTTAATCTGTCAAATATATTAAGTTTATTTATTTTGTTTACATCTATAAAAGCCGTTATACTGCAGCACGCCTCTCTCTCTCTTTTCCCCGCAGACTTACAACTATGAGGGAGTGGATGCCAAGAGGGTTTTCAAGAAGCAGTAACCTGGCCTCTGAAGTTCATATTTTATTTTTATAGAGATGACACAATATAGATTTCTTTTCCTAACAGAACATTTTTTTTTTAATGGGATTCAACTTCATATACCTCAAAAATGTTTTAAAATTTCCAGAGTTTTTAACACTCAACTGTTATTCGCAAAGCTAAACAGCTATTCCAATTAACAGCAGGTTATGTTGAGAAAAATGATGATTGACAGCCAATAGATAGAAAGACGGCGGGGGGGAAAAGACAACAACAACAAAAAACAAGTAATCTGAAGGAGAAAGTGCATCACCATGCCAATCTTTGTGCCTTAGAAAGAGCGTTAACGACAAGTATCCAAGAGATGGCCAAACAGTCCGGAGATATTTAACCATGTGGATTTTCCCCCCCAGCCTTTGGGACAAAAAGTATGTTGTAATCACCTTAGAAATTCCTAAAAAAAAAAAAAAAAAAAAAAAAAAAAAGAGGGAACAGTATCAAGTATCTCTAGAAACAACTGCCCATTTTTCAGAGGGACTACTTTATTGGTAAAACCAAACTATTCCATTTTTTGGGGGGTAATATTGAAAAAACATTTTTATAGATTTGAGCCTCTTTTGTTTGGAATGTATGCAGATATCTTACAATAAAAAAGAGCAAAAAAGAAAATGCAAAATATGCACATAAGAAGATGTATCTAGAAAAAAGAGTAACATGCTTTAGTTGGATTATGGGGTGGGGGGGGGGGATTACCCTTTAAATGTCTCCAACAGTCGGGTAAAAACATGTCTTTGTTGTTAAATTGACTCACACAGTGGACTTCATCATGAGTAGTATTCAGCAGTACAATAATCATCCCACACAAGCTGAAATATGTTGTATATTGTCTTTACACAGTTGGGGATTAATTCAAGTTGCACTAATGGTTTTTTAATTTAGTCTGTAATAATAAAAACAACTTTTTGTTTACCGCTTGAGTCGGATTTCAGTGTCATTTTTTTTTTTTTTACACATTTGAGGAAAAGAGTCATTGTTAGGTTGTTTTAATGTGAGTAAAGTTTGATAATGAATGATGCAAGTGTAAATATTCTACCATAAATCATCAGAACTGCTCGTCATGTTATCAAGTGTTATCAACCCGATCACATCAGGCACAAAGATCATCTCACAGTGATAATATTTTATGAGCATCGGTCATAATCAACGTCTTTATTAAGGGGAGTATTTTGAAGATGAGCCATATCACCATGACATACAAGGCATGTGCTTTAAAAGCTTCTTCTTACGCGGTGTCTGCAGTTCAATCACATGAACGCAGTCGGGTCTTGTGCAGTCATGTGCTGGTCTTTGGGTGCAACCATCAGCAGGAACACACAGTGGAGAAAATGGATTGGCAATGTGTATTTCTCACATGATGATGTTGTAGAAAGATTGGGGATAATGACATTCATTCATAGTAAAAAAAAAGATTAAAAAATCTGAAGTCTGGCTTTCAATGGTGCTAGAAAAGAGGGACTTCTTATGCAATGATCTTCTCTGACCACAAGAGGGCAGAAATTGTCTAAATTTAGTTAAGTGACGCATGAAATATTATGTTCTTAAAGTAGCAGTACTTGTAAACGATGTTGTCAGCAAATAAAGCAGAATTTTTTTGGCGATTTTAAATAGATGTTAAGTATGTATGTTTCCATATTTTTACATTTTGATGTATAAACATTTTAACTTGCCAAACAAACACATACAAACAAGTAAAAATGTTCACTTTTAACTTCTATAAAGATGAATTATTATGTATTATGGCTCCAGTGGGCTTCAATGCAATGGGGGCGGGGCTAATATTAATGACAAAATCCCCTTCATCACTTCAGACTGTATAAGAATAGAGAACTGATTGTCAATGAACTGGTGAGGCTAGCTTTTTTATGATTAATGAAGATGTTTATAACTGTCTTGTTCTTTACTGACCTGAAGTAATGAAACAGATCTCATATAGAGACCAGTAGTCCAAACAGAGATTCTATTATCCCTCAAGACAGCCATCCAATCTTGGACCGCCTGAGATGATGTAGAGGCTCAATCGATCGCAGCCCCCCTGCTGAGCCCTGAGTGGCACCCTCTTTCATGGAGGTATAAACCCGCTGGCACAAGGTTAATCTGGCTAAGGCAGGGCCGCTTTGAACACCGGTTTGCCCCTGAATCCACCGTGGGGAGTAGAGTCCTCTGAGATCCCTCAGATACTGTGAGCTGCGGGTTTAAGCGCAGGAGAAATGGGTTGGTGGACCTACTTTCTTTGAGTTCAGATCTGTTGTACAAACGAATTTTCAGACTGTCTTTTTAAAATCTGCCATACTTTTAATATGATTTAGTTGTGTCTAATCTTACAGATCTGTGCTGACTCAGTAGGTCTGACTTTGAACAACCCCAAAGTTTCCAATACATTTTATTGATAAATATCAATAAAACTGGGTATGGGTTAGGGATTAGGGGTATCAATAAACTGATTATGTTTCCTTAAGAACTCTAATCAGTACAATGAAAATGTAATTAAATGCTCTTGTTTCTCCAAATGTGGATAAAAATTGTTTTCCTACTTTATTACATTTATCTGACCAGTAAACTTCAGATTCTTAATACAAAACATCAGATTGATCAACAAAATGTGCCGTTTACTACAGATTAAATCACCAAACTGTACTTGAAATATAAATTAACTCCATCTAACACCACTTACTACTGTATATTCATATATTCAAAATAATGCTCAATAATAACATTGACGGGGGAAGTTTCATAGTGAGTGCTATGTTGATACTTTAAGTATAAAGGGGTGATGTATAATTTGGCTACTTTCTTCACCAAAAAAAGCAGAAAAAAAGGTTCAAATAGGTGTACAGTGACTTAGTTTCACTTCTTACTTCATTTACTACTTCTACAGAAAAAAATAGATTCATTTATTCCTGCAGTTGTCAAACGAACAACAGTACCATGGTCCACATCCAGCTGATTAACTTATAGTTTTTTCTTTTAATTTGACTCTTGTACAAACTTTTACAAACTGTCAGAGTAATGCTTTTTTTTTTAACTGTGTACCACTCAATCAAACACTATGTGATACAACAAACAAAATCACAGAACAGGAAGGAAAAGTCTAATCATTAGGCTACTCATTTCACAGGAACTTTTCATGAAGTAAAGAAAAACTGCATTTATATTTCCATATAAATAGAACAAAAATCAATGTCTTTATATGTCTCTGTTTACATCACTGATTATTATTATGTACAGAGTCATTTAGCCTGTGGATTCAGGCTGTAATGTGTTGTTACAACCATTGGGTAGCGCTGTGGAGCTCTTTATTTCCTGATAGAAAGAGCCTGGCTATTCTATGATGTCATCCTCAGTCAAGTTATCATATGACACACACCCAGTTTGTACAGAGACGAGCACACACACCTACAGAATTATTGGATGTGAGCTCTAATTATTAAAATAACATCTCACTGTTCTTTTGTGGAACCGAGGAGTCGACTGTAGCAACAAGAAGTCAGTGAGAAACAGGAAGGTGGTGGGAGAGTTAGCCCTCAGTGTTTTGATTGCTGTGAGACTGAGGGAACAGGGGCCCACCCAAGGGAGATGGGAGCTGTGGGTGAAAGAGGAGGAGGAGGGAAAAATGGTGAGAGGTGGACAGAGAAAAGGCTGAGAGTGAGGACGAAGAGAGCGCAGAGAGGACAGCGCAGGCAGAAAACACTCCTCTGCCCCTCCTCGTAACCCCCCCCCCACCCAACCCGCTGTGAAATCAAATTTACCGACTCACTCTGAAGTCGTCAGCTTATCTGGAACACTAACAATCAGAAAAGACACCAGCAGCGTGGTGGGAAGAATCAGGGGCCCTTATAGTTGAGCAATCTTTCCAAGAAGAAACAGCCCCCCTTTTAAGCCCATAACTGCTAGACAATGACGGTGCAGATGTTTGCAGACACATATGCAATCTGCTTAATGATGAGTCAGTGGTTAGTCAGTGATGGGATTCTGTATCTGAGCCAGTTAAATGCCTTCAGACTTGACAATGACACAGGATTTACGCCGCTGTGCACGCTCAAACGTAACTTTTACCAGCTGTGCCATTCCGGGGGTAATTTTGTGAATACAAGTTAAAGATGATCTCAACTACAGACTTTCTGGTTTCCCCCATTACACATTGGAAAAAAGATTGACCTCATGGTTGACTATGATCACATCAAAGTATTTAATGCTGGATTACGTTTGATTAATACAACATCTGTACTTTAAAAGTAATAGCCCAGATAGGATACACGTTTTGATAAAGTCAAAAATACTTGTTTACACTTATCAGACAGGAAGTAGTGCTCAAAGTGCACAAAGATGTGAGGATTAAGAATGTTATTTCTGTAACTGAGATGTGATCACACTGGTTATCTTTTGATTTTTCACATAGTGCCATTTTTTTTTTACCTACTGCAATTGCACTTTATAACGACTCCCCTTTAAGTAAGGACAGAAAACATTTAAACTTTTAAACTTTAGCCTGAGTGGCATATATCATATATCAAACTGTATTGTGGGCTCATGTCTTTTTGAATGGGTGGGATATGTTTGTATATATGTGTTGTGTTGTGTGTTTGTATGTATGCTGGCTGCTGGAACACCTACATTTCCCTGCTGGGATGAATAAAGTATATCTTATCTTTATCTTATCTTATTATCTTATCATGTTGCCAGAATAAATCTTGTCGCCCTAATTTTGGTTAGTGGCAAAATACCTGCAAAACCAATGACATCCCACAATCCAGTTTCACTCTGTGTTTGTTGCCTATAAGCATGATAATAGCGTGTTACATTCTGGACTCAGCTGTTGTAAATGTTAAACATTTAATCAGCTGCAACGTTCTGACACTTCCGCTCCGACCCGAAAGTTTGTGCGCCTTAGCGAGCCTCTAGCATTGTTCTGACACGTCTCTTTTTTTCTGTGACAGTTGGGAAAGTTTAACCACCCCCCCCCAAACGGCCTCTAAAAATGATCAGAATAAACAATTAAGAAGAAGGGGGGGTTGGGCGGGGGGGGGGGGGGTCACATAAAAATGGATCAGGCACTGCTTGTAAGAGAAATGCATGACAACATACCAGCAGGGTCGACTTTTACAGTCAGGAGTGGTCAATGTTTTACAGCAATGAACCAAGCAAAACAGTTGACACGGCAAATAAAATACAGACTCAGATGTCCGAGAAATGCACAAATCCTAAGGAGAGAAAAAAAAAGAGCTTTCATCTTGTTGTCTTATTGTAGTTTGGACCAGTCATTGCAGATTTTGTTCGCAATGAGCATGTTTTGTTTGCTGCAGCTGAAGGGGGATGTAAAAGATGGACAGAAACACCTCTCTAATGGACTTGTCAAAGGGAGTAACACCATTACTGAGTGTTGCCAGTATGCATGTATGCACCCAGATGAATATGTCCCCTTGCCCACACGAATGCACACACAAGGACTTTTATCCCCCTCTTTACACGGCTCTGACACCCTCTGTGTAACCCCCTCCAGGCATGGACGAGTGTGTGTCATGTGAGAAGCTGGTGTGTGCCACCCGGTGTGACTGAGCAGACAGGAGAGAGTGGAGATGTGGAGAGAAACTAAATTGGCTTTGGCCTCTGTCTCAGGAGTAGCCAGCCCCTGGGTTAGGAGGGCTATTCTTATAGAGGGCAGAAAGAGGTCTCCCGCTCCCCTGGTACACAAACCACTTTATAGGATCCCACATCATGTTTTGACGGCCTCCTGGGAATGTGGGGGAGGTGTTATCCAATGACAAGTGTGAGAGTGGAAGAGGAAATGGAGCTTTAAACAGGCCTTTGTTGGTTAAAGGCACTTTCTGAATGCAGTGAAAACGTCAAAATCTAGTCTCCATTCTCTTAAAACAGAGACCACAGAAAGCTGACAAAAGAGAAGCCCCCCCCCTTAATTGGGTAATAAGATTGAATGAAAATTGTTTCTGCAGTCTATTAGATTTAATAAGCTTTTACTTCGTTTTTGTTTTCCACTCTCCTTTTTGATGCTTTATTTAGAGGTGCCATTTCCACAAATGTCAAGGACAGAAGAGTATTCACATTTGTATGTAACGTTAATGGAGCTTTCAGGGTGAGAGCGCACCAAGACCCGAGTGCGCGAGGCTTTGAAGTCAATTTAATTTAGTGGCCAAACCATTTCATCACAATTTACGGCCCACGACACGTGATGGAAAGTGTTTTGTTTAAATAGTATCCACACTAATGACAAATGTGCTCATGAGAGGCGCAGGTCGAAAACATGGCTGTTTTATGGAGAATTGTGGCAGCTCAATGCGATGTGACACTTGGATTTCCCCAACTGATTGGAGGTTAAGAGAAAAGGGTTTAACTTGGTGACATAATTACTCTTGACTCTGAATTGTTTTTCTGTTTTTTCATGATTAATGCTGAGCGTCCTTTTTGGAGCTCAAAAAGATGTGCTTGATATGTTTAAAATAAAAGAACCTAAAGGACACATGCACAATATTAACAGGCATTCAGAAGCAAGTAAAGGTACGCAACCAACTTCAACCAACAAACTGGACAAAGGCCCTTTGAGCCATGGTTTGGTCAGTCTATTTGTGGTAACTTTAGCATCACCGTACAAATATGGAGGAGGATCCACACCTTGGGTATGCAGTAGATAAGTGCTCACTCCTCCTTCAAGCACAACAACAGCTACGTTCATAAAGAAGTCACAATGACAGCATGGTTGATGTCAATCTTTAATGGCAGATGGCCTGAAATGTCTTCATTTAACATTTTCATAAAAACTTCTCATTTTGATCACTTTTTTTTTGGTTTCAAACAAACAAACCTCTGCAATTCACTGAAATACAGTTTCTCCTCACAGTGGTTAAAGTACATAAATATCAACAGTACTTTATGCATTAAGAAAAAAAGAAAGAAAAGAACACACATGCTGTGAACATGCACAGAACACACAGGTACGCACATGATATACTGAAACAGGGAAGGAAGTCTTCTCACTGAGCGAAGGGAGGGATCATCATATTAACTTTTCCAGAAACGTCTGTACCGTACTGCTGGCGACACACAAAAAGATCCATTTGTTCAAAGAGCGTGTTTTTCTCTGGATTTCACAGTGAATTATGTAGGTAAAACATGTTTCATATATCAGATACAAACACATAAAGGAGCTCTAGAAAATTACCAAAGGAATATACAATTAAACTTACAATAATACTTACAATGAATTATATAATGGGCATCTTCTATTAACTTTAAAAACATAGTACCCATAAAAACACACACGCACACACACACACACCTTATAAATACTTGTTCTAATAAATTTGGTGCCACACTTGGCTTTCAAAAAATGTCTGTAAAAGCAAAAACTGCTTCAGAAAAATCAATTGCTATTATGTGCATATAATTCATATTAATCATTACAAACACTGAATATATGATTCAACCGCTCCACCATGATTGTACACACCTGGGCTAGAGATTACACAAAGAATTGTTTTTATAGCAGTGATTCAGTTTTTGATTGTCACATCACCGTTGAAATGTGACTTAGCCTCATCAGAAAAAGTACAAGAATCACTCTTTGTTTTCGTGACAATGAGACATGAATGAGAAGTTTTGGCGTCAAAATGTCACAGAAATATGATCACTCCATGATATGTCAAACAGCGAAAACGTTATTGCAGGCCCAGAGGACGCAAGATTACAAAAGATGATTTTTTTTTTTTCTTTTTGATCGTTCCAATCATTGTTATGCAAATTCAAAATTTTACAAAAAGCAGGTTGGCTCCCTAAAAATAGACAGAAGAGACAAATTGCTTTAAGTGAATCTCCTTTCAGATGCAGAGTGGCTCTTTGGAGTGACACCAAAAGAGACGTGCGGCAAAAAAATAATGTCATACTTCATAAGAAATCAGATTGAGGAGTACAAAGCAGTCAAAAACAGAATAATTCCACTAGCCTAGATAGCTCTCCAGTGTAAAAAAAAAAATGCCTTTGGTCTTTTGTTTCTCTATACTGCTGTCCTCTTGCTGAACAATGAAGAGGCAGATTCCTTATTATAGCAGGGCTCAGGTTGCTGTGTTTTGCAGTCTCCACGGTCACTCTACCTTCACTTGTGATGGCTTATTCCCCGTCAATGCCTCTTTCTTTTCTTTTCTTTTTTTTTAAAACCCAACTGATTATCTGAAAACTGAAAAAATTAGGAGCTGGATCAGGTGACAATTTGCGCATCCCACAAAGGACTTAATGTTGGCTTCTTCAGGGAAGGACGCCGCACAAAGACACAAAGTATGTAGTAAAGACAAGAAAAAAAACCCAACAGGTCTGCTTTGGTATAGCAGGGGAAACTTTCCATTCTACAATGGCACGAAGAAAGAATAAAACATATGAAAGTTTCTCACACAACATGAACCAATCAAACGTTTCAAACATTGTCTTGATTACAAAAATACTTTTTGTATTTCTTTAAAATATCTAAAAATGTACAACATTGTTTTTTTTTCATCTTTTTTTTTTGCAAAGTCATGCTTCAACATGTATTTAATAATCATAATAACATTAATATGAATGATATACAGAATAGGAATAATTATAGTTATATAATAACATTACCCAGCAGCGCTTTGGCGACACTTCCAGAAATCTGGTCCTGCATGAATCGTCATCACACTTACATACACAGAATGCACAGCAAGAGGCCTGCTACCGTTGGCCAGGGGATGCAGTCACAAAGGGTGTGTGCGCCTTTGGTACCTTTAAGGTGTCAGAGGAGGTGTGGCCAAAGCGCTGCAGGAAAATCTGGAGTATGTAACAGTATAAAAAGAGTTGGAGGGACTTTTTGGGGGGGGGGAGGGTAGGAGGTGCTCGATGTGTGATGGAGGCTGGGGTCTGGTATGTCCTGAGGCCCATGAGGCTGCTGCTGCCTGAGAGGGTGAGACAGGAGAAGAAGAAAAAAGGGGATGAGGTTGATGTGGTCACTGCACACAAACCATGTACACCAATAAAAAAACACAGGGGAGCGTGTGGAACTTTTGCACAACTCAAATAGTCACACAACCACGAGAATCATAAACCGGTAGATTCTCACACACAGTTATACACACAAAACATGTTTCTTGTTTTCTCCTCAAATTCTCGCAGTGATGCCAAAACCACACACACACTTTTATCCCAAAAAGATGTGGTACCAGATTTATTTTCAAAGCGGTTTTGAAGCAAAAGGCTATAAGATACACAGGTGAGAGCTGACAACATGTGTTAAGTCAAAAAAAAAGGCTTGTTTTCACCAATCTTCTCTTAAAAGTAGACATAGTGCCAGAAGAGAGAGTGACAGCTCTCTGGTGGCGAGGTGAGATTTACACCTTTTGTCCTCGCCTGTTGGGATCAATGGCCTTCAAGTCCCCGAGCCCTTAACTCACCGACGGTATGCTGCTCTGAGAGCCAGAGTCAGCTCCGTCCTCCTGATTTCTAATTGGACATGAGAGGCAATCAGCAAACGCCCATCACAGCCGGCCACGGCCACCATCACACATCAGGAACCTGCAACACAAAGGAGACAGATTTAGTGAAGAGAACGAGCAGCAACAGCGTCCAGACTGCTCGTGAAGAGTGTTTCGTGCTGATTGATATTTACAGCCACAGTTTGTGGTTCTGTTATAATAAATCAAATCACATTTCCGTTATGATGTCGATTTGAGTGTTATGTGAGTTTTAAGGGTTAAATGTGGTCTCCTAACCCATGTCAATATTGTTGAAGTGATTTCTCTAAAACATCTTCTCACATTCAACAAAGCTTTTCCCGAGCAGTAACAGACCTTACAAAAACTGATTCTTCATGATGTGTAGCACATGCTCGGACCAGTCATGACATGTCAAATCTGCTTACTATCCCCTCACAATCCACTTTGCCATCTTTTTCCAAAATCTTTCAAAATCAAACCCCAGCTGCTACACAAAGGATGTCAGCCAACAATAGTCTTAAATACTTCCCAAACAACCATATCTCCCATGATCCCTCACCACTTCAACTCTTCCCCCCCACCCCACCCCCACAAGCAGCAACAGACCAAAGAGAAAGGTCAAGCCTTTGGACCCCTCACCCAAATCCAGATGTATCACTAAAAATAGACATCTCAAGGAGGCCGTGGTAACTGGGGTTGGGAGGGGCAAAGGAAGGGGGAGGTGGTGGGGGCTGGGGGTAGAACTCTTTGGAACAATAAACAATTAGAAAACCAAACATAACCTTAAGAGAGGAGGAGAGAAACAGACCGTTTCAGGCGAAGAAGGAAGACGGTTTGGGAACAGTTCGGAAAAGTGTTTTTTTTTTTTTTTTTTAAGGGGCACGGCTGGCCTAGCTAATGCACTGTTGCGCGCTCAATCAGGGGTGAGGGAATCGATGCGATACTCAGCCGCTCGGCTAAGCTGATGCGACGCATACTTCCAGACCTCCCTATTTGTTCTGGCTGAGACACCAAGGTTAAAGATTGGGTTGATCATTGAACATGTCTGTGTGGATTAGGAAAAAGGTTTAGTGATCTGCTGGCTTAATGTGTTACAGCCAATAACCGGGCCAGGCGCATGATGTGAGATAGGTAAACAAGTAGTGTTTGAGAATGTGGGAGCTGACTCGCTTTCTCATGAATGTGTGCTTTATTTCCATGCAGAAAATGTTCCTGTGTGTGCGCGTGTTATCAGTGATCATTGATCTCGTGCTGCAAATGAAGAGAGAAGTCGCTGGTTTGCTTTGGCCTTCACTGTTCCATTGCCAAACCCTGTAGGCACGTTTAAGAAAGACAATATGTGCTTCCTCTCCCATTCTAGGCATCATCAGTTTACCATTCATAGGATTTTCCAAACAATTGCAGACTCCAGAGGTGAAAAACATCTGAGCTAATTCTTCTCAACTAGTCAGCCAGTTACCAGATTTGGTGTCTCGCTGGATAATTTTTAACCAACAAGTCCACAGTCAAAAACGGCAAATGATCTTAATTAAGAAAAGTGTTATTTTAAAGTTTAGTTATTATAGTGAAGAGCAGTTTTTCTTGTCTCGTTCTCTTTGGGGAAATGATGGTTGATGGGTAATGCACTAAAGGTAAATAGAAGAACTCAGGAAACCAACAGTGCACCCTACGGCACACATGATAACTAATGATATCAACATACACAGCATTCCTTTGATGTTCTACAGCAGTGGTACTTGTATACATGCATATTTCATATTTGATAAAAGAAGAGGATTTATAATATTGTCATTTTCTAGACTCAGATATTGGAACTCTTTCATATATTCAGTTTCAGCAGTGACACGGTCAAAATTTCATTACACATGAAAGGCAATGCAGTGTAGGTCCTGCAGCCGCTCCAAATCAAATCAAAGTGCACTTTAACGACCGCGCAATCAATCCAAGGCTGACTAAAACGAATGCAGAGTCATTCATCATGTTAGATTCCCTTACTTAGGTGTCATGTGTCTTTTCTTTTCATGCGACGAGAAGGATAATGTTAACCAATCACTCTTTGGAACTGGAGGAAGAATACATCAGAAATAAAGCTGTATATAATATGTTCAAACAATGATCGCTGAAAGTGTTGCATAGCTTCGATGTGTAAATCCAGCGCTCAAATCGGCAATCAAATTTTTTATATTCCTTTAAGATGTCTACCTGTGCAGGCCTGGCCGCGAAACAGCAGCCTGTCTGAAGCCCCTTTAATCTGCAGAAAAGCCTTTAGGCCCCGGCTGTGTTTCTCACATACCAGCGTTGGCTGCTGGAGCTGGGTGGTGATGAACACAGCTGCTGACATGTATCCAAGCTCCTGAGACCCTGTGCAGGGACAAGGCAGCCATACTGTATGTGTGTGTGTGTGTGTGTGTGTGTGTGTGTGTGTGTGTGTGTGTGTGTGTGTGTGTGTGTCATGTGTCAGTAGGGGGCAAAGGACCAAAGTCCTACTTCCTTATTAGAAGGCACCCCAGCTGGCCCTCAGCTCTCCAGTGGGACTTAGTCCAACATTGCACAGGAACCAATGGTTTTGTCGGGCTATTGGGTAAAAAAAAAGCTCCTCAGGGCAGGAAGCCAGACTCACACACACACACACACACACACACACAGGTTCTCTCACACACAAGCATGCATCACACACTATAGTCCCCCGCCATGTCTTGTCAGATGGAAAATCCGGATTACCTTTCCGTGCAGTTCAGTAGGCAATGGCATTAATGTCCACTATTAGGTTGTCTTTGGATGGAGCTCTGTGCCCGAGCATGAATGTCAAATATAATTCACCTGCACTGACATTCAGATGGAGAGGTAGTCTCTGAGCTTCTAAGGGGACTACAAGAACAAAAACGTACAGTGTAACATGTTTTTAAAGAGCCAAAACGGGGACCCTTCCTGTTTCAACTGGCATGAAGTGACACTGCTGTACATTTGGCTTTCAGAATGGTTCAAGGTTTACAAGTTGGCACTTCTCTTGATGGACAGAATTCCAGGTGGTTTCAAACAACTCATACTAACCATGATTAAAGAGCCCTGAACGCTACTTCACATTCACAAGTATCCCACAGTTACACTTCCTTAAGCAATGCTGCCACAACCAGTGACCGACCACAAAGCCCCTCAGGACCGCAGGCGCGAGAGCCTCCTTGAATTCCCCTTGTGAACGTTCACTGTCATCAGACACCTTCAACATGAGTAACAATTCACAAATGCTGCCACTTTTTTCTCTCCAAATGAACTCAATCACACCAACAGCAGACCGACTGTACCGATTGTACAATACTAGTGCAACTCAGACAGCCTCTCTGCAACCTCTGTTTCATGTTTATTCTTGCTCTCTTGTAGCTAAAATTGTTTCAAAGTGTTTCACAAGCTCTGCGCTTAACAGATTGCACTGCACAAATAAGTCACACCCTCCTCTCAGCCAGCATCAAGACATTTAGTAACAGTCTTTCTGACTTCAAACTGTATCCACTGAACAAACAATCAGGGCCAAGAGACACAAGGTCTGCTACAGCTGTGAAATGTCAGGGACAAAACAAAGCAGCACGGCTCACTCAACTTTGACTTTTTACTTTCTCTGGAGATTTTTTTTTTTACTTAGGTCACGAGACAGATGTTTTAAAGAGGGGAATTACTAGATTGCACAAGGTAACCATGGGAGATTTGCTTCACAGTGCCTCTAAGCTCATCCACGATAACACTGAAGAGTGTTGAAGAGTCATGTCTATCAAATAACCAGGTGGATGGATATCAGAAAATGTAGTCAGTTTGTCTTAAAGGGTCAGTGAACTTGAATACCACACCGTTCTCCCTTCTTTTGTCACATTTCTTATCAAATGAAACTTTGTTGCAGGGCCATCGTGGGAACTTTTTTCTTGTAGTTTTTTGTTTGTTTAGACAAGACTTAGCCAAGTTCTACATTTTTGGTTTTGCCTTTTGGCTGCTGCCATCTTTTTGTTTTTTTCCATAAACAGAACTGACCTTACCTTACCTTAACCAGATAAGAGCTTTGATAATTAGTATGTAATGTTCATTGAATCAAATTTGTTGGGGTAAGATCTAGCAGCTGAGTGCAGCACCAACGTGTCACTCAAAACTTCCTAGTCTTAAAACTTGGTTTTACCGTTTTTAGCACTTCAGCGGGGGGGTTTATTTTTTAAGCTTGGCGTTATCTCATTTTTTGGGAATATACGATTTTTTCAGAGACTTGAAAAGCTTCACAATGTAGTATCAGAAATATGCCTCTATGTGCGTTGCGTGTGTTTGTACCATACATTGTTTGATAATGTCTATTTTTCCATTTTGTCATGTAGGCAGGCTTTGAATTATTTTTTTCAGTTGAATGGAATTTGTTCCTGTTGAAAGCTTAAGGTATGTGTTTTAAATTTCATCAACATTAACTCCTTTTACTGGGAAAAAAAATGCCCCAGTACCTCTATAACAACCACATTTTTTTAATTTATTTTTAAGGACTTCCAAAGAAAATTGCCCACCTGTGATGTTCCAAGAGCCAGCTGCTAACTCATTCAATTCTAATTTCTCAATACTATGACAACTATAAAACCATGTCTTTGACATTTGTGGTACAGCTACATGTCAGGCCTGATGATTGAGCATGTCGGGTCAACACTACATAGTTTAAGTGCATTGCAAACATGTAAATCTGCTGCAGAGGCCTGTTTCTTCTCACAGTATTCTGACTGGATGTCTCAGCTTCACTGCATCCTCTACTGCAAACCGGATGTGGGGATGTTGATGTTTCATTGAGGGGCTAATGTCCACTGGGGCAGCCTGACCTTTTAAATTACTTCCTCCTGGTCTGATAGAGAAGTAATTATTTCCTAAAGGCCCCCCCCCCATCCCCCAACAGAGATGAAATCCCCCAAATTACTCGTACTTCTTCCCATGCAGTACGTTTCATTTCCTGTAAATACACAAATCAGCTAGGACAAAGGGTTACAAAGGGATAGTTAAGGACTAGCACCAATCAACAGCTTGATGAATGTTAGCCTCCATGCTAACATCACTACCAATCCACTCCCCACTGGCTCCCAGAGGGGTCGGGAGGACATGTTTCTTCCTGTCCTGAGACGTTAGAGGGAGGGTACTGGTGACAGAGTGACTGGCGCCGAGTGCAAACACACATAAGCACACACACAAACACACCCGCGCGTGCACACACACACACACACACACACACACACACACACACACACACACACACACACACACACACACACACACACACACACACACACACACACACACACACACACACACACACACACACACACACACACACACGAATGCACCCAGACACAGTCAGCAAACACAGATACAGGGACTAGCAGAGGATTTGTTGTGCTTTGTGGTTTGGTTTTTCTGCAAGCACAACAGTGTTTAGTTTGTCTTAAAAAAGGCGAGGCACATGTGCCGTGAAGCTGATGCTTGGTTACTGTCAACTCATGAATTGATCAAAGCACTTATTTGAAACCAGCTGCTCCGTGTACTGTCCGCAGCTCCACTTTAACTAATACACCTGTAATTTATTTTAAATAGAGCTCCATGCTAATCATTCTTCATAAAGATTCATAAAAAACTGCCCCTGAGGCAGAAACTAGGTACCTCAGCAGTTCATGGTGGGTATTCCTCATTCTCCACTGTGTGCTTTGTCACAACACAACATGCAGAAATCGTTTTAAAATTAAAACTGTGTTTCATTGCTGGCAGGATTTGACAAAATGACAAATATCCCATAATATCTGCAACACAGTAGGAACATTATTATAGGACAATATTTAATGTTTTTGTTTTTATGGGAAAGTTGGAGAGTGCATGGTAATAAAGTCTTACACACAAACATGAACACTTAAGGCAGATCTGTGGAGCCAATAAGGTCCCTCTGAGCCTCCACTATTAAATTCAGCTTGTGTTCATTCATTACCATTTCTATGTAAATAGATGATTTGGTCCTAAAATTGTAGACAGTCAGTAAATTTTCCATGGCTCAAGATTGGATTCTTTCAATAATTTCAATGGTTGACATCACTAAAGCAACATGAAAGGGGACGCTGGCTGTAATAAAATCATCACCCAATTTAGCGTTAACATAATAGCTCTACAAAGTATTTTTATCATCTTACTGGTTTGTTTTTTCCAGATTCAAGTTCACTGTTTCTTTTATTTGCACCGCCTTCATTAAAGAAGCTTGTAGCAGGTAATTGTAATTATTTATGTGCTAATGCTTCTTTAACTATCAAGATATTTTTACGAGCATCTCAGAGCTAAAGGGAGAGTTAATATAGGGCTTCAATATGAATGCTAATGTTGCTCCTTTTTAAGCGAGCTGTACAAGTTGGCTACAACTACTTCTACTGCGACTAAGGAGCTAACTATCTTAATGTTTCTTACATTTGGCTCGGACTGAAACTGACCAATAGGATGCATGAATGTTTGACTCCACTATGGATGCTAATTTGCTCCCAGTTAAGTGCGAGCTAAAAAACCTTCACGATATACTGTATCTTTCATAAAAGACCAAATTATACCTAAAGCAAGAGTGATCATCACCGCCCCAATATAAATTATGTTGTTTTTTGTTGAGTTAGCCGCTAACTAACCAGCTAGAGCTAAAGACTGAAACAGCTAGAGCTAATAGGAGAGTGAGTACTGGTCTAGAACAAAAAAAGCCAATGGCGTTTTATTCTTCTTTGTCCTGAACAACCTCTTGATACAGTTTTTTCTACAATCCTAGTAAACAGTACCCATAAACAGGACGACTGATGTATACCACATACTGTAACTGTACCCAGACATAGTACTTAAATGAATGTACTGAGTGACTTTCACCACCTTACTTTAAAAACATTACCTACCAAAGCAGCTGGTATTAGCATTTTAGTCGTATTTGCTGAGATCAACCCTGTCGGTTTTATTAAAATGTTGGCGTCGGCGCTCGTTGCATATTCTGTTTGACTCGCTGCCTTTGATGCCTGAGATCAAGCTTCACATCAATAGGAGAAGTCAACGCTCTGTACGCTGTGACCTGAGTGGGGAAAGTAATGGAGTTCCCCCTTAAAATCACATCTTTCATCTCTTACGGTGCTGCCTGAGTAGTGGCTGTGGTTTCACTGACCCACGAGGCTTTACACCCCAACATTTGCTTCTTAAAGGCTAATTATTTTTTGTGTGCTGTCGTATGTCTACATTTGAAGTCAACCAGCATAAGTGATGCTAATTAACTGGTCAGTTGGTAGAAGGCTCAGTGGTTGCTTTTCATGTGAAGGTCTGAGGGTAAAGTAGAGGTTGCTTACTTGACGCATTGGCCATGTGGAGTCATACTCTCCACTCTGTGATGTTTAAGACAATCTCTGCGCTCGTTTAGATGAAGTGTCATAACATTTACATAAGTATTAGCATAGCATAGCAGAAAGTATACAATTCCATGACAGTGTAGGGTAGGGGTGTGTGTGTGTGTGTGTGTTGTTACTCACACATACTTCAGCAGAACTGCCTGGACTTCCATCCCTGAGGAGTTCCATCTGCAGGTGGGAGCCAACGAATCTAAACACGCATAATAACAAACTCATTAACACTCGCACACACATATAACATCACGTGCCTTTATACAAAGTTTATTATGACATACAGCTTTGTGAGTTAATGTTAGCTGGACAAAAAGTATCGTTAATGTCGGAATACTGATATTAAAGAAATAGTTTCGACAAAAATTCCCATTGGCTTTCTTGCTGGCAGATAGATCAAAACAAAACAGCTAGCTAATCTCTTTCAAACGCTAACGACAACCACCAATCAGAGACTACATATTAACGTTTTATCCTTTTTTTAATCATGAGAAAACTGCAAAAACAACAACAGTGTATGCTAAGATAATTTATGCTTGCTATAGCTTCATATTTACTTTTTTAAAATAATCAGTTTCTTGGCAAAGAAGCAAATGTCCCCCAATATATATTTGCCACTCTTGAAGCGTGTTACTTTTTTGCTTTCGCAATCAGTTGACTGACATTAGCTTAAACTGTTACAATGATAGAATGACACGTTCCTTCTAGTCTGTTGCATAGCTGTACTGTATAAAGTGATCTGTAGCTAATAGTCACATGTCTTGTATATAAAAAAAATGATGCAGACATGTTCTTGTTTTTAAATGAAATTCACATGATGCTTCATTACAGAGGGACTATTGTTTCTCCAAATCTATAGCTTTGAAAATAGCCTAGTTGATAACATTTACAAGAAATCCAATAACATGACTGTACTGTCACTGGAAATGAAGACAGCTGCAGATTAACCAGGGAGTCAGATAGATGAGATCATGTTGATCCAAATGAGATGTTATCATTCAGTCTAAAGCGCATGCCTAATTTATTTACATATTTTTAAGTCTCGCATCAGCATTCACCCCGGGTCAGAAGAGGCTTCAGGATCCTAGCTACATCCCAAAGCCAGCATCTCTTTGTGTGTGTCAGTGTGTGTGCTCACATATCCAAGAAATATGGAAAAGAGCCAGCTAGGCAGATTCGACTTCATTTCAAATTCTGACATCACCTGAGCTTCAGCTTTGGTCTCTTTGCTAGGGGCCTTTATACTTTCAGAGCCGAATCATCTGCATTATGTATGGAAATGTGCTCTTTATAGCAGAGATAAAAGACATTAAAGAAACGGTTACAATTTGATCTTAAAATACTGCAAAGCAGCAAACAAAAGGAAATGAAAACACAGAAATTCAGAAACAGCATGTCTAATACTGGAATCTAAACAGGGTTGGCTGCAGCATACCGGCTCCATGAGAAGAATTTCAAGAGATCAATACTGAACTCGAATGTGAACCCACAGTGGAGCTGTGCAGATTAGAAGACCTCAATAAACTGGATCATGGCTGGTTGAAATAGAGAGAATTAAAGAAGTATCTGATGGTCAAACGATGATGTAAAAAACAACTTTTAAACCATTGAAGCTCTTATTTTGACAGATAATGCCACTAATGGGGATCAATAAAGTGTCATCGGGATGTTCGACCCTGACACATTTCTCCATTTGAATTATTTTTTTAATCTTATCTATCAAACCTTTAATGCGTCTTAGTCTAAGTGGTTTTAACACAAGCTTCTGAAGACAGAGAGGGTAATGTATATTATATTGATGATTATTCTCAGGATCAAACGCCATGAGCACACCCTTTTCCAGCCGGAGTAATAAGGCAATTCATTGGTTGCAATCAGTATTGGTTATCCATTTCCACTCCTGTGGTTTAAAATGTAGCATTGTAGGCCATCTGCACCCCATAAGTGTAGTGTTTCTATTAACAAGAAATCTCATCCTGCTTCCCTTAACAGTCAATGGTTTCACTCACAGAGCATCTTTGTTGTGGAAATGTAAAAAAAAACAGGCTGTTTTGACAGCTTGCTGTTTATCGCTTCTCCTACCCTACGGACGCATTTTCAGGCACTGATAATAACATTTTAGAAATTAAAAGCGTTGATGCTGATAGTCTACTTTGACTTTGCAGGTAATATTCAGACATCAGTATTCATTTCGGTCTGTTTCATAACCTGTAAAAAGCTCCATAACAGGAGCTTTACAATCTGCAGGTGGTTTAAAGGTAATGTGAAGAGTGAGATTAGTAGAGTTTAACATCTCAAAGTTGATTGGATGGAGAGAACTTTTCTCAAGACAGGTTTTGAACAGCATTTCATGTTCGCCAAAACTAGATTTAAATGTTCCTACTTTCACTTTCATAAACAACTTCAATATATATCAAATGACTTGCACACAATCTGATTTCATGGCACATGCTTACAACAGAAGATGGATATATTGAGGACTTAATTCAACTAAAAGTATAAATGAAAAAAAAGTCAGTTTAAGAAGAACTTGTTTCTTTGTGAGAGCAGCAGATTCCAACATCCCTAAATGTTGGCTGAGAATTGAACCAAAGATTCAGCACAACTTCACAACTGCCTGTAAACATTGAAAAAATGTACATGCGTGACTGTAAGAAAAGAAGGGAAATTCTCTAAATTCTTGACTACCTCGTGACTTTAAGACAACACAGCAGAAGTAAAGATTGGTGCTTATCAGTAGATTTGTGTGTGCTCTGTGGTTCGTTTGTGGGATAAAGCAGTGAGTGATTCTAGTGAGTGATTCCAGGCCTGACAGCAGCAGCTGTTTGTGGGGTTAAAGAAACGGAGAGGGGTGGTGGTTGAAGGTGGGGTTGATGGTAGCGGGGGGGAGGAGGGGATGGGTTTGAAGGTTACCTGAGCGTGGAGCGAGGAGGGGTAGGTGAAAGCGGGTGGGAGGGCCGGCGACAGCTCCGCCGGGTACAGTGGGTATGACGCCCACACATCTGGGCTGCTGGGATATAGAGCAGGCACTGTGAGTTCATCTGTGGAAAGAAGAAGAGGAGGAGTGGAGTGAGGAAGGTGGCCAGTGGATGGGCGGGTGGCTAGAGAGACAGGGTGGAGGGGGTGGTGGTGGTGTACGCGGTGGTCGAGGTGAGCTATACGTGGTTATTTGTGACCTGAAGTTGCTTCCTCTCATTTAACGTCTTTTAAAACAACTGACTGTTTTCCTAAAACCCTTAACCCCAAACAACTGTCCAATCATGGCTTAGCAACTGTAACTAGGCATGGCAGGCCTGTCGAGCCTTGGATTTCTGTACATGTCAAAGTGGTATGCATTTGGCTGTAGCAATAATACTTGGCAGATTAATATCAGGTTTGAAGAAATGCCAAATCCACATCCAAAAGACACACAGAAAAAATGTAAGAAATGGATTAAACACGTGTTTCTCTGCTCTTATATGAGCAACAATCTTCACGCCTGTCGACAAACTTAACTGAGTCTTACTTCTAATACAGAGTCTCACAAAATTAAGTCAATGTATACGTTTGTGGGAATACAATCCCTTTAAAGAAGCTACTGTTAAGTATCAACTGAATGGTTTTACCCTTGTACAATATTTAGAAGTCCATTAAAAGCATGACTCTGCATTTCAAAAAACTCATCAAACTAAGAGAGTTGTCTAACGTAAATAGAAGCCTGTATTCAAATCTTCATATTTTAAGAGGTAAAACTGTCCTGATCGTTGTTTTAAACTGCATCAGAAGGTTAGCATGTATAGCAACACTCACTACAGGAGCAGGTCTTAGCAAACAGTCAGTGGTACTCCTCCAAAATCAGTAAGGCTGACTTAATTCAGGATCAGTTGAGAGGAAACCACCTCAGATATGATGATTTGCTCACTGAGTCGAGCATAAAGTGAAAAAAAGATCATGGTGCATGAGTGAAGGAATAGGTGACAGTGCAGAGTTGTAATTGAGGATTAGAATTGTATTTTTGTCAAATAAAAACATCGGCTTAACAAAGAACCGTCAGAAAGCAGCAATTTCCATGCGCCCTCTGCGTCTCCTGGTAAGCGTTTATCATGGCGTAATCAGAAAAAAATGGCTGATTTAAACATCTCTTATCAGGAAATGATGGCAATTTCTCTCCTGCTGATTACGTCATTGATTCATTAATCGTTTCCTTCCATTTTCTAGTAGGCTTTAGAGTACACGCCCTTTCTCCGAGATAAGAGCAGCTTGATCATTTGGGAAGAATGTATGACCACAGCTGGCCTATGTTCAACTATCAGAGGCTGATTCGTGCTGAACCTTTGGAATAATATTTGACTAAATAGGAAAAAGGACAGCAACTATTAGCAAATTCCGTAGATGCTTGGTACTTCAACTCAAGGGCCTTTAGTCTAAATGATTAGAGGAACATCTAACAGGGAACACATTCTGTTTATGAATCATTCATCTAGCAGGAGGCATCTACGATTCAGGGGTGGAACGCTTATTATTAAATGACAGATGTGCACAGAATCTTATTTTAAAGCAACGTCCTGCATGACTGGTTGTTCACAGATTATCAAATGAAAATGGCCTTAACCTGTTTGCAAACGATGAAAACCATTGGCAGCCAAGTCATTCTCCATTTTCATGTACAGTCATTGCTGAAACACTCCTCTTCAGATGACAACAAATCCTGAAAGTAAGCAGCTGTCCAATCAACCCAAACAAGGAAATGGCCAATGGTCAAGGAAAGCAGCAGCACAGAGAAAAAGTACCACGAGCTCAGGCAGAGAAGTGGTCGGAGTACTCACATGGGTCTCTGCCAATGAACTGTGGCCCGGGGCTCTGCTGGGAGGGAGGGGGGTTGGGGGTGCCAACCAGCTTGTTTTTGGCCATCTTGGTGTTGGCCTTGGCAAACTCCAGCCGCAGGGTCTGAGGGATCTCTGGATCAAACCGGACGCCCTGGGACCAAACAGAGACATGTGTCAGCAAAAAGATAAACTGAGAAGTTTGCCCTTAGAGAAGAACAAAGTTATAAAATCGAATCTTTTACTTCAGTTTTATATCGCTGATCACCTTTCAGGAATGGTTGAAAAGGAATACTGTATATCAGATATGCAAGTTGTGAGATGAAATCAAATCATGGTGGTAAATATGTGTGTCATATACAGACAATGTTTCTGTAGACTCTGAATGTAAAAGAAAGATCAACATCATCATCAGCAACATCGTCATTGAAAGCATAAATTGAACCTCTTCAGAGCTGAATAAATACATAAAAATAACAAAGTTTAAACTGCCAACTTCTTTAAAAAAAAGTCTCAACATAGAGTCAAATTAGAGCATTTGATCACGTAAGAATAATATGGGTTAATGTTGAGGGTATTAAATATTCCAGCCTAGTATCTTTAGTGTCCACATAAATGGTGGGTTGCTCTATAATATCCATGATAATAAATCAAAACGTTCACAGACAACCTCAAAATGCTTTGTTGTTGTCATTGATGAAAGTGTCTCAATATTGTTGTGTCTTTGGCTGTCACTCACTGAAGGCGGATCAGATTGTAAAGGTTGTTTTTTCTTTTCTTTTTTATAAATGCCTCGAGGACATTTAGCTCAATTTAGTTTTTTTTCTTCACAGACTGAATTTTTTTTGTAGAATAACACACATTTTCTGTCTGCACAGAAAAAATAAATGCCACGTTTACATTGAGAAACCCTTAAGACTTTATTTTCTAAATGATCTTTAATGCCTAAACAGCTGACCTCAATTCAGCTACTTCATCTTTGTTGATTGTATCTTAAAAAAACAGAATTCAGTCAGGTATTCATGATTTAATGGTTTCTTGAATTAAGTATGCTGATAACAATATTAAAGATTTAGTTAGTTAGTTTTTTATTAGTTTTTTATATTCTGTTTCGAGGTTAACACTTTTGTAAAGAGAAATATTCTTCTCATCCCAAATAGACCTTCGAGTCATATTTGAAGTTATCAGGACAAGTTGTTTGGAACTCTTAGATAGATCGTTTTCTTGAAAGGTTACTCTCAGTCAACACCTCGGGAAGTGTCTTTGTTGTCTAAATTTGGTTACACCACATGATGTCTCTCAGTGACGCTAAACATTACAACGGTTCAAACTCTGCATCATCAACCTTTGCCCAAAGCAATCTGAAAAAGCCAGAGGAATGATTTTGTTCAGCACTGAAGTGGTATTTTTTAAATGAAATGAGGGCATCTGATAAGACTTCCTGTCTTATGCCTTGGTAACGAAGAAATTAAGACCACTGAGGACTTAGTTATCACACATGCTTTTAGCCTTTCCATTATCGGGTGTTGGTTAGATGACCAGTGGGACGTGACTCGTATCTTTAAGAAGTCAGTTTGAGTACTTGCTTTAACATTTATGAATGAAATTGGCAGCAAGAGGACATTTTGATTGTTTAGGAAGCTTGCTGTGACTTTCTCACGATGGCGTGTTATTCTGCTTGGAGACTGGTGATGGAAAATCAGAAGCTATCCATTGATTCTTACACCATGTTGAACTCAGTAACTTCATATCATGACATGAAATCCATTATTTGGTGAGACATATTGCGATTCTAAACTCTTAAAGTGAGTGAAATTATGGCAAATCCTTGAATTGCCAAAACAAAAGGCCCTCTGACAAACATACCAGGTTTTTTTCTCACACAGTTTGATGTACTTCAAAAACCTCGACATGTTCACTAGTCCGAATCAGTTTTCTTTCTCAATTACTTTTGCCTGAGGAAAAACAAGGAATGTGACATAAACAAAGGCCTTCTTCATCCAAAAACAAAGCTGATATTTGTTTGCCTGCAATCGACGCAACAAGGCCAGGAAGAATTCCACCAGCAACTATAAGCGCACTCTAATTAACCTCATTCGATTGTCTGTAAGGAGAGGAGCAGGAAAACAACGAGGGTCAGATCAATGATGGAAAAAAAAAAAAAAAAAAAAGCATCGAGGAGTAAAGTTCTCTGCAGCACAAAAAAAAAAAGAGAGCGTGAAGCTGCGTTGATCGTCCCTGCAGGCTCAGGCGGAGCTGAGCTGAAACAAGCGAGAGATGGCTCTTCTCATGAAGGGGAGGGAATTAACTAGGATTGCCTTGGCTCAGTGCACTCACAGCTTCTGCCAGTGGAGGCTGCAGAGGTATAATAAGGTACATGGCTATAATGAGGCCTGAGCACATCTTAGTTTGAACCATGTTGAATCCCTGCCTTGAAATGTTGTGTTTTCCTTTAGCTTCTTAGCACTTCCTTTGCACTTCCTTGTGGATTGTTTTGGGGATAATTGTTGTAATGGTGTTGTTTAGCAAGAACGAAGAGCTCTTTTTGAAGCTATATCTGCTTGTAGTTTAGAAGAAATATCACAGAAGTACCATGGCGGGAAAGAAATCCCCTCCTTCCTTTGGTTTTTCTCCGTCTTTCCCATATTTCAATATGCAGATAGATGTTTGCAAAATCTCCATATGACCCCCGGGACGAAGCTTTCCCCGAAAAAACAAGAGCACTGCTCAATTCTCAGCCCCACTGTGTTATTCTACGGAAACAGTCTGACTATTGTTGGCTCATAATAAGATGATAATTTGTATCCTTTCTTCAACTCTCTGCTCTGCCTTTGATGCGCAACAATATGTCAACATCTGAAAGTTGACAGACTCTGCTATAAGTTGTCGCGCTCCCGCTTTAGGAGGATGATAAAACTGATCTTTTTCTGTGACAAAGAGATCAACAAAAAAAACTTTAAAAGCACTGGAAGAATTGTTGAATATGTAGACAGGTTAGAAAAACATTGGGAAACTTAAGCTGTGTGAGAGCGGCTCTGTCTTTACTTTGTTTTAAGTGAGCTGAATAAAACCCTGTGAGGATGTTTCATATTTGATTCGCCCTCATCAAGGCTTTCGACTGAGCTACATTCTGAAATAAGAGAGATTAAAATTAAACCCTGGATCAATATTTTCTATTTATATGTGAAGAAGGAGCTAATTTTCCTCCTGACCTTGCAGGATCCTCTGCAAAGCTTTAAGAAGAGGGCTTTATTCACTTAAACAGATACATTCAGACATGTATGTAGAGCAGCCCTTGTATGTTTGACTTTGCTTCCCTTCTCTGGCGTTTTGCATGCGATAGGAAATGCATGAATGTCTGGATTTTTGCGGATATCACATGCATTTGCACAGAAGGCAGACAGAGATGCATCACAAGATATACAAGTGCAGAGCCAGAGCACCAAGAGGGCATGACACTTACGTTCAAGGCATTCTTAGCAGCCTCCGCCTCTGATCGACTGTCAAAGCTGACAAACCCCACCGGCTGGGGAGACAAGGAGACAGAACAAAAGAAAAAAAGAAACATGGTTTAAGGCAGAAAACTGAGTCGGCGTTTCTGTCTGAGTGACATAGACATGTTGTTCTTTTTTTTTTTAATAATTCTTTTTTTCCCTATCATCCCCCCCCCCCCCCCTGTTTTTTGCTGTCTCTCTTTTTTTCCCCTGTTTATGAAACCGTGGTGACAGAGAAAGGGAGAGAGAGAGAGAGACAGAGAGAGAGATGAGGGCTGGACGCTTACAAGGAGCATTCATCATTCAGCTGTACTATGCCCAAATACGGGCAGTGCGAGAGAGAGAAAGTGCATGTGAGGGAGAGAGGGAGGGGGGGGACAGAAAAATGAGAAAAGATAGAGAGAGAGAGAGAGAGAGAGAAGAAAGACAAATGAAGGGGAAAGAGGGGTTGAAAACAAGAATGTAGAGGTGAAAGGTAAAAGTAGAAATGAAAGAAAGCGAGGCATCTTAAGAACTCTGTAAATAAGCCTGTCAACAGAAAAACAAAGCAATATATTCCTGTTCACATTTATTTCACAGCTGCTTGTTTTCTATTCTGATGACATCAGTCCAGAGCCGTGCACACGATTGTGAATGTGAGGAAAATAAAATGAAATTGAAAAAAAAAAAAAAAACACAGATGCAGGCAGGCTTGGTTTACAGATTTCTAGCCACCACAACATCTCCAAACAAAGAATATAACGTTAAATTTTTTGGGGAAAACACAGCGCATATGTGTTTGGATGTTGGGGGGGGGGGGGGGGGGGGGCTGAGGAGATAATCTCCAAACATGTTGCTCCCATAGGGGCCCACTGCTGCTTGTGTGATCTGAAAAGCAGTGTAGGGTTATGGGAATTTTAAACGAGAAGGGAAAGAGGAGGAGAAAGTGGGGAGGGGGAGAAATGAAACCAAGAAATAAATAAAAAAGGGACTAAGTGAAGACGTCAGAAGGAGGATGTGTAACTGGAGTATAAATAGAAAAGGTCTGAGATCTGGCTCTTACTATATATGGAGATGGCTGTGTGTGCTCGGACAAGGAGGAAAAGTGAGATCGATTGATTTCTACATCGTAATTGTCATAAGTGGAGGAGAGGCGCTCAATACAAAGACAAGCAGGAGGAAATTTAAGGCAGGTTGCAAGACCTGAAATAAGCATCTGTGACTTATGGCCCCGAAGAAGAAGGTGGCAATTATGAAAATAGGAGGCAACGTTGGAAGGTGAAAACAAAGGCCAAAGAGCACAAAGATCTGCTGAGTGACTCATTTATTCATTTAACAAAGAGGAAAACCTGCCCAGACCACATCGTCCATATTATGAATGTTGGAGTCCTTTAATTTAGATGAATAATAATTTGGCCTCAGCCACAATAAAAACAGCTAAATTAAATCGATTAATCATTTTTATTCATATCAAATTAAAGAGGAACTGTTGTGATGATGCTGAGTATGAAGTGTTGCACCTGCAGCAACTTTCAGTATGGTGTTAAGGTGGCTAACATACACCTGTGAATGAATACATGACCTCAAAAGTTGTTTACTGGCTCATCTCTTGAGCCATGATACACATTTGTTTATTGTTTTCTATCACTATAAATTGAATGTTTGACTGATTGTAGGAAGTTTTGGTTACTTTCTAGGTAATTACAGACCTAACAATGCATTGACTAATCTTGAAAGGGACTGACAGATAAATAAGAAGAGAAAACTTGGTAATTGCAGGCCCAGACATTTTTTAAGTATTTAGCTGCTAATTGCCTTTTAAAGTTTATTTAAAGAATGCAACCACAATGAAATACAGGACGGGAAAGCCCCAATCTGAGCAATAGGATTTGACTTGATCTAAAGAAGTTTCACCACCAGAAGAAAAAAGCTTTCCTTTGTTCTTAGTTTTAGAGGTATTATACTCGGCATATTCAGTTTAAATCGCCCTAAACCCTTCTAATGAGCTTGTCATGTCTTTATGGGAAACAGTGTAATGTCGTAATAAGAACACTGACATGAAGCTAAATTGCTTAAGTCTGGATGTGGACACCTGCCAGCTGAGCTCATTTTCAGTCCCGCACCCCTCAAGGCTAAACTCAAGCGTCAGTTTTGGTCTTGTCACAACGCTCGCTTTGACGCCTTAAAAAATCTTTTCCCCCGTCTCCCTTCCCATCCTCGCACATCCCACCAGTCTGCAACTGCAAGCACACTACCCGACTGCCAAAGGCAAGTTGGTGCAACTCTTTTTCCCTTCCCTCCCCCCAATGAAGTTTCTTTTTTCTAACCCAGCTACTTCCTGACAAAGTGTGCTAATCCTTCACAGTCAACAAGAAGAAAACCACAAGAGGGAAGAAGCAGAACAAAGGACGTAGGAGGAAATTAAAGGTGTAGATGAGCCAGAAATTGGGATATGTATACAGTAATAACATAATGAAAGACTGACTGATGCCTTCACTTTGCATAGGAAAACATCCCTTATTGTGCGGTGTAGCTTACCTGTTTCGAGGTGAGTTTTATCAAGGAGCCTTCATAGCCCTGAGGAAAAAAGATAGAGACAATGTCAGCACTCTTAACTTTGTGTATTGTTAATAAGCAAAGCTTAAACTTGATGGGAAGCTCAACATAGCAGCAGGTCAGACTTGAACCCAAGCCGCCCACTTGGAGGACTGTAGCGTCCACTAATGGGGTGCGACCTAACAGCTCAGCCCTCAGTGCCTCGACTATGTCTTCTTGTCAAGAATGGACAGAAGTATTATGTCCAATGAGTTATGAGCAGGTTACTTACAGAGTGGCTGGAGAGGAGGATCTGTAAAGATTTGTGGGCCCTTTCCTCACTTGTTATTTGGATATACATGACTGACTCTGTGTATCCTGTATTGGGTTGAGTCTCTATTTGTCCTTTCTGGCTAGAGTAGGATCTAATGTGGACTTTTTTTCTCTCCACATGTTGTTGTTATTGTTAAAAAAAAAAAACCCAAAAAAACAGACACTTACATACACACTTTGGATATTTACTTCACTTGTTGAAATGACATCATAATAAGCAATAAGAACCAACACAGACACTGGCGGACTCATTTCTAATGCAGACTTTTAAGGTTAAATGTAAGTTATGATTCTCGTTTCAAAGCGCTCTTAAGACCATACTGACTGGTTGTTGTGTTTCACTTGATTAATTGAGATGTACTGCATCAATACTCATGCTATAAACAATCTACTTGGCGTATATGCAACAAGCTTTATTCAATAGAAATGGATGCATAGTGATTGTCTCGTTATTCACTTGAACAGTGCTGCTGCTGTCCCATTAAAGTGCATTATTCAAGGGCGACAGTCCAAAAGGCTCCCAGCATCTACCTACATGCATTCACCTGAGCTCAACTCTGGGACGCTTTGTGCCTGTGACAAAGTGAGGTTTCTGAGGTGAAGCAAATAGCTTTGTTTTTGTATCGCAGGCAGCGAGCCATTTTTCCATGACACACACACACACACACACACACACACACACACACACACACACACACACACACACACACAAAAGCTTCCCGTGGATCAAGATGTGATTGAAACTCGGCTTAAGGCGCACAGACACTTGAACCTCGCGGGAGAGTTTCCATTGCCATTTATTTCATCACCATTAATGGAGGTCCCATTGACTGGTGGAAAGAAAAAAGCTGCTAAGAATAGATGCAGCCCATCCATTTAAAACATACAAACATACCTTAAATGGTCTGAACAGGAGATAGAGCTCCCGCGGCTTAATATCCAGTGGAAGCCCGCTGACAAATAGTGTTCGGACCTGAGGAAGACAGGAGAGATCATTTATTTTTCATTAACCTCCAGCCATTGTTAATAGGTGATTTGCATACATGACAGTAACAGATGAGGTAATAAGGACACTGAAAATAAGTTAATAGTTCTCAAGGTAGGCTGTATACTAACGGCAGACTTTTCAAACCCTGATAGGGATGTGTTTTAGCTCACCAAACACACCCACACACACTATCACACACACCTTTCTACAGTGAGCATATTGTGTTCTCCTGTGTAATCTACAGCCTGCTGTGTTTTATGGCAATCCTCCCTCACAGCTCTGGCCTCTGTTTTACATTTGAACTCTTCAACTTGCAACTTGAGCTGGCGTTGCTGGGGAATCACAATGTATATGTTAGCAAAAGGGAGACTAAGAGAGAATGTCCTTGTTGTGGTCCTCAATGAGTCTGAGAAGGTGGGAAACCACAGCACGAGTAACATGAGAGAGAATACAAATGTGTTTTCAGGCAGAGATGTTGTTATCATGTGAATGGTTTACTGCATTAAAATTCAGGGTTGTCACAAGAAAAAAAAATCAGCTGCAAGCTGTACTGTTTGAGGGAGGATCTCAATATTAAACTGTTGTGAAAACGAACCTTTTTTCACTGCATATTTTTCCTCTAACCTCACTCTCAACTTTAAGAAATGAAAGAGTTAGATTACATCGGTGAGTAAGAGCTACAAAGGGCTGATAGTGAGGTGTGCGGGGGTTGAACTCATGCTGAGTCAAAGGATCAAATTAAAATAATGCTTTGGAACTACAAGAAGGTACAAGAAATTGTCTGTGCACTTAAAGAGTTCAACAGAAATATTTATTGAAGCCTGACATTCAAATATCAGCCAAAACTTAGCTTCCTTTGCTGTAGCTTATGTAGAAGTGTGTGAGTGTCTCGCATTGTCAGAAGCACCAGCGTGTATGTAAAGGTTACAGGTTAGCATATCAACTAGCACGTCGACACTGGGATTTTAGAAATACATGTGTTGTGTTTCATGTTAAGATTGGACACCCTCCCAAAGAGAAACATGAAAAAATACATGAAAATTGAAGAATTAAAAATACTTATTCTTTATGAAGCCGGAACCATAAGCAAGTTAGCATAGCAAAGCAAGAGAAGAAAATAGAAAACTGCTAGCCAAACTGTTATCCATCTCCTTACTAAACATCTCTTTAAATCGGGTTTGTTTAATCCATACAAAATTGAAAGTGTGAAACTAAGATGCTACAATGCTACAGGGCTCTAATGCAACATGTGTAGGCTTCGGGCTAAGCTAGTGTTATTTTTTTCTACACATATCATTTCACCCCTTCAACAACACAATCAGCATCCTGGCCACCATGTCTCAAAAGGCTTGTTTGAACAGCAGCAGCTCCTTCAAAAAAACGAGACACATCAGCTCCGGCGGCAACCTTTAGTCAACACAGACATCGCAGCGCTACACGAAACAGGTGCTGAGATGTCGTACCACAGCTTATGAATGCAGATATGGTTACATTTGGGAGGGGAGGAAACAGGAAAGTTGTATTTCTTGTAATAACATGTAACATGTAATAAAAGAAGATGTGTATGAGATAAATATAATACATGGGTTATTTTTCTTTTTAAAAGCAAGCATGCTCACTCTACATGGATTGACGTGGATGAAATTTCTCTCATACACTTGTTCTGGTGAAATTCATAACTATTGTTCAGTGGATCACCCTGAGTCAAATCCGACTTAATGTCAACCTCTGCACCAAGATAACCAAGGTAACGTAACAGGCACTAATCACTCCTCATACCTGTAATTATCTCATGATTGAAGTTGACTTGGTACAAGAAAATAATTGCTTTAGTGCACAAGAGAGATACAAAAAAAAGAAAACTCAAACTGTAAATCAGAGCGACTCCAGCTTACACACCCACATCAATACTGTGATAGTGGATTTTGAAAGAATAATTGAATTATTCAATATTCTGATTCAATTTAAGGCGGAATTTTGAATAAAATTGTAGGTATGCATTACACAGGGTAGATTTAAAGCTCTTTGATTCATTAAGTAGTAGATTTACAACTCAGGAGACAAAGGAACTGCTGAACTAACACTACACATCATTCCCACATGTAACCTGATACGCACCACTGATGCCAAAGGCAGAGCAACACACAAACAAAGCAGCTTAGCAACTGGGCGAGTGATGGCTGGAGAGTGCCAAACCGGCCATCCAGCCAACAAATCTCACCTCAGCGCCTTTCTCACCTTCGCCTCTTATCTTATCTTATCTGAGCCGAGCTGAACCCCGCGGGGCCCGTCACTGGGCTCTGTCTCTGGCTGTTCTGTTTAAGCAAACTCTTTTAGAGGGTCTCCTTATATGGAGTTACTCGGAACAAAGAGTCAGAACAGGATGGCATCAATCGGACACCAGCATTGGCATTCACGGACAGCTGCTGAGGCTGATTAAACTAATAGAGTGGTAGTTAAACATGCAGCAGAAATCAAAGCAGAAGCTAAACCAATAGCTGTTAAAAGAATTTAAAAAAAAAACAAGCCTAATGTGTTTGAATTTTAGGAGAATGGTTTTGATTTCTTTTTAATTTCTGCTAAATTTGTAAACATCTTGTTGAGGCAGCACTTGATCAAGTAAAGATGCCGAAAATAACTAAGTAAGAAGGTAAAATGCTGGATATTGTTTGAAGGACAGGGTTATTTTTCATTCTGAAAG
This sequence comes from Labrus bergylta, assembly GCF_963930695.1. Lineage (NCBI taxonomy): Eukaryota > Metazoa > Chordata > Actinopteri > Labriformes > Labridae > Labrus > Labrus bergylta. The sequence goes on from NC_089216.1 coordinate 11,246,517, forward strand.
TTCCTCTGAAATCAAAAATAGTGTAGAAGTTTTACCATCAACAGCGGTGCACATCTTAACAACATGTTATCAGATACCCTTATCTCTGATTTAACTCCTGTCTGCTTACAGACACTCGAGACCTAAATGTGCAAACACACAACAATGGGTCCTCTACACACCCAGAACAATGGGACATTCTTGGCTGTGTAGAACCTCATTCCTGAGACTTCCTGACGTCAGCTGTTGTGATATATGATCTGTTCGTCGTGTGTCCGGTGTGGAGCTGACTGCACACGCTGGATGAGGGATGACTCACAGGCAAATGTGTCATCAGCTCTCTCCTGCAGACATCTGCTGTTGATTACGGTATCAGCCTTTATTTATGCTGCCCCAGGACTAACTGGAAATAAGACATGAGAGTTGTAAACGATGGGTAGAGTGAAGAATCAAAGTTTCACGATGTAGTAAACTAAACTGAAGGTCATGCCTCAGGTTGAGCGGGTTCTGTGTATTCATAAAAAAGTAGAGATAAACCCTCTGCCATTGTTTTATTAGGTTATAAAAGCACTGTTTTGTTGGTTCTTCTGTGAGTCACATACCTACATTTCCATAGTGCTGAGTAGCTTGGTATGGGCTTTTGAATCATTGACCATTTATGGCATGCTCGCACACCAACAAGCAGTCAGGCTTCGATCAAAAACAGCAGTCCCTACCTACCACAAGCCAGCTGAGCACCTCACAGCCGGCTACCAGCGCAGTTCCCTGGCAACGCCTTAGTGAAGCACAGCAGTGCTTGGAGCCCCAGGCCAAAAACATCAGATCCTATTAAGGCCACTTCTGCAGCAAGTCTCAGGGGATCAATGCACCTCTAATCAGAGATCCTTGACTCCACAAGCACCGGATGAGGTCATCACCTTATTGATACTACATACTACATTTCACCTGGAAGGTTTGTGGGTGCCCCCCCCGAGAGGTGGTGGTGGTGTTGATTGTGAGTATGTGGGGGGGGATAGGACTGTCACAACAGGGGAAAAGGACTGCTAAAAACTAATTACTTTTACAATGATTTCATCTTCATCTAACAGTTTATGATGGTTTAAAAAATGTTGCAAAATTTGATTATATTATGTAATCCTTTTTTCCTTGATTTCCCAAGGACAAAAGTAAGGTCTTTAAATTGCTTTTTTGTAAAACTAACAGTAAAAAACAAACTACAAAAAACAAAACTAAGGGCAGGAAATCCTTTATTTTAGGAAATTGGAACCCGACTTTATACTTTTACATTTTTTGGTTTAAAAATTTGTCATTAAAATAGTTGGCAATTAATTTCATAATGATTATTACCGTCATTATTTCAGCTCTATGTCTAACACCTGAATGGTGGTCATTATTGCTTAAAAACGATGGATCAATTCAACAGTTCATTAACGCCACGTTCACACGAGAACAATCCTCTGACTTTCTAATGAAAGAACCAGCGCATGCACACATCCTCGTCCTTCTACAGAGCAGTGAGCTGGGGTTGTTAGTCCTGGTAACCGTAAACTACAAAGAGAGTAAATATCAGGGAAATTAAGACTGAAAGTCATGCAAGTTAACATTTCTATTGTAGTCCACCTACTCATGCTTGGCTATTGACTGAAACCTTAATGCGCATGTGTGCAAAGAGTCTACTCGGGTATGGCCCGAAGTGCGCATGTTCTTAAGAGCTCCCATTTTCAGAAGGACATTGTTTTAACAGTTTACTCGCGGACAAAGACTCACTGTTCTCTAAAGTTTGCACTCTGGGATCTGTTTTCAAAACCTTCCTTTTTCAGGCACCCAAAATGCCGTTGTCATGTAGACGAACCACCGAAACACAACAAAATGTTGCAGCTTTTGGATGACATTTTTGATTAAATTGTTTTTTTGGGGAGGTTTTTGTGAAAATCCGCTGCTGAATAACTTTGTCAATAAATTGATCATATAATCCAAGTATGGTTTCTGTCCTATGGGGGTGTCTTTTTTTTATATTTTGCTTTAACAAAGGTCAGGTGGTCGAGATGTTCAACTATTAAGACGCTTATAGAGACTGTAAACAGGCAGACAAGTTATATAAACCACTTATTTCTGTGCAAAACCCAAAAGTGAGCAGAACAACTGAAAGACAGCAACAATCCCTCCTCGATAATACCCATCAAGACACAGCGGATGGCAATGAGTCTGGTTCTGCCTGAGGTCCTGTTAAAATAACTTTTTTTCTTGCCATTGTTGCAAAGTGCTTGCTCATTGCTGAATATTTTGGGGTTTCTGTAAATAATATAAAGTCTCATGAGAACTTTTGTTGTGTTTCTGTGCTTTTTAAACACAATTTGACTCATTTATACATTTTAAACAGCTTATAGGTTTGCTAAAGAAAACTTCAGGTACTATTTTTATGTTCCTACTTATTTTTTAACCTCCCCAAAGGTTCAGCTGACCTTAAACATTGTTTCAAATCTGTCTGCTCGTTTGAGAACAATGGGAGTATAACATTTCAGGCAAGTCTGATAGCTCATGTTTCTTGCCCTGTCTTCCTTCTTCTGGGATGTTATCTTTCGACTGTGTCTGTGTAATTCTACAGAAAGAAGTGACGGTCAAACCTCCAGAATTAAGATCCAAGCTGTAATGAACCAGATTTGTCATTAAAATACGCCAGATGAAGGAGCAAAATTACAAAGGATGATCAATTTAGAAATGAGGGGGAAAAAAAGCATCTGATGCTAAAAATATCAGCAAAGGGAGGATTGTTTTTCTTGCTTCAATGCAAAAAGTCATGTTGACTAAAAATGTAACTCAAGGTGTGAAACAAAGAGACAAACCATCCAGCTGAGTGTAAAATGTCATGACGCTTATAAAAATAACAAATCCAAAAGTTCACAGCTTCAGCGTCATTCAAAACGTGCATTAAAACATTTTAATGCAGGGCAATTTGTCAGCTGTTGTAAAAGCTGCTTGATTTGTCTTAATAAATGTCCCTGCCGCTTATTCATGTGTCATTTCTATTCAGCGTGCGTTGCAGACTTATAAAATCTGTAACACCTATGGCCTGAAATGCCTCATTATAATCTGTGTGACTTTCTCAGATATCTGCCCTGACTTTAACTGAGAGCTTTTTTGACCGTTCATTCCGGCTGAAATGAGGGACACGACCTTGGCGCGATGTGAGATGATAGCTCTCTGTGTGTGTGTGTGTGTGTGTGTGTGTGTGTGTGTGTGTGTGAGAGTGTGTGTGTGTGTGTGTGTCCGCCAGCCAAGTTATTAGACAGAGGGCCTTCAACCCAGATGTGGCAGGACACGGTTTTAACCTTGAAGCCTTGAAAGTGAAAGTACAGTGGATTATTGTAGCGCGTTTGTACATTCGCTTAATTTTTTAAGAGAAGAAAAACTGTATTATACAATTTGCTTCTTACTTTGTTGATCTGACATCAAAGTCTGCCTATAAGCCTATTTGAACTCAGAGCAAGTTGAGTTTTATTGCATCAGTTGGGCGCCACGTTATTAAAAAAAATAGACTGACTGACAGACTCCCACACTCCTTTGCTATCTGAGTTGTCTCTGTTCAGTGTTGGCACCGCTCTCCATCATCCTCAGGGTTTTTTCTCCTCCTCTTCCGTGTCTGAGAATGTGAAGAGTGAGAGACTGCAGGGCTGAGAGAGGTGTCAAACGACCATAAATGGATGACTCCATATGTGCGTTAATCACCAGTGTTTGAGGGGTCGAGTTTCACATGCGGGGGTCAGAGATTAGGCAGGTAAGACGCAAGTTATAGAGCAGGTCAGAGGGCAGCTGTTGAGGTTGAGCACACTCCAAACGTCAATTTAGCTATGAGACTTTCTTTGTTTTTTTCTCTCTCTCTCTCTCTCTCTCTCTCTCCCTCAAGTGCTTTTGAGCAACAATTACGGCTCAGTGAGGGCCTGTAAATGTTCCAACAGGTTAACCTTTAAAAGACATTTAAAACAAATGACCTAGGAAAGGCAAGTAAGCGCTCACTTCACTGGTTTTTTCCCCCCATTCTCTTACTCTTTTCTTCCTAGCTCTGTTAAAAGTTTCCACTGCATTGAACGTAGACTGGAAAAGGCGTCACCAAAAAGGAAAGCGTCAATGTGTTATTTGGAAGACGTGTCGTTGAAATGAGCGACATCTTTGCTCGTCGGCTTAAGAGTTCGTCAAAATCCTTCACACCAGTTTGCGCTCTCCTTCCTTTCTCTTATCTGATGACTCCTGGTGAACGGACTTAACATTCCTCAGCGCTCATTAACGTGAACTAATCGGCCAAGTCCGACCCTGCCTTTTCCTGGACTCCCTTTGTTGCCGCCTGCCCCGAGTGGACACCTTACACTGTTTGGTTTAGAGGTTGGGTGGGCAGAGGGTTAAAGTGTCCCAAGCAAGTGGAGACAAAAACAACAGCAGATACTCAGTCATGCTTTGTGTCTCCGTGAGGAAATGTAAGCCTTCTGCTAATATGTTCCCATTATGTGCAGCTGTTCCTCATTGTGTTTACAAGTGAGAGCACTTAGAGACCTGTATTTTCAGGATAACCAATAATTATGACTTTGCTTCAACTTGGACACTCTGTGATCCATGTTTTATTAATGTTTCAGAACTGTGACTTGCTTGAATGTGTAACTAAACAGTGTAAACTGAGGATACTGTTCAAATAAAGAAGGTCGGCTTATGTTTTTTTTAAACCTTGTTTGTTTGTGTTTATCTGTTTTCTAATGGACTTCTGAGTCCGTCAATAACAATGACGGTGATGTAAAGCTGTTGATGATGATGACGTACCGTTGAATTCATACAAAATCATGTAAAAAAAAAAAACTCAATTCAGCGCACACAAGATTTTGCAGCTATAGCTTTAAATGCTCTTTTTTATGCCTGGTAGCTTGTGGTGGGTAGTGTTATTGAACACTAACTTTTTATCTACTTTTGTAATTTACTAAATATTTATTATTAGCATTTATTCCATCTTTCTCTCATAATCAATTTTTACATTTGCGATGTTTACATGGACGCTAAATAAAATGATTTGATAGAGACGAGCATCAATCATATATATATATATAATCAGAAGAAAAGCATTTTGCTATGCACAAGTTTTGTCCAGCTGGTCTCTTCTGCCGGAAATAGCAGAAGAAGAACCTTTTTTTTTTTTTTTTTCCAAAATGTACTGACATCATACACTTGAAACAATATTTTTCCCTGATGCTGCTCGCTCAGTACTGGATACTTCTTCTGCGATTGAACACGGGGGGAGAGTGCAGGAGAACATTCACATCACACATTAAGGAGTTCATGTAAACACAGCACAACAGTCAAAGAGGCTGCGGTTTTACAAAATCCCCCTCTAACGGTTTAGTACTTAAATGAATCTCACTTGTGGGTCTTTTAGAAAAAGAATGATTTTCTACAGTTTCTAAGTAGTTGCAGATTAATCCATCGATTTATGAATCCATCAGCTAATCATGTCAGTGTTATGTTGATCACTCATATTACATAATAATAAAGTTAGCCTGACAAACCACAACAGGGACTTTTGTGTGAACTGGATGACACAAAACAAAGAAAGCAAATCTCATTTTCCTGGAAGTATAAAACCAGTCGAAGAATAAATAACTTAACATTAACTATTTAACTGACTAATCCAAAACGAGCGTACTAACATACTCATTATTCAACTTTTCTTCCAACTTTTTGAGCTAATCTTGAGCGGTTTGACCTTGCATTGCTAACTCTCGCTGGCCGGCCAAAAAGACTGTTGGCACTCAGTTCTCCTGGTTACCGTTCTGCCTGGCTCGCTCCTGCCGTTAGGACTCTTCCCATGACCATAAAAGGTCCTTCTGTTCAGAGATCTCAGGGTCATGCTTTCAACGTATGGGGCGATAAGGGATAAGGAGTCTGTCTACTTGGGACTAAAATGGGCAAGGGAAGTGAGTGAAGGCAGGATGGAGAAGAAAAAGTGGCAAATCATAAACAGTACCAGGGTGGAGAGAAGAAGGGAAGGAGGGACAACGGAAACAGCGAGAGAACAAAACAGAAAGGGACGAAAAAGGCCAAGAGAGGAAAGAAAGGAGAGGAGGAAATGGAAGGGGAAGTCAGATAAAAGTGAGGAGAGGAAACAGGAGTGAAGGGGCGAGGACGGATTAGGGGTGTTAGACGTAAAGAAATTACACAAATTAAAGAATTACTTAAAGAGAAGGCGGGCTCAGAGAAGCAACACTGGTGGATAATTATAGCTTGTGAGTTAGCATATTAAATGGGATGACAGAACAAGCACATAAATGTGCAGTATGACAAAGCAAGACAAGATGGCCGACGCTGTCTAGGCACCGGCACACACTTCTTCCATTTGAGTATCATTAGCTACAAAGCGAACTCAACGATGACAAGTGGGGCATTTAAAGGGAAACATATGAGAGACTTCACTCCTCACTCATGGTCAGTTTTATAGTTTATATATAGCTGTGGTTATAAATATATTCAAATATCTTGTGCAATTCTTTATCTGATTTCTTTTTTTCTTTTTTTTTTCCCTTCCCTCCTCACATCAGGATCCTTTGCCAGCCGTTCCTGACGCTAAGCCTTGTTGTTGTCTTTTCAAATACCTCTTGTCGCACAGCTGACAAATGGCTAAGATAAGATGACAATTCCCTGCGCGCTTTTATAAATAAACTCCTACCGATCCGACGGAGAGCAGGAGCTACAGTTTGTGTGCCTGTGTGAGGGCTTTTTTTTTATTGTGTATACCTTCCCGTTTTTGAGAGTATATTATCGTCTTCATCTACAGTAAATCTTCTCTCCTTTCTGCCCGTTCACGGCCACTTTCCCGTCTTGAGCTCCCCTCTGTTAACGTTTCATGTCACAGAGCGTTAATACATCGCCGTGCCCTTTTCATAGATACATGCACACAAGTACGGACCACACACACACACGCTCCTCAGCGGTGTGTTACGGAGAGATGCTGCCTCCCCTCGGCTTTCGTCATGCTAACTCCAGCAGCACCACTCCCCCCACCGACGTCTCCCCCCCACCCCCGCCACAGAAAAAGGTCATGCTGGCCACATGACCCCGCTATTCGAAGAAGAACCTGGTGGATACCCAAAGCAGGCCAAGCACAATCCAATTACACCCCAGGGAGACGCGGCGCATTTGCTGAACTCTGCTCGAGTTATATCCTGTTTCTCTTTGGGGGCGCTTGTAAAGATCCACTTCCATGTTTATGGACAGTCAAGAACTAGAGTCAACAGATGTTTTACGAGCTTCAGACTCCTGCTCAGAAGTCCAGCAAGGGTCAATTTACAATCACTATGATCATGAGTATGATTCCAACTGAATGTGGTTTAATCCTAAATGAAACAATAAATGTGCAGAGACCCTTTGCACACTTTATCTGTCAAAAAATGAGGTGCATTTAGAGTGGGGGGCCTCCGATGTAGAGCGGGCTGCACAGGTCTTCACTTAAATAAACACAAGTCAGCTTGTGGGAAATTGACAGCAACAAGGTTGAAGGTCAAGCTTAGTCGGCTGACTCGGTTAGCTATGATGCATTCCATGAACTCACAACATGTACTGCTTGTCCTCACCTCTCTCCCTCTTCCATCACCCCCCCCCCCCCCCCTCTTCACTGTCTGTTATTTATTAACACAAAACAGGCCTAACAATAATCTGAAGTACAAATTATTATTTCCATAACAGATTAAACATCCTGCTGTTGTTTTTTTCTGTTAATGAGACCAAGATAATGGAGAAACCGTCTGTATCCGTTTCCCTAAGCACACAATGAGCTTTGCTGCTTGTTCTGTCTGAAACTCGGTCCAAAACATTAAGTTATCCCTGTTATAGTTACACAATAGAGAAGAGGTGCACATTCTTACATTTAACACACTTTAAAAAAAAAAGGGAAATCTTTAACAGTTTTGCTCGACAGATGACATACCGCCGGTAAATCATAAATCGTTATTGATTATTCTGCGGATTCTGAGCGTGGTTTATAAAGACAATCAGCTTCGGTGATAGCTAAAGGACACATGAATTTATATAAGCGGATTCAAATAGGTCATAAATCATCTGAGTTTTTTGGCAAATCTATAAAAAAATCTTATCCTTAAGGCACAAAAATAGGTAAATACAATCTCGATGTGAAACATTTTTGGTTAGCTGTTCCTTCACTGCATGCAATGTCAGGATATGTTACCTTCCTTATAACACAAACACGTCTGGAGTTTGTCACCTCACCTCTGTCATCGGTAATATACATCAAAAAGTTAAGGAAAACATGTGCAACTGTACTGTTAAACCATCTACAAATCACCCTTTTCAGTACAAAAATCAGATCTACTTGAACACCCTGCAGGTTTCTTTGTCCATACAAGGCGTGGAAACCACAGCTGGTCTGAGAGTATCTTAAACATCCACCACACAAGAGTCAGTCTGTCACCTCAACTACATCAGTGACCCGCTGAGTGCCACCGCATGTGAAAGCCTCCAGAACACCTGATAATAAAGCTTATCAAAATCTGCCTGCAAGATTAGATGCTGCAGGGGGAGGGGGGGGGGGGGGGGGGGGCTCCAACCTGCATACCTCGCCTGCAACAGCACCATGTTTGGTAAGCGCTGGTTTACATTAAGCATCACAGAGCTTTGGTTTACAGTGAAGATGGCTGAGCAGTGAAGCAGGCAAGAGAAGAAGAGCTCGCTACAGCACTTTAGTGGTGAGAATCAGTGATCCATTGAGTCACATACTACACTGTGCGGAAAGAAGAAAATGAGGAGGAGGGAGCGGGGGGGGGGGGGGGGGAGGAGGGGGGGGTTCTGCTGCTGTTCAGCATGTGAGAGTCATACCAGAGGTTGTTAAACTTTGGCTCCCCCACATAAGGTCATAGTTTATGGCTACTTCAGTGCAGTTTGGCGTTTTACATGAACTTGCTACTGTGATAATCATGAATGTTTCCACACAGGAGAATCAGATGGAGAATGTGATACAAAACAAGATGGAATATTGTCACCTGATCGTCGTTTATGTAGGTACGTATTTTGCATCTCTGCAAAAGATGATAGAAGTGAAAGTCGTACTCAGAAATGAGTGCCGTTATCATGAGTCACATCATGTGTATTTCATTTTCAGTAATGCACACCTGCCTACAAAAACGGCGGCTTTTATATGCGAGTGTGGATGTGGATGTGGATGTGGAATGTCTCTCCAAAACTTGCTTACTTACACACATCATTACACAAAAGACAAAGTGACGTTCTCTTACATTACATTAATTCACCAGAGTAAATTTAACTCCCTGCCAGCCTGGGTGGCTTCCAACATTTCTACAACCATTAAGAGTCCTCCGGCCATTAATCTCTCTCTGTCTGCCTTTTACACAATACATAAACCGTGTCTCGTCTCGTCTGGTCCTGCTGCTTGCAGAGGTTACAGAATTTTAAACTTGAGAGAGAACGGTTTATTCTGACCATTTCTCGATGAATTGTTTGGTCCACTAAAACATAACAGCCTTGACATTGTGAATTGCTTATTTTGTCCAACAAGTCTGCTTTTTTTTTTGCTTTTTTTTTAAACTGGACTCAACAACCGTTTGTCTTTTGTGTCTGAATGATGAATTAAGTGTTATCTAGATTATGGAAGAAGAATTAAGTAAAAGGGTAACTTTACAGCTAATTCACTAAAGATTGAATCGTTACTGATCTAAAACAAAGCAGTCAGACGCTAGAATGAATCGTGTGTAAGGTGAGAAACTGTCATTTTCTTGGTTTTTTTGTGCGCTGTAGTAAAAAAAAAAAAAAAAAACACATCTAGTTGAAGTGTAGACGTTTAACCGCTTACTGCTGTTAAAGCAATCAATCAAATCTAAAAAAAATATTCAGGCCGGTTAAGGTTATGGAAAAAATTGCACAAAAAAACCCCCCTGCTTTCTTGATTATTATGAAATTAAACTGAACATCTTTGCATTTTGTACTGCCATGTCCTGAAAGAAAAAAAAAAAAAAGAAGACATTTGATATGCATGCTCTAAATCCAAACTCTCCATCTGGTTCCTAAGAAGTCGGTTGCCTCCTCTGCAGCTCATCTGCAGAAAGCTACACTCACTGACTCCATCTAAGCTCAGCTGTGGACCAAATATGGTGTTGCATCGGGTGCGTTTTGGCTATTCAGTTACAAAGTGACGAACCGAAAACCGAGCCTTAATCAAATTGCTCCAAGAGAAATATGTGATATAATCTGATACACCTTTCTTACATCACTCTGCCGCGGATGTGTGGAGCTCTGAAATAACAAATCTGTCGTTTGCGTAGAGATACTTCGGGGGGGCCAAAGAAAATCGCCTCATGCGGAGAGAACTATAAACCAATTTACTAAGAAAGACATGTTATGGATCTAGATTATGCGATGTTTACCCAGGAGAAGAGGAAGAGCTGGGCTATTATCCAGCAAGTTAGAAGGGAAATGGAATACCTCACCTTTTTTTTTTTCTGTTTTGTTTTAGACAAACAACATCATTCTGGTGTGTTAAGACATAATTAAGTCTAGTAGATTGACTACTCTTGCTGGACTGTAGTGCAGCAGACCTGTGCTACAAAAAGTAGCCTTCATGTTGCAGCAGCAGATATTTGAACACTTTATTCGCCCCCCCTCTGGCTCCGGATTCCTGAAAGTAGTGATTTTCAGTGTTGTGTGAAGTTTGGCTTAATGGTACAGTAAGCAACAACTTTCAACACTTGGAGTTACTTTCTTGCAAACTGTAGGAAAGTTACTGATCATCTCCAATAAAGTCCTGGCTTCAGAACAGTTTCAGGAACGTATTATATGTGATTCATCAATTATAAAGTCCTTCCTTGATCCTCACTTTTTCACTCTGGAGGGATAGAGTATTACTTACTTCACTGTTAATAAATAAAGAGAAAGAACACGGCTGACTTCAACTTGGATGTAGATACAGTAAGAGGTAGCGTATAAAGGAGAGGTTATGTGAACTCAATTAATTGAAGGATGAAGAACAGGACAGGTGCACAATTTAATAAAAGAAAATTAGATTGAGTGAGAAAGTAATGAGTGCATACTGCAGTAAGTTAGCAGACGGACTGTAATAAGCTCACTACTCTGTTTTATCGCTCAGAATTCAACAAAAACAGAGACATTAAAACGTTCAAAGTCATGTAAGAATATTTAAGTTACACTACAGGTTACAAAGTATGAAATGTGGTTAAAAACAACTGCCGTCCCTGCGGCGCTACAATGCTGTGTAAAGATGCCGTTATGCGTCACGTAACGACCTGTTCAAATTCAAATTGCAGGTAGAGGCGCTTACCTCCTCTTCGTGGTTGGTGAATTCACTCTGCTCGTTTTCTTTCTCGATTTTGTTGTTATTCATTCTGAGTCGGGCTCTTTTCTCGCCTTCACGTGGACTATCTTCTTCTTTTTCTTTTTCTTTCGTCCTTCGTTTCTGTGAGGCTCCTTCCTTCTGCTCCAGGACCCCAGATATTAAAAGCCCCCTCGCGTCCGGCCGCTGTCTTACTGACCCGGGCTTCCCACTTGTTTAGCGACACCGACGATGACTAAAATGTAACTTGTTTTAAAGAAGAGAGGGGTGGTGGGGGGGGGGAGAAAGTCGGCTGTGAGAAGTGTTTTCTGTGCAGGCGGATATTCCTCAGCATTCCCTGGAAAGCTTCTCCGCAGGCTCTCTTTTTTTTTTTTGCTGTTCCCAAAATGAAATACAGTAAATGTTCAGTGGACTGCGCCGCAGGCAAACTTCTCTCCTCATCTCCGCGTGAGGGAAGGAGGGAGGGAGGGAGGGAGGGATGAAGGAGGGAGGGAGGGGTTTAGGGTGGGGTAAAGGGTGGGATGCACCGTGTCTGCTGCGCTTTAACAAGTTTTATCAAGTGCTGAGAGCATACACTGTGCAGTCTACGGCTGAGAGGGTGGCAGTGGAAAATTGATGCATATCACCAATCGGCTTCTGCACCAGCTGAGTGTTATTTTAGTCACTGCAACATTCTTGTGATATTAATGTAGTGTGTTGTCCATCCATAGGGGCTTATTTGGTGACATTATGTCTCCCCCTCTGTTATTTTTTGACTGCTTTTATATTTATTTACAGATACAATGAAAGTCAACGACACCAGCTTTTTAATTTTGAATTATTTGTTTCTTCATTAATCTATTCTACATTTTCATTCATTAACGTCTAACGCTGTCGGAAACCATCTCTTCACTTATTTGAATTGGCTGTTGTGTTGGCTGATAAGTGGAAGTAATCTCAAAGTTTTCTAAAGAAAGGCCGATCTGAAAGTCTTACATTTTCATTATTTTTAAAGGCCAACAGGGGGCGACTGCACGGGTTGTAAACAGAGTAAACAGATTTAATGAAACCATATAGTCCTATGGGAAAAAAGACCATACTTCTCTTTTGATGTTTTCTATAGCCTAAGTAAACTGCAATTTATGTTCTGTTTCGTTAAGAATAGACACAAAAAGTTAATTATAGCTTCTAAAGAAGAAGAAAAGATCGCAAAAATGCCAAATTAAAGGCTTCAAACTTGTAACCAGCATTACCAATGGGCGATGTCATAGTAGCTAAAAACCCTTACACATAAAGCTCATACATGTAACTTTTTTAAATAAAATGTTATTTTCATGGCCTACATTTTTTAAAATGTAGGCTATATATAGAGTCAACTATAAGGCACCAAAATGGTTTCATGAATTACACATGGCATGTCTAACATCTAAAAATGCATACAGTTTTCAGTGTACAAACCTGTCTGTAAGGAGTGCATTAGACAACAGCAGCTATTGTTTTAATGTTTAATTAGTCCAATCTAAAAATATTGGGATGGTAATCAGCAAATTAAACAACCTTTCTTTTTCTTAATTACTAAACTTAAACTGCCCAAATTCTCAAAACAATTTACTCTGAGCATATAGCCTTAGTGAGGCCCTTTGACAGGCTTATGCATTTTGTATATACATAGGCTATAGAGTATATTTATAGTTTTAATAATAATAGAAAATGGGTCTGTTTGCCATGGGAATACATAAACAGCTTGTCGCTAGTACCCGAAATTAGATTTTATTGCATTCATGCACGATTAGTATGCCACAGTATATACATTTTTCTAAAGATGACCTGTTTTGAAAGAGTACGTATAACATGATATGAGTCCAACGGAAGAAGTTTACATGTCCTCAAAGAGCTCTCATTATTTGCTTTTAGTATTTTACGTTATACTTCCTGCCAAAACCCCACACACGTCTTTTGTTGTGGAAAGTCACTCATTTTTACATACCTCTGTATTTGAAGAGTCACTAATTTCCCTACACCTTTAACCTGTTTACTGTTTAACCAAGCTGTGTTGCATACCATCAGTTTCAGTCATAAATCCGGCATCACAAGACGTCTCGTTACTCTGCACACTCAGGAGTATTTTCTTCCTTTCCTTGTGTCACCCCCCTGAAATGTATGGCACTCAGCATTATCTGTCATCTGTTAAGATGCACAGAGCAGTAGACACAGATAATTATCAACCCGACTGTTAAATACATTTCACGTGGCTCCTGGTTTATTACTTCAGGGCCTCTATGAGTTTTGTGGTTTGAGGCAAATATTTTTCCTCAGACATCACTTGTAAAGCAAATTTCTGTCTCTGTTTACAATGACAATGGCAGGTTGTGTGTAAAGAGGAACTAGAGACAACACCTGCACATTGCTCAAGATTTTAGTAAGATATTAAGTTGCACTAATCCACTGTGAGTTCACTCAAGACTGTGTGATTTATGACCTATAAGTGGGGAAACAACCAGACCCTCCAGCTATGGAAGTGATGTCTCCACAACAGAAGAGATGAGCAAACACTGAAGAAGTTTGCTGGCACACCTATTATTGTCTACAGTGCAGGGTGCAAAACAGCCTTAAAAGCGGCGATCAGGTGACAAGGCAGCCTTGAACGCTACCCGTTTCAAAACATTTATTTTGAGCAACTGCCTCACTTTGTGTTTCGTGATGAAAAGTTCAAGAGCTGACAGTAGCTCGCTGGTGGAGACTTTGACTATACGTTGCTTGACATTTATTGTGCAGGACAAGAGCTTGCATTTTATGACAGCCGGTGCAGAAAACTGAACGTCATTTCTGCTGAACTTGCACCTCAAAATCATCTAAAGAAGGAAAAACAGTCATCGTGGATTGGTCTTGGAGTTATCTGCTCTTTCCCCCCTCCAGATTGTGTCTATATCAATTACTCTGCATCTGAAGCATACACAATGAAGAAGGGAAATGGCAGATTCTTTTTATGCTGATGAGAAGCAGCTCAGGATAAGGGGGAGAGGGAGGAGGGTCTTGGAGTCTTCCAAGCAGATAAAAATGGAAATGTTCCCCATGCTGCTCAACACCCCTGTATCAAAGCCTCCTGCTGGAGTCTGGGGAGCAAAAGAGGGGGAGGAGAGGTAGGAAGGAGGTGGAGAGGAGTCGGCGGGGGAAAGAGGAGGGGGAGATGTCCCAGCTGTGTTTGACAGGTCTCAGGGCTGAGCTGTGTGGTCTGATGCTCAAAGAGGGAGGGTGCCCCCCCATCTCTTTCTCCACAAAACACACACACACACATACACGCACACGCACACGCACACGCACACGCACACACACACACACACACACACACACACACACACACACAGAAACGAGGAGGGAGGGGGGGGAGCAGCTAAGAGACGGTTTGGTCACGGTGTCCTGGGTAACATGTCAGCAAGTTTTGACATGGTCCAGCCTTACATGAAGATATCTTTGTGTTATCAACAGACCATTAGCTTAAGAAACATTGCCAGCTTCATTGGTTGACAAACCTGTTTTGTTTAGTTAAAGTTGACAGCAAGACAAAAGAGAACAAGCATGCTAATATCTCTGATTAGAAAGACGTGATTTGAGGCATTTTGGCAAAGTGTAGTCGATCTATACCGATGTTGGTGGCCTTTTATGGAAGAACAGCTAGCAGCTTGTTTAGTGAGTTAGAATCTAAAGCTCACTTTGAAACAATTCAAAACTGTATTGGACAAAATATCAAATATATACTTAATATGGCCTCTGTCTTTGACACAACCTTTATAGACATGTGTTTTATTAGGTCCAGTCTAATGCTGAGAAATATTAACAGCCTGCTACTTAGGTGAAAATAAAAATGGCTAAACTAGTTGAGGAACTCCTTGTATTTTAGTCGACAGAGAGACAAAAAAGAGCTTAATTATATGAAATTTCAATGTTTTTTTTACCCCCTGCATTTTGAGAATTACAGCTCTATGTTTCCTTTTTATAAGAGCATCTTTACCCATTGTATGTCTCTATGCTAAATATCTAGCGGCTGGTTAAGTTAGCTAGGATAAAGTTAAGTAGCTTAGCTCCAAGAGTGGATAAAATCCACCAGTCAGCACCTAAAGATCACTTATAAACACGTCTTTACTTTATAATACGAGCCATTTAAAAGATAACACCAACTTTTGGAAAGGTATTTTATAAGGTGCAGTCCAGACATTAAGATCTCTTTCTCTTATCAAAAGATTGCTAGGTCAGGACAATCCAACATTTTCTGCCTAATTGGTTGACGAAGTGTTGCATTTAAGTCAAAGTTTACAGCAAGACAATATGTTTATTTTAGATAAGAGAAAAGAAATGAAAATAGGTCCTTTTGCTTTCTTGCTTGTGTGTAGACATTCATCTCATATCTGTTAGCTAAATATGTGAGACACTAGCCTGGGTTTGTCCAAAGGTAGAAACAAATCTGCCCACCAACACCTTTCTCGGAGATTTCATCAGTCCAAACTAAGAAAGTCCTGAAGGAGTTTCTTTTGTAAAAGTGAAATATTTATGTAGGCTAACATTTTCTACAGCAATTCAAAGATACTGCATTCGTGTTTTTTTTTTACTTTAAACTAAAACTCTTGGAAGCTAACAGGAGTAAGATCTTTTTCAGGCTTCTAAGAAGTCCTCAAAATTTTCAACTGTGTAACAGATAATCACCAACCAAGATAGGCTACTTGAAAAACGTTTTAATTGTTTTTCATTTATTAAATGAAATTTATGAAAAAGTCTACGTAATTGGCAAACGTTTTTTTAGGGCAGACTAACGGAAAGTAAGCCCATAAGCAACATTATGTCATTACCAACCCACTATGCTCACACTTTGGAGAAATCGATGTGCCCTAAGGGGATTTTTTTAAACTCACCTGGCGTCTCCATTCTTAACACAAAGCTAAGCTAAGCTAACAGGCTGGAAATTGTTGGTCCAAATTTAACATGATTTTACAGACTTGACATTGGTTTCAAACAAATTTCCCCTTGGAGACAATGAAGTTGATCTCTAAAGCAGGTAAGAATATCACCCAAAATGTCAAACTACTGCTTTAAAACTCAGTGATCTTTATAGCCTAGATAACAAACATTTCAATAACAAGAACCATGGCTGTAACAAGGAGAGATGAATGATTGAGACATAAATCGGATTATCCAATATCATCTTCTGGATCACTGACTCATAGCTAAAAGGCCAGCTTGATATGAGCGCAAAAACAAAAATCTATCATGACACAATGCCGATGTATTGACCAGTGGTGGATTCCCAAGGGAGGACCCCCGCGGTTCCTGGCAGTCAGCTCAGTTGGCGGCCGGATGACTCAAAGATGATGTTTTCTTGTCTCTTTGTCTGTTCACTCTTTCTTTGCATTCCTGAAAGTCGATGTGAAAGAAAACTCACTGCTCTCGATGGTTACTCACTTCCTCCAAAACAACTGAAGACAAAAAGAGAGGGAGAACAATGTTGCAATCATCTAGAGGTCATCTGTAAAAAAGAAAAAAACAAACAGGCCTTCTTGTAGGACCTGACAGCAGCTCTGGGTTTAGCAGAACAACACACTTCACCCTTTTGAGTGAAGTGGGGTAAGTGGCTCTCATTGGGCTCCGAGCCAGGCCATTCCTTTCCTTTGACTTACTGATTCTTTCCTCCCTTATGCTTAGTGCCCTTTGATCTTCCTCTAACTTCACCAATGAGCAATTTGTGGTCAGATTGACCCACACTAATTAGCCCTGAGAGGCTAAAGCATTGTTTTAGTTTGGTCAGTGTTGTTCAGTGGCTTGTTCAAAAGCATAATTCTTTTTACACAACTTATACAATATGTGAGGCAGAAATCACATGAAATGACACTACAAGCACTTCATAAAGTTTGTCTATGATTTTTTCTTATATTTCAATTCTTTCAGGAGGTGTTTTTACAGTCTGAAGAGTTTTACTACTGGGTATTCCATTTGCTGCAATCATCTCACAACAGTAAAGCTTTGCGAGGCTGTCTTTTTCCTGAGCTGTGCTCTGAGCTAACACTCATAAAATGACAATGCAAAACAAAGATGTTTAGCAGGGACAATGTTAACCTTGTTTTCATCTTAGTTTAGTGTTAGCATGCTTATTCTTTGGTCTATTTAACATCTAAGTATCTCAATGTCCAGCTGAGGATAATGACATTACTTTGCATCATTACCATTTGAATAGTATTTTCATTTTCTCCCCATGTTTTGTGTAGTTAACATTTTGAACAATTATCTATCCAAATAGGTTAAACAATAAACTTATAAATAATAATATAATAAATATAATTATAATAAAATTTATTTTCTTCTCTGTAATTAAAGCCCCTTTTACCAGCCATGTCCTGGTGTGTATATATCTTTTAAAACTTAAACAAGTGGTCACTTTTTACCATAAACTTGTTGAGTTGCAATTCTTTCAGCATACAATTTGTAACTTATTTTTTTGTTGCATTTTATATCATATGTACATTGTCAATTTGGTTACATTTTGACAAAGTACTTTGAACTCATTTCCCAAAGCATTAGGCCTAGCTAACGTAATCCCAATGCTATAGATAAAAGTTAAGGTATAAATAAGATTTACGAGCATGTGCTGTATAATTCATTGTTTAGGAACCCTAAACATCTACAAAAAAGGTCATTCATGTACAAGAGGTGGAACTTATTGTCATGTTTTGGATAGCTCAGTGTCTAAGTGTGGGTGGAAGAGCGAGTGAGTGAGTGAGTGAGAGAGAAGTGGAAGTTCTGCGTGTGAATGAGTTCTGTTGTTATGTGCGGCTGTGACTCAGTGGTAGAGTTGAATTGCTTCTGCTGTTATGCCAGTGGTGTGTGAATGTGTATGAATGGGATTAGTAAATACTGATGGTACCTTACATAGGAGCCTCTGCCATTAGTGTGGAATGAGGTTTGACATGTAGAGTAAATTCAGCTTTGAATAGCCTAGAATAATAGAAGTGCTATACAAGACCTAGTCCATTTATTGGGGACTCAAGTAGCATGAGAGTAGAGAAATTAGTCAATGGTAGCTCTAAGAACACAGTGTAAGTACAGTTTGAGCTTTGTGCAAATAATAAATTCACCCAAACTCAAAGTGGACACCAAGTGTCTGCTTGCTGCTTGTTGAATTAAATGAGGTTAACCCTGAAGTTAGCTACAACTTTGGGCCCAAAGCAGACCAACATATGTCCCCTGTTCTTTTTGACTATGGCTGACGCGCATATGCAGTAAAGGTAAACATAATGGCCTGAGGAGAAAGCTTTTAAAATCCCCAAATGGATCAGGATGAATTATCTGGTTACCAAGCATATCTCAAGAAAAGTCAATCAAAAAACAAAACAGATAAACTCTTGTTGTCACCATCAGAAAAATTCTGAGGATTCTGAGTCAGTTGGTTTCCTCTTGGCACCATGAATGTCATGGTCAGAGTCACTTCATAGAAATGTATTGTATTGGTGTTGAGTTATTTCTATGTGGGTCAGTTTCCCTCTTTTATCACAATGGCATGGTTCCAAAGTTGAGTGTCATTTTATCAGTGCACACATTATGTCATGCTCTGTTTACTGTCAATCACCAAACCCCCACAGGAAGAAATACAAGTCTCTACCGATAAAATAATCCAGCAAGAATGTGTTGCCTTACAAACTTAATTTTCCTTTTGTTTTGGGTTTCTTTTTAGCTGGCAAAGTGCAATGAGAATTTTGGGTCAAAAAGTTCAAATCGAAGATGCAGTTGTTTGGAAAAATGTTGTTTGAGTAAAATAAAAAATGTTTTAAGATGCTGTTGTTCATCATCATATTTCCACTGTTGGACTGGCTTAGAGAAGGGTCGACCTAGCTCTAATTACGGAGTGGTGAGGTAGAACGTGTGTTTTACCCTCAGAGTCACAGTTGGGATCATCAGGTATAGGCGTGTTAAAAATCTGACAAGCCATGAAAAGCGAACCTGCTTTAAGCAAAAACAAGAAATGGAAAAAAATATTCTGTCTTTCTGGAAAGACCTGAACTCTTGGTTACGTACAGAAACACATCAAAGAGGCACAGGTCTATGTCATTAGACACTTTAAGCTTCTATGGTTCATCAGGCTGAGGAGAGGTCGAGCAGCGAACAGAGAACTTACTAAGTATGTCACCTAGGCTTGAATTCCAAAATGTTGACACAAGTCTATGTAATGGACTATAATGTTCCCTCTGACTACAGTTGAGTGGTGCTAAAATGTCTTAGAGCAGGTCAAAGGGAAGTACGTAAAGTTATATCTTCTCTTTTGTTGCCCAGTGGAACCAATAAAAGGTTAAACTTAAACCCAGCCCCAGAGGTTTTTTCTTTCATACCGGCTTTAATCTTTATTGAACAATCTGTGTGTGTAAAAGCAGACTGTTAATTTACTTTCTGTAGTTAGCTTTGACCTCAAGAAATCTGACCTCAGTAAGCTAATCTTGAAAGATCTTGTTCTTTCATTATGAGGTTAACATTTAATTTATTTATGTAATTAAGTTTTATGAAATGTTTCTGTGAATTACAAGGAAAGTTTTACTTCAAATTGTTAACATAGGCCTGGATGTTTATGAGGGTATGTCCACATACTAGCTTATCCATTCAGGAGACATATAATATATATATATATATTGAGTACTTAATTTATGATTTTGTTAACTTCACATGATTTCATTTATATTTAAACAAATCAAAATGGCATACATATTGAAAAAAGGAAGATGAAGTGCAGGCTAGAAGCAGACTTGCATAGCCTAACATCCACACCATGCTAACATGCTCAGCATAACATTGCTAAAATTTTTATCTCGCAGTTGTAGGCAAGTCTTTACCATTAAGACATTGTGATTGAGCATAGCAAAATGCTACAATTGTTTGAGCAAATGTTTATGTTTAGCATTTTGCAGCAGCCTATTAGCCTTTTAGCATGGTAATATTTGCCCGCTAACACCAAGTATATAGTGCACAGAAATGTCAACCATATTTCAATTAGGCTATAGAAGACTGAAAATAAAATAGCTTTTTAAATTATTACTGATTGCAGCACTGGGTTATAATTAAGGAATTACTTAAACTACTTGATTTATTCAGGAGGGGGCTTGAATTTGTGCTTCAAACTCAATGATCAGCAGACCTCATATATAAGATTTCTCTTTTTATACTAAAATAATAGAACAAATAGCAGTGCCCGATGAGAAGTCGGATGACCAAATAGTAAAAAAATTAAACCACAGTCATGGTTATTTAGACCAAAGTTGAATACCAACCAAAAAACATTGCCATACAAACACAGAGCTATGCTGTTATAACATGGCTACAAGCTCATGATATCCAGTGTTTCAAAGTCCCCGTTGTGATTAAATTAATAATTTCAGTTGGATTGCAATGGAAATCACTGTGCTCTATAGGTCACATTTCACTTTTCAAAGGTGGAGTGGACCTGGATGCAAAGGTCAGCTGTCAGAAAGCCTTTATCCTCCCAAACCAACTGGTGGCCTGTATGACCATGACTGACTGCAGTGGACAACAGCGGGACTTGAGCTGTATTTGCTACTGAAAAAACAAAGATATTATAATGCATCAAAGATCAATAACGGATGTATTTTTCCCTTTTTTGTATAAGCTTTGTTTGATAGATTTCTATGTATAGATGAATAGTATGGGTTTATTTGTGCTTCACTTACATTGTCCAGCAACCTCCTCAGTATCAAGTGCTGCATTACAAACTCAAATCTCATTCTTCTATATTTTTATATGAGAAGACCATTTTAAGTTATAGAAGAATACTACATATTTTAGCAGAGTTTAAATATTAGTTTAAGATAATGATAATAAAAGAAAAGAACAAACCCCTTGCTTCAAAAACAAGTGTGAGCTGGATAATTCATTTTCACAACACTACAGTAAGGGAGAGGTATAAATAACTGCTTCCAAATATAGAACAACATTTGAACTTCCTCTTCAAATTCTTGCCATGAGTTGCTATCATCATAGCCATTTTGCCTCTCTAAAAAACCCACCGCAGATTAAGGCCACACTCGGCCCCCATGAGGTCCTTGTCACTCTTCACATCCGTGCAACTGTGCCCAGCATCTGTCTTACTTGTCATATTAAAGTAAACTGATGCTTTGGCAACATCCTAAAATACAAGTGATGGTAGTGCAGAGGGGGGGGGAAACAGGAGAAGTGCGAACGGAAAGTAGCCTAGCAGTGGCCCCTGCTGCACTCCACTGCCGAAATAATTAGCCCCTGGTTGATGTGGACTCCTCATGGGACTCCACCATGACATGTTCAAATGAGTATTGGCAGTGTGCGACACCAGCTGTGGGCCTCCTACAGGGAGCTGCTGTCCTGTGCAGCGCCCTCCCCACCGAGCATTAAAAACAAACCCTGTAAACCCTGAAGAGCAGCAGCCTTGAGGTTGTTTTACAGCCACAAGAGTTTCAAAGAAACAACTGTTAAAAGTGACGTCTGAACTTCTTCTGTCAGGTGATTAAGGCAGAGATGACCACCGCATTTGAATCCATCCACACGCAAAATTTGAAAGGTTGGGCCACAGATGGGCGCACCACCAAAGGGGTTTCAACAAGAAAAGAAGGAAGAGGGGGCACCAGGGGGGGATAATTCAGACCCATGCTGCAGCGGAAATGCAAGTTGCCACCACACCCATGTCAATTAGAAAAAGCCAGGCATTGTGTGAAATTCCCACTGTACCCAGGGCACCAATTTAGCATCCACTGGTGGGTGGGTGCAAGACTAACAACACACTGGATCCAAGATGGAGATAACCACACCCAAACATATCTTTTTTTCTCTTCTCCGTGATTGTACTTCTTTACATGTAAACCTGCTTGCAGTCACAGTTAACCAATGCACATGCAAATCTCTGGCCTAGAAGCTTCCTTTTATGGCTATTTTAAGGACAAAGAACATGATAATATTGATATTTTTAGACGTATTATAAATAAATGCTATTTTAATTGGTTGTTTTGTATCACCTGATGGAACAAAGCCCTAAATGCAGGCAGTACAGAGGCTGTACAAGCTGTTGCTCAATAGCATCTCCTTGTGGCCACATACTAAAAGAACACTTGCAGTAATTCAAGCTTCTTGATATAATCTTTATTTCAATACTAATGTATCTTTATTGGTGCATTGATAAATATATGTGGGTATTATCAATAAAATGGCAGAAAGTTTGAAAATGTATCACAAATAGTGTAAATATTGATAAGTAAGCAAAGTGAAATGGAAGATATTTTCACAAGTGCTAAAGAATGGTGTCATTCCTCACATACAGGAAGAAAAATAGAGTCATTTCAGGGTCAGAGGTATTCTACAAGACATTAAAGAACAACACTAAAGTGTAAGAGAAGTGAAAATTGAGAGAAAGGTGTCGGCCTGTGTGCAGAGGCTTAAGGTTTAATATCACTCCATCTTAGTTCCTCACAGGCGTGCTGCCTCCCTTGGTTGTCTTCTTCAGGTGGTGATAGTTTGGCAGAATCTTCATGAGGAAGTCCAGCTGCAGAGTCTGAGGCTGCAAGACAAAAAAGCCATCCTCTGTTAACACGCATCTGCACACTGGTAAACAAAACTTCTGTGACTCACGGGGCATTTAGACAAGAACTCTGTGGAGACTGACCTGTGGCTTTTCGCTCTGCACGCGCCTGATGCAGTTTGAACCGTACACGACTGTGTTCTCAGGCACGACCTCACATGTGTTGACCTGGCAGCATGCGCCGACGATGCACCCACTGGTCAGGATCACGTTTCTCCCAAGATCAGCTGCGTTTTTGATACAACAACTTTGTGTTTTAAACAATAGAAATACTAAAACGGGATTCGGTTAATGTGAAAGGATATAAATGGATCAATAATGCCATGCTGCTCACACAGCGGTCACTATCTGTTTTATATCCTAACTAGCAAATACATTAATATATCTTCCATGATGCACAGTTCTAATAGGATTACAGTAAGTAATTGCTGTACTTACCTTTGGACTCAATCACATTATTGTCCCCGATTTTTAACGCTTGAGAGACTGTGGCACAAACATTAAGGCTATAAACATAAGACATGACTTTTTTTTAATTTATTTTTTTTGCCAAAATATTTTAGTTATTTCCTGATTGGGACATTTCGAAGATAATGTCAGTGCTCCCTGGTGGACAAACTGTGTAATTGCAATACTGTTTCTAAATGTCCTGAAAGATATATTTAGCCCTTTGGTAATATAATTTCCAACTCCACCGCAGTTGTGGTTGCACATTGTTATTTGCATTGCAAAGGATACCACATGCAACTTCAAACACATTGTTGGTCCCAATTGTCATGGTTTTTGGCTCCACTCCCTCTGTATCAGGCATGATATTCTCTGGATAACTGCAGACAAAAAAGAAAAAAGGTAAGATAAGGTGCAGCTGTAAAGATCAAATAGGGGATTGAGCTGATTTACACAGTGTAACCTGTTAATGATAAGCGCCTGCTCCTCTATTAGATTACCCTCTCCAATGACAATAGGTCCAGCCTCTGCTATAATCCGTGCTTTGGGGTGGACAACTGTTCTAGCACCTGTAAAAAAAATAAATAGATATAGGCTATTTTAAACGTGACATACAACCAAAAACAGAAAACCAAAAACATAAACAGCTGAATAAAATTGTAGAAATGGCGTTTGCTTCTAAGAGCAACATTTTCTCACCAATGGTCACATCTCCTCTTATTTCACTCTCAACACACACAACAGCTCCAGCTGCTATCTTAGCACTGCAAGAACACAAAGAAAGTCAGGATGAAAATGTATTTCAAAATCAAAGATGCCCAGCAGCCCACATGCTTCATTACAGGCAGATGATTAGGCCATCAAATAAAAAGGAGTGTCGCCTTATGTGATTAATAAACATTATGAATCCTTAATACGAAATGTTTTCTATGTTTTCCAATATTTACAAATGTTCATCTCATAGACTGTAAATATTAGGCTCATCTACCTTTTTTGTGCCGCGATTTGCTTGGCGTCTGACATCCTTGCGATGATGACGAAAATGCTAGATAATTGATTAGTATTCCTAGAAAAGAGCCGGAGCTCGGCGGTTGATTGCCTTTGTCTGAAAATATGCAGCATGAAACTTTGCTGCCATCTACTGTATTGTTCAGGTTACTGCAATGAAATGTTGAAAACATACATGTAATGTTTTAATTTAATGTTATAGTATCTTTTATCCAGATAACACTTATCGATCTTTAGTCTTAAATGCTTAAAAATATGTTTATTGCTTCTATTTATTACTAAAAAAAGTATGTCCCCACTAATACATATATACATATATATTGTTTAGGGGACCAATTAACTCACAGATATAGTATAGGCTACTTTATAGTCATTATATACTTTTCTTGCAGTGTCCTAGTTTCTCCAGCAGGGTGCGTTGACACCCAATATTGGGAAAAGGAGCCGGTTACTATTTAGCCTACTATAGTGCATTTTGAGAAAACCATACATTCATTTCAATATTCCTCAACATTAAACATTTCAATTGGTTTTAGCCAAAAATGAATCAGAGAATGAACATATTTGAATGTTTTGGTGGGTCATAATGAGCCTGTAGGTCTATATAACATCCACATGCAGAATCATTGAGACTCTGGGATTTTCTTTGTTGCTGCTGAATGTGGTCACATATGAGACACTATCACATATTTCTAAGTATTTAACATATCCATCGCCTCTTGCAGGAATTTCACTAGTATCAATTCAACAGTACTATACTATGACTAAACAGGAAATTGAACGCAACCCTTTTTTCAGAATAAGATGCGTTTTTTGTGTGATTATAACAACCGAAGTATAAACATGAGCGTAATGTCACTTACTAGACAATTTGGAAAGAGTATATATGCTTCTATTATGCTACTTCTGCACATCCACTAAATATTTTTTGTGTATTAAGGTTTACATGTGATGATAGTCGCTATTTTTTTTTTTTTATGGCAATGCTATTTTAACTTTTACTCAACTAAATGATCTGAATACACCTAGCCTTCTTCTTTTTCTGGTTTAGCTTCACCGTGCTTTATCCTAACCTACCCTATACTCCTACCTTGCCTAACCCAACTTTCAAATAAAAAAAACATAATAGTTTATTTCATTTGCATGAGATAAATGTACTTAAGAAAATAAGATAGCTTCAAAATATAGGCCTATATTACTGTCAAAAGAAGACATCATGCGGATGTCAATTTCAGAATAATACAACATGATAATAATGACCTACATGTCGGCCTACATCACTTGTTTTAGCTGGCGAGGAAGAAATTGTAATTATTTGTTTATAGATTGAATAACTTGACCTAAAACAACATATATTCATTTACAAGTTAAGTTTTTGTTTGATTTTAGATAATGGAATAAAAATGTACAAGAAATGCCCCCTCAGTGAAGTCGAAGAGAAGAAAAACAGCATACAGCTCCGTGCACAAAGTAAACATCATTTATAATTTCATGTTTAAGGGGTATTGCCTAATTTCATTGTCCGACTTGGCGAATAATAAATGTTGACGAACAAAATAAACACTCAAAATAAAGCACAGTGCATCTGTTTTTAAACCGGCAACATCTCATGGGAGAAATAACCAATATATAGGCATTCGTGTGAGACCTTTAGTTTGAAAGTCACAACCGGATGTTCATGGCCTCATTGTGTGTGACTCGCCGTTGCTGAGCGACTCGTCTCATCAGCTGCCTGGAAGAAAAGTACCTGAGTGCAGCAGCCAGTTTGGACTGTAGAAACAGCAAATGTAATGGGTTTAACATATCACTAAAGCATTGTTATTATGTAGTTAAACAGTGTTACTTACCTTTAACATTGGATACGTTTATTTATTTATTTAAAATGGGAAAGAAGAAGAGTTAACCAGGTCGCTCGTCGGGGCTGAATTTCGTGCGTTTTTTTTTTTTTTTTGCTTTTTTCAACTTTGTGGAAATATGTAACTGTGACAAATGAGATTATAACATGGAGCAGTCGGCCACTCTCGACATAGAGACATTGAAGGTAAGCTTACCATGTAGAAATTGTGAGTTTTTTTTATTTTTTATTTAATTGAATTGAAAAAGACACATTTATTAGTGAAATTGGTGACGCAACGAGTTTTATTAACATTGCTGTACAGGACAGGATTTGAGTGTACTTCACGGACCTGTTTATGAATAATTGATCCGAGTATTGTGTTGTTTTATTCAGCAGTTCAAACTCGTGCGTCTCCTGAGTGCTCTTCTGCAACAGGTGCACCCTTTGCTTCAATTGTTGCATTAAAAGAAAACCTGCTAATTAAAGATGAATGTGAAGTGTCTGCTCACTGTTCCAAGTCTTGCAGTGTTTGCATCTCCCTCCAGGCGGAAACATGATGATTAATAACCGCTGACCAGCGCTCAAACGCCTCAGGAAGCCTTCCTTGAGTTCTTTACATAGCTCCCATCCTGCACTACATCTCATAGTCTATGCATTTTCCTCTTGAAGAATCACTGTAATGTGACAGCTTATGAATATTCCTCCTGCATGGTGTCTCATTATCATTCCAGGCTGTAGTGAAGGGAGGCAGTAACCTCTGGGTACAGTGAATGCATCTTGTCTCCAGTGCTGCAGTGCAAAAGAAAAGAGGCTGCACGGTGTCAGAAACCCACACAGCACAGCTACTGTTTGGCTGTGTGCACTGAAGGCGATCTATTGGCCTTCTGCACACACATACCCGAAGCGCGCGCACACACACACACACACACACACACACACACACACACACACACACACACACACACTCCGTACACACAACCAAAAAAGCTCCAGGCTTAGCTGTGGGTCATGCTTATCAGTCAAGAAATCACTCCTGCTCACCCTGGCTCTGAGCTGATCCAGCACTTCCTTCCCACTTAGTGACAAGTCTGCAAGTTTATTTTTTGGCCAAGTTGTCACCTTTGATGAGCAGCTTTTATACTCCTGGATTTCAAGTGTAAGAATCCACTTTTGAGGGACATTATTTGTGTTGATAACGTTTACTCCCCCCCCCCCCCCCCATATAACTGATGAATGCAAATGACGCCTACGGGGTGCTGTCCAAAATGGCCCCGTAGGCTCTCCAAGGATTTGCTCAGGGATTAGCAGCGAAAGCTAGTGTAGTGTGGAGAAGTGTCTGTCTGTGTACATCAGCAGTTTGCCAGAGCATCATCAACTCCGAGGAGGGCGATGACGGAGGCTGGGAACCTTTGAGACACAACAGATGCAAAGGTTAGAGGTGCAGCGAGGTTTGTTGCAATACTTTTGCGTTGCCAGGTTGCAGATGCTTTCATGAAAATGTCATCAAAAGCAGACATGCATGTAAAAAAAAAAAAAAATTCTCTCTGAAAACTCCTCTTCAAACCAGTCTGTGATGTTTGCGCTCTGACTGAACAGCTGCAACCTTTCCCTTGTGCTGGACATATTAGAGATCTTTGATCCCAGCCGGTCTCCTCCTTACAGTGAGGTTTACTTTGTTGCTTTCAGGGTGAGATGAAGCCATCGACGAGATGCTCTGCTATTGTACATCCACCAGAGATGATGGAGCCACAAAAATTGGATTTCACATCTTAAGTGGAGCGCCTATTGACAGCAGCAGCCTCATCCAAATGCTTCATTGTCACATCAACCAAATGTGAAATGGTTATGTCGATGCATTGAGTTGCACATCCAGTTACAGCTGTGTGTTCAATCATCCCTGTGCCTGTGATTGGGCTTTCTGTCAAACTTGAACAACCACAGAATCCTAAACAAACAGGTGCTTAAATGCTCCATGTCCTGATTCTGTCCACTCCCCCCCCCCCCCCCCGCCCGTTGCTGCCTCAGCAATTGTCCTGCGTTCACGAGCAGGACGAAACGAGTACGAGCTTCACAGTCATTAGTGCTCCTCAAATGTTTTCTTACCTCCAGCTGAGGCGGCCCTGCGGGACTCCTGTGGCACCGCTGAGTGAGGTAGCGCTCTGCGATTTGCTGATTAACACTATCAGGCGTTGATAACATCTCATTTTCTTTCATTAGGAGCTCCTCAGCTGCGTTTTGCTGCATTTGCAGCGTGTAACTGTTTGATCTTAAACAGCATGTAGAATATCAACCTGTACACTAATTGGTGAAGATGAGGCCTGCTGGCTCAGCGAGGGGACTGCTGTGTAATTGCTGGCTTTGGCTTATCCAGCTGTAACGTCAAAACTCTAAAGAGGTGCCCCTCTTCTTCTTCTTCTACCCTCACCTCGCAAAAAGTAAAGTGACACAGATCTCAGCACAAACTTGAGAAGAACTGATGAAGTAGGTTTTTAAAGAGATAAATATTGCAATGCAACGAATTCCTTGAATTTTTTTCCAGCACAGCACATGATCTACCGAGAAAGCAGTTTTTATAGCTTATTGTCTCAGAGAAGCAAGTTACGGCGTGGGTGTCTGCTTTCTATTTATAGAAACGGCATGTAATCAGGACTGTAGGTGGAAAAGCATCCGTAGCTTTGAGTAGATTTCACGGCCATCTGTCGGTGATAATCTGTTGACACTCGTCTCCAAGCTCACTCGAACATGTCGTGATGATTTCATTGTAGATAGAGCGGCTCTCCCGAAACAAGGATGTTTGTATGAGGAGGGCAGACTGGAAAAAAGTGTTTTCATCTTTGTTGTCTGAGTGGAGAGAAAAGTGATGTGGGGATTAGATATTTGCGGTTGAGATTACTCTCAGTTCCAGACTCCTAATTATGTGAACATTTATACAAGGAGTGTTAAAAAGATATAGTAGAGCTATTGTGTTTCAATGCATCTTAAACCAAATAGATTTTTAAATAGTAGTTCAAATGCAAAGATTTGATGTTTTAACTTTAATTTCTTCGTACAGGTCGCACTAATGTAGCGTTAGACGTTTCATACCCACAATGTCTTCAGTATCTTTTTATTGATTGTGGAGGGACACATCTATAAGTTGAACTCAAGTTGTGTGGATCAGTAATTTAACTTGTACCAAAGTTGCTGATTGAGTTGCAGCATTTTAAAGTGAATTTCACACTTTGAAGGAAAAGATAATACTTCAGTGATCTTCTCTTTTCTCTCTTTCTGTGCGAGCTTTGTGAGGAGAAATCTAATTCATTATTTGGTGTGTGAACATATTAATGGTGTTAGACTCCACCTGATCTCACACAACCTCTTCTGAGTTTTTTTGTTCACAGTATGCATGAGAACACATAATAGTTTTATAAGGCGATAATGGAGTAGCTGTCGTTGGCAGGAGTCATCCCAGGTACTGGAATTTAGAGAGAAAGGATTTTTTTGGTGGACCTGCTCTGTGGTGTCCCGCTGTTTAGCCCCCTTTAAAGGGATAGTTCAGAGTTTCTGAAGTTGACTTGTATGAACTTTGAATCTTTAACTGAAATCAAATTCACTAAGAGGGCTAAGGTGGTGCTTGCTTTAGTCCTGGTCAAAATAAATACTACACAGTGTACCGTTGAATGATAAAGGCCTAAGAAGCTTCCACTGAATACAAACATCAGCAATAAAGCTGAGACAACCCAGCAACCCCAGATTATTTTTATGAATACTAAAAAAAAAAAACACCAAATAAACTTTTACTGGAGAGCAATGCTTTACCTCAGGACAGAATTATTAACGAAACAATCCCCCAAACCAAACAAAGTTTACCCTCTCTCTCTGTTGGTCCGTCTCCCAAAGCTAAAGTTTGTTTCTCGGAATACTTGGCTTCATAAAACAATCCTCTTGTCTCCACTCTGAATGGATTTCATCATTACTGTCTTAGTCACACATTTGATTCTTTTCGTGTATTTGTCCTTTTCCACTGCATGCATACGAACCCAGAAGTTGTATAGTGTACATTTGTGGTTGATATTGCCACTTTTGCTTTTCTGGTGGGTCGTTTTTTTTTTTTTTTGGGTGTCCAAGATGTTAATTTGCTGCTGTACAAATATTAGTTAATACACCATCTGTTGATTAAAAAAAAAAAAAAAACTCTGAAAAAACCCTGAAAAACCCCAAAATGTTCCCTTAACATGAAGCAAAACTGACTTGAAACTGCTCGCTACAGGATGCTCCTCTGAGTTGCTAATTCTTGTGACTCGAATGATTTATATTCTATTTGGGCTGGATGGAAGAAATGCCCTCAAATATACGTCTCAGCAACAAATATGTTTGATATGTTTATCAGTGCATTTGATCAAATTACTCACAGGGGTTAATATCTGATTTTTTGTCACATTTTTGCAGTGCTCTACCTCTCCTTTTTCAAATTATGAGTTTATCAGGGCTGTTAAAAATCTAAGTTATTCATTATGAAGTTTGGATTGGTAATACCCACAGTATGGACACCAGTAATTCCCTGCCTTCCACTGATGCAGAGTTATCTGTCGCACCTACTGGAGCCGACATAAAGTAACAAATAGGACTCAGCATAGTGTTACGTGGCTGCACAGCTTGCTTTTGTAATCAATATTTAGTTATTTTAAAAGTCAAAGTTGTTTCTCGTACACGCCACAGTCAGACATCTCCATCGGTCGGGCCTGGCGTGTATGTGTGTGAGTCGTCTGTGACCGGCATTCTGAAATGATGGATTGACAAAACGCCAGCTTCTATGCACTCCTCCATTTGCTCTGTGAATAAGCACGACTCGACCGCTGTAATGTATGCATTAAAACTCCTGCAAAGAAATCACAGCATCCACTAGGGTTGGGCACACAGGGTTGCCATAGAAATTACAAGTGCTGACGTTTCCCCTGGAAACAGTGGATTGGAAGTAGGCTGAGTTTGTCCAGCAGGGTTATGGCTGAATGATAAAATAGTGCTTTTAAAGATGTCTTTCTTCAATGTTTCTTACAGTGTAAAGATTTGAAAGTGTCTCGAAGATGATCTCAGGATGTGGTTTGACTGAACTTTGTGCCAAGTTGTGGTTGTAAAAGAAGTCTTGTGTGACGCTGCATGGAGTTTATATTCAGCCTCTGAGTAAGCGCCTCTCATAATGCTCTTGTCCCTCAACTGTATCGCTGGTTAAATTGGAAGCGCTGACATTTCTAGGCCAGTGATATGGGTCATTTGTATTTGCTGCAAAGTCGCAACACCCATTTGTGAGACATCTGCCAGCGCTTGCAGACACGACGTAAACTATCGGTCCAAGGAAACAGTCTGTTAAAGTGTGGATGAAGCAGCAGAGCTGTGGGAGACTCTTATTAGACGATGATTGTTATTATTACTTTCAGGGAACACTTTCAGAAATAGGAAGGATCTGGAAGTTTAACAAAAGTACACAAACATACCTTAATGTCTCTGTAAAATGATAAATGACTGAACTTTCACATAATCCAGCTAAGTGTTTTATGATTCTTCACGTTGGTTCACTAGTCTCAGTGATTCCTCAGCCGTTACTTAAAGCATCATCATCCATAATTCTTTCATCTTTGAAATGACAAGAAACAGTGAGAGATGCCAGTCACAATTTCCAAGTAACACAGGGTGACATATTGGAAAAGCTTGTTTTGTCACAATCAACAATACAAAGCTCAACCCCGAAGACATTCAGATTTCAGAAAATCATTCCAAAGTAAAAGCTTGAGCCAGAGAATATTTCACAGCCTAACAACCTTGAAGTGAAACTAACTCATTTTTGCTTTTGACATTTTAATTAAAAATAAGAGCAGCTCAAAAAGCGGAAATCTTCTTCATGAATTAAGTTTAAAGGTTATTGGTTTTACCCATAGACTGTAAATATTAAAGATGAAGCCTTATTTTTGTACCAGGCTTTAAAGTTGTTAATTAATGCTGTAAAAAAAAAACGCTTTTTTGACTTCCGGTGTTCATGGAGCCAGCCTCAAGTGGACACTCGACGGACTGCAGGATTTTGCACTTCCGCATTGGCTTCATTTTTCAAGACTGGAGGTCGCGATTGGTTTTACCTGATGACAGTTTGTAGTGATTAAAGGGGTTTCCCAGAAAGCACTTCTCATATTTTTCCAAATATAACCCACCATGGGTTGTGTATCCTCAACAAACTCCATCACACTTTGCAAATATTGTGACGAGTCATTTAAAAAAAAAAAAGGTTTGTTCCTCAAGTGGGAGAGTGAATTAAATCTGCTTCAATTTTGGACTTCCTCCTGGGCTTAACGAAACGTTTGACATCACACCGTGTGATCTACGACATTTTAAGACACTTTATTTTGATAATGAGAAATCATCCAGTGATAATGAACTAAAAGAATAGAAAACCAGATGCGAGCACAAATTGGCCGTCTTAAACAGCAGGTGTTTCTTTAAATTCCCACACAGCTCAAAGGAGGCACGCTCACACCCCGTCTTCTACCAGCTGATACACAACACTGCCCGACACACAGTGTAACACAATTACCACAACAATATGCAGCGTCTGCAGATTTACAATCAATGAAATGAATCAACTGCTCGCCTTTTTGTAAGAGACATCGATTGATTGCAACAACAATAATAATAATAATCACCTCATCAGCTGAGATTCAGACAGAAGGCTCACACCTTGTGTCAGCAAGCTGCTGCAGCTTCACTGAGGGGAGCATAGGATGCAGGATCTGGCTCAGTCGAGTTCAATTCTTCTTGGAAAATGCCTTTAGCTTGCTGAGCTAAAGAGTCTTTGTTTATTCTGCCTCGGTTCATGACAGCCTGTCATGAAAACATGCAATGTAATGATGTATGCCATCAGAGTCATATGCTAATGACATGCTGAGTGTGAATAAAGCATGTGGGTCAGGGATTCTGACTTAAGTTATGCATGCATTTCACTTCTTGGCTGTCCTTGGGGAAAAACTCTGCACAGGTGTGTCTATAATGGATGTTTGCTTCATGCCTCTAAAGCATTTTGTTGTGGCAGGATAAACTAATAATTGCTTCTTGGGAGTATGAGGAATTTATGTTGATTTACTGAAGTTTAACATTTGTCAGAGAGAGAGAGAGAGAGAGAGAGAGAGAGAGAGATCACAGGTCGCCTCAGTTTGATTTCAACAACAGCCACCAGAGCAGATCAGTGACGGGATGTTTCACACCCTCAGCCTGCGGTCACAACCGGCTGGAGAACAGCTACTGCTCGCCCTCGCCTGTACGAGCCCGCTTGACAGACATCGTCCTCTCTGATCTCAGATCAGAGCTCCCATGGAGGAGCTCCCCAGAGGCTGCAAATCCTCCGCTCGGGTGGAGAACAGTTCTTTGGCACCAGAACGGTCCTTTCTGTCACAATCCACCTCCTGTTTTTTATTAAGCAATCTCTGTTTTGTTCATAATGTGGTATTCCGAATATGAAGACTGTTTAGGGGAGAGAGAAGTCATTCTGATTCAAGTCATGAACTGCGTAAGTTTCTTATACCTCATAAAGCATCATAAAAACTGCTTAGTGCCCGATGGCATGTAAAATATTGATGGGCAGCAACATTTTTAAAGATCCCAGCCAGAGGGGCGCGGTAAACAGGTCCGCCTGCAGGAAGCCATCATTCACAGCCACTTTGTGTGGGAACACGGGCATCCAGTTTGACAGAATGTCAACAAGCTATTAGTATTGTCAACAAAGCTGTGACATGTTATTTAATCTATACAAATTAATTCGAAGTTTCAATGTGAGCAGAAAAGTCAAGGACCTTGTTTTTCAGGATTGTAACTTACATTAAATCACTATGATTGAGGCCATAAGTGTGAAGATTTGCCTGCAGATTTCTGTGTATTGAATATAAATATAAATATAAATAAAACATTTCAGAGCCTTTCCCATTCAGGGCCAGTTATTTCTACTGCTGATGGCTAAGCTTGTCAATGATGACTCTTAAGTAATGTGTCCTCTTTTCTGCAGTAGAAAAAGAAACACCAAATGTATGATTTCCCCCAGAGTAGCCACTTTGACTTGTTATCTCTTTTTAATAAAACAAATTCACCCAGTGACCTTGTCTTGTTGGCACAGAGGATGATGAATGACTCTGCCACTTGTTCAATTTCTGAAAGTATGTAGCGCCGATGAAATGTCTTTGTTGAAGTTACAAACTAAAAAATAGCCTTTTCCTCAAAATAAAAACATTGCCTAGTTTATTTGACTAAAATCTCCTCTTCCAACCATATATATTTAAGAAGTATGGATGTTTCAGGCTGTAGTAGTAAGGCATTTATCCCCTTCCCACTCTTCAAAGAAAGGGTAGAATAACATCCATGCCTCAGCCTAAAGTCTGTTCTAGTGGGGCTGGCAGGGTAACAACATCTCACAATCTGTATATGCTCCTGACGTGTGCATCTATCCTTGACAGACAGCCAACTTAAAGATGTATGAGAATGTTTGTGTTTGTTTCCAGATTACCCAGGAGCAGTTTATCCTCGCGTCTCAGTCCCTGCACCTCCAGCGGCCCGGCTGTGATGCCGTGTACCCGGTGGGACTGTACGGCTGGAGGAAGCGAGGCCTGTACTTCTTCCTGCTGCTACTCCTGGTCACCATGATCGTTAACCTGGCCCTCACGGTGTGGATCATGAAGGTCATGAATTTCTCTGTGGTGAGTTCAGCAAGTCTATTAGGCATTAACATTTAGTTATGCAACAACTTCACAAGTGAAGGTCCTGAGCTGCAGTTTATTGACGTGTGAACAGTCTGTTAATGTGATATTCAATGTTAGAAAGACTGGCAGTTCTTTCTTGGAAAATAATCTATGTATTGGGGCTATACAAGTTCCTGTGAACTCAAAATAGATGTTTAACATTTATCACCACATATGTTTGCACTGTTCCCGTTTTGCCAGTTTCTGGCCCAACAATGATAAAAAAATGAGTTTTACAGTAAATTTTCTAACGAAATTTTAAAGTTTGAAATATCAAGGTGGAAAAAAAAAAAAAAAAATTTGACTTCTCATCCTTCACTCGGGGGCTAATGCTGATTTTGAATTCAAATTAAGTTTTATGTTTCTTCAAAATTAAAGAGGTCTCTCACTCTCTCTCTCTCTCTCTGCCAACTTTCAAAAGGAGAATAAATCAGTCTGTAACATAAAATAATGAACAGATTTAAAAATGTTCAATTACAAAAACATCAAATCAAAATGAAAGAGAAAAACTAGTAAAGCAGGAGCCTGAGTGGCTGGAGGAAGACAAGTGCATAAAAAACTCAACCAGAAGCCCAGAAAAAGTGATGTCAACAATTGAATCTTCCTCTGAAACAAACAGTACATTGATTTTTAAGTTTGGTTTAGTAATGTGAAAGGGTCTTCCTCCGAAAGTCTTCTAGGCTTCCAAAATGAATACAAAAAAAAAAGCAACTTAACATTTATCGTAAAATCATTAGTTTAGATTTCTCTTTAAAAACTGCATCAAACTTATCACATTGTTATGAATCGAAACATTAAGGGTGTGCTTCGGTTATAGAAAAGTCTGGATTTGTGAATTAAACAAAATGAGATCAATTTGGAGATGATGAAAAACCTTTGGTCTCAACACTGGGCTCAATAATGATCTGCGTATTTGACCGTTTCTAAAGTCAGCATTTATTAATTCACTGTAATGTAGTCAAGGACGTCTCCTGATTTCTCTCTTTGACCTTAATACGACGTCTCAGAGGAAGAATCCTCAATGTGTCACAGGCATCATCTCATGTTGTGCACTTTGTCTCATCTGGATTTGATAAAGAATCACAAAAGACTCGGCAGCAGCCCGACTGACACAGTGCCTGTTAATCTCCAAACGGAAAACCAAACAGGCAGCTGCTGCGAGCTCCTCTGACATTTCCAGGGACAATGCACACAATTTAGCATTTTGTCAACAAACTGGGGATGGCAGCATCCCCCCTCTGTGACCGATGCGTCCCCGGGTTCCTGCTATCACTCCTCTACTCCTCTGCCTCCCATCAATCTGTGTCGCGAGCAAAAGACCTTATCAGTGCTGCTGGTGTCGCTCCAGAAAATGTACTTCCTGCTCCCCATCTCTGAGGACACGGGCAGCTAAATAAGAAAACACATGCCAAACTACACCCTGCTGGATTGGTCGTATTATCATTTTTCCGGGGGCCTCTGGCATGAGAGCATTGTTTTCTGGTCAAGCTCCAAAAAAAGCATGATCCTACATTTCCCACACTGCATTTAATCTTATTATTACATCCCCCCTGCCATGTCAATTGCCTCACTCTTGGCACATGGTTCAAATTATAATTATGAGCGACTGAGTGGGGAGAAAATGTTGATGTCTGCTTCGACCTTGCAAATCAGAGTTGGAGTCATCAGGATTTTCTTTCACTAACATTCTGCTGGTGTAAAGACTATTAATGCACCTTTGTGTAGAGTAACACAGTGAAATCCTACCTTTTAAGTCTCACCATGGATTCAGTTAAAAAAAAAGTTTTTGTATCTGGTTTCAATAAGTAGCAAATTACTAAAAAAAGAATAATACTGTGAAATTTCAAATATTATCTCATCCCAATCTGAAGCCCAGCCCCTTTAACTAGCTCGGTGTTGCCGCACAAATAAAGGCAGATCTCAATTAGAGGACCGTGTGCATCTAGTGTTTATATCATATGCAGGTTGGGAAAGATGTGCTGTCTTACAAAGCAAGACCAAATCATCCTAGTTATGTGCACAGTTAAATATTCGTTCAGGGGTAAATTCACAGTTTGATAGTCTGTTCTATTTTTTGCTGTTTTGTTTGAAAATAATACAAGCCGCCTCTTGTTATTTTCATTTGTTTCATAGCCCAGGCTTTACGGTAACTACAGTACATTGCAAAAGTATTTAACCCATTGGGCATTTCCACTTTTTACAGTTTCACAATGTGGAATTGAAATATTCTTATTAGAGCCCTCAACCTTTCACTTACAGCAGTCCGAAATCTTGACATCTGTTGAATGAACAAGTTAACCTGAAGCTATTACTACCGCCTGACTCTCAAGTGTTTCACAGAAAAGTAGTGAAATCTTTTTAAAGGTGCACACTAGTGATCCCACATATCTTTATTTTAAAATGTCTTCCAATACCATGCCCTCCTACTTTAAAATAGTGGAGTTTCAACCATTTAACCCAAATCAAATTTGCATTTTTATCGTGACAGCTTAGAGACAAGTTCTTCAATACTAAGGCACCTCTCTGTACCTTAACAAAAAATACTCTCCGAGCTGGTTTCTCCAAATTGACATTGCCTGTTTGTATTTCTGGGTCTTGTCTTAAAGTATAACTGATGTAAAATTCTGTATCTGCACCAACTTTACAGCTCTGTCCTCGATCAAAGCATTAGCAAAGAGTCGCCTTGTAAAGTTGTACAGGCACAAGGAGGATCCCTGTGTTTCAGAAAAGGACACTTAAACGTCTGTCTCCTTGTGAAGGACAGCAGGTCCTTGGCAGATCTCTTTGACTCTGCACTTTTCTTTTAAACCAGACAAAGTTGAATCTTCTAGTTGTCATTTTTCCACCACATAATCATGGCCTGTGTCTTTTCATTTCTTTCACCCACCAATGCCGAGGAGCTCGTCCTAGGCCTTCAGCGAGTCACGACTGATCTGTCGTAACGCCCTCCTGTTTTTGCTGTCTCACACCTAAACGTCTGACTGACTGTAGCTTCACACACCCTTCACTCCCACCACATCACCTCCACTTCAGCACAGGAGTGACTTTACCGTCTGGCTGCTGACACACAAAGCGCTCCACACTTCCCCACCCACCGCCTCCACAACTTTGTCCTCCCATACGTCCCCCGTCCTGTCTCTCTCTACCACGTATAATGGAGCTCTCCTCTGCCTCTATAATTCACTATCTCCATCCATTTGTGCTGCCAGCACTATGGCTTCTACCAACACGTCCATCAGAACCCATCTGTTCACACACATCCCATTCACGCACACAAAAGAGGCTCTCAAACTAACTTTGCTCACTGACGTGTACCATGGCATAACCTTTTGTGGATTCCTTCTGAATTATCTACCACCCAAATCACTTCCTGAATGAAAAAAATGTGTTGAAGGGAAATTCTTTTTTATTAGGGCTTTGAAAATGTGTTTTTGAATCAAATCTTTTCAGTTGAAATTGAAAAGTAAGGGATGATCCCTTACTTTTCAATTAAGATTGATCCGATCAATCTTAATGTTAACTGATGACATCTAACTTCTATCCTCTTCTTTCTCTATTGTGGTTGACAGTTGCCGTGGTAACTTCTTCTCGAACACAGTTAGCAAGTCCTTAGACACATATCCAGATTCATCATCAGATTTACTCTTAATAGCAAAATGATTTAAGAAATATGAATCATGCTTTTTTGAAGAACATTTGAAACGGCAGATTGAGACCATAAACAGGCCAGAAAAATGTCTGGTGAGGCAAAAGACGAATCGTGAAGTGGAGTCATCGCCTGTTGGCCATTAGATAAAATGCAGCATAATGGTCTTTCTGTATGTCCACGTCTTAACTACACAACATAAGGTGCCCACTAATGACGCTGTGTTTTTAATGGTGGATATTTTGACTTGTCATAGCAGGAGAATTCAGTGAATATGCCTCAGTTTCCTGAAATGTACCAGTGAACCTGGAAATAGCCTCTGAAATATGGAACTGTAATGGTCGGCACAAATGTAATATAAACAGGATTTGTTCTACAGTACAAGTTCAAATTTATTTTGTATTTAAGTCCAATTCTTTTGATGTTGTTGCTTTCTGAGGTTTTAAGTTATTTCTTGTAACACAACAATTTAAAGAAGTGTTAATAATAATCCACAAAGCCTCTGGTAAATATATTTGACCATACTTCCTTGGTCATCAACATTCATCTCACAGCTGCCACATTAGCCTGCTTCTCCTCAGCCCGCCTCCCCCTGCATGCCGCTCGTCACCCTGACACCTCCGAGTGTCTGCGCTATTGTCACCTCCATGTCATGTCCTACTTTCTCACTGTCACTCAGCTCTGCCGCCCCTCCACCGGCCCTCCGTGCCCTCCTCCTAATGCAGTTCAGTGACAGCGGGATTCCAATTTTTGATGCATTCAGGGAGAGATAATCCTTGAGAGTTAAAACAGGAAAAATCGGCAGTGCTCGTCACAGCCTCACTGATTGTCCTGGTTTGTTTCAGGACGGGATGGGGAACCTGCAGCTGAACCCGGACGGGATTCACCTGGAGGGGATCTCTGAGTTTGTCCTGCCTCTGTATGTGAGCGAGATCCAGTCCAGGAGGGTAAGTTGCTCCCTTGACTCTTTTCCACAACTCGCACCTCGCCTCTAGTTGATCAATACTTTGTAGCAATGATGAACTCGGAGTAACAACCATCGACTGAAACCCGTGTGAAGATCTCGCCCAAGCTGCAGACAAGCTGATATTGATCTGAGCGGTGAGGAAGTTATGATCAATTCATTAACAACAAAGGCCAACTTCCCCTGAACTCTGGCTTGATGATACTTTGATGTTAACTTATATTGTGCTTGGATAGACACTCTTTCTCCCCACATCCTTCTCCTCCTCATTTCCTGTCCCCCTCCACAGCGCACTATCAGGTCCTCCCATCGGCCGGAGATGGGTATTAGGCTACCTCTCGGCTCCTCTCAGGCCACATACAAACCCTACAGGAGATTACAGGCATTTACAGAAGGACCACAGCCCCCCCCCCCCCCCCCCCCCCCCCCCCCGCCCCACTGGATATCCAATCAAGCCCACGCAATAAATTCCCCTCTCTCACTTCCCTCCCTCCTCTCTCTCTCCTCTTTCTCCTCTTTGATGTTCAGTAGATTAACCAACACAGCTCCAGCGCAAAGTTGATCCAAATTTCTCCTCTCCCACACGACACACAGACACTCGGTTGGATCATCCCCTTTTTCAAGTGATTAGGCATGGTGCGGAAAGCAATTTCAAGCCCTGGAAGCCGGGGTTCCATGTAAATTTGATTTTTTTTGGAGGGATGTCGACAGAGGAAGTGGGGTACAATTCGCCACAGAGGATCGAGAAACAACTCGGAATAGCCCACTCTTCGACTTTGATGTCCAACTCTGAGCTAAGTGGTGATTTGAATAAAACAGCTGTGCGCTTAGCATTAGAAAACACCTCAAGGCCATAGCTGACACCCAAGCCCAACACTAAACAAAGCCAATATTTCATTCCCCGGTGCAATACTACCTGCAGACATTTTTATTGTCTTGTTTTACAGACGTGCTGTGCACCGGCCCCCTTATCTACCCGCACCAGAGATATTTGCAGGACAAAAATCTCTGTGGGTCACTCGATATTTCTCACCTGAGGAAATATGTCAAGCACTGCAAGAGCGAGGGGGATTACGGTTATCCAATGAGTGTACAGCACAGTGCACCGTGCTGTTCCTCAGTCAGATAACCACCATTGATCAATAAGCCATTACCACAAACAGCAATGACCTCAGTAGTGCACCCCAGGTATCTTAAAGTTAAATATAGCATGATTTCTCTCTTTTATATGTTTGCTGAATCCAAGCTGCTGTCAGCGCCGGATTCAAAGTAGCTTTAGTTTCACTTCCTTTTGATCAATCAGCACTTTGAAACCTCATCAATGACTGAAGCTGTAATCTGTGAATACCAAGTGGAAATAGCTCCCTCAGTGGTTTTGGCAGGAGCTCTGGTAGCTGGCAGTAAATTAGAGTCCAAGTGGCCCCTTAAATCAGCACTCTCTGTATTGTGTTGTGACAGGAGAGCTGCTAAGTTTGAAAATACAGTTTACACTCATTGGGATATCTGCCCAGCTAAAAAATAATTGAGAACAAAAAGGCTAAAATATTACTCGACAGCAGTATTGACTCTATTGCCTCTTGAAGCTGGCCTCATCTAAAAATGTATTTGATCGGCTTCAGAGTTGTGTCGAACTGTTGGAGGATTATCATCCAGCTTTTCTGTTTCTTTCAACTTTGTAGGAATTTAGTGTCTTTCAGCTTGTTTTGGTTTCAAAGCTCACAATGTTACTGATCCGACCGACTCAGCACAGACTTCAGCAGGCACCTGTTGCTACTATTGACTAGATATGCAAATGGACTACAGATGCTAACAATTTAGCCTATAATGTCTTTAGAAATGGCAGATGATGTTGCAATATATCAATTGTTGCAGAGTCTCTGTATCATGATATTATAGTTTTCTTGGGCCAAGTATCTTGTTGTTTAGTTTTGTATCTGAGTCACTCTGCTAATCCCACCCTTACCCATCAAAGTATCATGTTGAAACACTGAGGCCTCATGTAATACCATGTATTATACAGAGTATTTACACTGGGTTATATGTCCCTTTATTTTCCTCAGTGTGATTGCAAAAAGCAGGCAGGAGTGTTCATGCTGATGCGTCACATTTCCTGCCTGCTGTGCGCCTGCTGTGTTTGAGCCCGGGCGCTCACAGCTTCCTCTCTAAAACTTCTGATTCGGCATCAGTTTGCACAGTACAGTACAGTAATGATTTCCAACTCTTAGAAAATTAGAGTGCCATTGTTGCTTTCACACTGGGGCCTTGAATGGCGCTGCTGCTTTAAGGGTCAAGTGTACATGAGACTACAGACACTCAATACTACCATCGATTTAATATGTGTTACTAATGTTGGCCTCTTTTTGCAGAAGCTCTCAGTTATAGCTGTGCTGAGATGTCTGTCTCACCTCGACAGGAAGATTGATAGATGGATATTCTGTATATTATTTTCTTCACCCTGCAGGCTTCCCCTGCATGTCTTTCTATCTATACATCCATTCCTCCACCTGTTAGCTCACACAGGTAGCTCAGTGTCAGCGCACACCTTCTGTTATGACATAAAAGAGGACAACCTTAACATCAAGTGTTTAAAATCCACTTAACACTTGA
Organism: Labrus bergylta; assembly: GCF_963930695.1. Classification (NCBI taxonomy): domain Eukaryota; kingdom Metazoa; phylum Chordata; class Actinopteri; order Labriformes; family Labridae; genus Labrus; species Labrus bergylta. Next base: position 11,288,665 of record NC_089216.1, read on the forward strand.
ATGTCCAAGCATATGATGCCTCACAAAGCCTACACCTCAAGCTGTGAAAGTCACAATACAGTGGATATTTCAGGAATGGGAAATAAGTCTGGAAATGTCTGTGTTTACTTGAAATTATGAAGTTTCTTTTTTCTGGCAAGTGAAATTTGAAGTTCTTCAGTAGACATATTGTTCTTTGTCCCTCACACAGGAACTTCAAACAGGGTGGATCAAATAATGTTTGTTCAAAGATTTTTTTTTTTGTACTTGTTTCCTTATTTAAACTGTCATGAAAGGTTTTATCTGACTATGTTTTAGCCCAAGTCACTACATGTATAAGTCTGAAAATCCATGCTGCTATTCAAGTCAAGAGTTTATTAAAATATATTTTTATTATTTCACAGAATCTTTAAATGGAAAGCACAAAGGAGAAAGTTTATATTTAAGTAATTGGATTCAATCCTTCCTGTTTATTTCCCTACATCGTGTAATAATGTTCTTTGTCTCTGAGGGACAACAGAGATCAAATTAAGTTAGAATGGGTTATTGTGTTTTTAGAGGATCATACTCTGATGAGTTGTTTTCACTGTTTTCTAAATGAACTTCTTCCTTTTAATATCAATCATAAACTGCAGAGACACAAGTGTTTTATTTATGTGAAGAACTGCAGGAGCTGATTTAACTCAACTGAAAAAGGAATCAGTAACTCGTCTGTTTGGCCTGCAGCCTGCAGCCTTTGATCCGATGGCACATGGTTTAGAACAACCGATGCAAACAGTGCGAGGACGTAAAACGAGGCAGGAGGCCAGAGACGTCCAAACAGCTTTAGTTACACCATCTAGGTCTCCAAATCTACAAACAAAGGGGACTGGATATCTGTGGACTGCAATGTGACAACTCGACTGTTTCTGCACATCTGCTGCCTTTATTTAAAAAAAATAAAACACACATCACCCTCCCTTAAAACACATCACCCAGGGAGGGTGAAACACCAAGTTGAATTAGTGTGAGTAAGCTTTATTAAGAGGTTTCATGGCAAAGTGACTGTTTCCCCTTGTGGTAATCTTATAAACGTTTTTTTTTCTCTTCGCTTTGAAATCAAGTTAAAACGCGTCTTTTCTTTCATTTGAACTCCGTCTAATTCTGACGCACATCGCTGTATGAGGCAACACAGTGCCCAGATCGTTTAAAAAAAAAAAAAATCAAAAATTAAATCTCTGCTGTTCAGACTGGCTCTGGTTATTATCTCCGGGGACCCTGACTGAGCTATTAATAGCATCAGTTGCAGGTGTATCTTTATTGGGGTGAAACTTCTCACTCAGTCTCACCCACTTGCATTAGTGACGCACGGCAAAGATCATTGTTAGCGCCAGCGCTGATCTGAATTCCAGTCTGCTGATGCAACCGAAGCCATTCACTTGTTTCATTCTCACAATTTTAAATGAAAGCTTTTTGGATCAGCAGCAGCAGCATTGCCTCAGAGATCTGAACATCCGTCAAACCCCAGTTCTCTGGAGCCAATTTAATTTAGCTAACAGTATTAAACTGAAATAAAGAGGCCCTTTTTAATATGAAAACTATTAAATATTCCTTCAAACATGTCCCAAAACAGCCGGTACCCTGCGCGTGGAAAGCTTGCCTGCAGGATTTGATTTTAAAATGAGAAAATTAAGACATAATAGGCATACATTTTCAACTTGTGACATGTTTTTTTGTCATTATATTTTCTTGTTTAGCTCAGTATTAAAATGAGCTGCTGGCAGAACAATCAAATATAATTGAAAATGTGTATGTATGTATGCAAATATGTGTGTGGGATTATAGTTTAAACCCAGAGCAGTGCCCTTCTTCTCCTCCACTTTAAGGTCTGCATTTCATTTTGCTCTCAGGACGACAGTACAGTGACGAGTTAGCTTTGTCTTCAGCTATTTCATCGGAGCGGCGGGCCGTGCTCCTGCGTATGGGCTCTGATGTTATTCATTGTATGCAGGGAAGCATCCTCTGCCTTACAGCAGCCATGGTAATTTCTCAGTCTGACGGGGCCCAGTGCACCTTCAACAAGAGGCTCCATTTATGTTCATTCGCTCTGATCCGCACTTGACCTTCCTCAACAGGCGCGTCGACTAAAAAGTCTTTCATGTGATCCCAAAGAAGTGTTGAGGAGAGCAACAGCATCTCAGTCACGGCCCCCCTCAGGAAACGGTTCAAGACCTTTAAACTCTTTAAAGTAGACTTCAAATCAAGAACTCGGATTTTCTCCGCGACGCAGTACTTCCTGGAGAACTTTTGTTCAGGATGAGCTAGAGAGAGCAAGCAGGGGAATCAAAATGAACCGAATGACCTCCATAAAGATACACACTGCACACACTTCGGATGATCTGCTACCATGTTATCCCTAGTTTTTTTTTAAGGAGAGCAAGTTCATCACACCTAGAAAACACCAGCTTGAATACGACTCCTATGACTGAATGCGAACAGATTTAATACGAAAAAAAGGAATCCAAATTCAATATGTCAGTGGATTTAATTAGTGAGTCACTTCTGTGATGAACTAAAGAGCAAAATGAAGAACACCACCTCCACTAAAGACACACAGCGGGGTTTGCAGTTAGTTTAGAGCATATGGAACTAATGACCCGCGTATAGCTGCTCTAATAAAAATGTGAAATTGACAATGAATGATTCAATCATCTGTGTAATGTAAGAGAGGTTACATCGAGGAGCATTCGCAGCTAGAAGATTATATATTAATTCCAAATATATGTCGATGTTGCACCACATGATAGATTTATAAAGAAGCAATAGTTTGCAGCCAGGTTTGCCTGTGTCAGCCATATGAGGGAAAATCGGTCATTGTTGTGTTGATATCTTGTTACAGCTGCGACACGACTTCCAAGAAAAGTCAAAGTTGTTGGTTAGCCAGAGATCTTCTCCAAACAGCCCCTCTTTATGTGGTTTCTAGGGATGATTCAGGATTGATACACCTTTCATTTTTACTGGCGTTACCAACCAGCTCCCCGATCTCAACGATAACGAAAAATAATTTGCTTACGCAAGACTCAATCTCCTACCTATGGAAAGAAAAACAATTCTAATATAACACAATTATTTTTCTACTTTCTTTCTTTCTCTTCTCGTCTCTCGCCTTCCCAATTCATACTTCCCCCTAGGACAGCATGCTGGTCTTACAGTCAGAGAAGAATGTAACGCTGAACGTCAGAAACGAACAAGGCCAGCTGACCGGTCAGCTCACAGTGGGTAAGTCTCTGATTGTCTCTGTTGCCATTTCACGAGAAGGTTGCCATTCTCCTGGGAGATCGTTGTCTGAAGTTAGTTTAACAATGACCTGTAGTTAGTGAGTGGACATAGCCACTGTGACAACACACATTTGTTTGATGCTGTTTGAAAGACTTCTTCTGCGTGGGGGAAAGCGAAATGAAAACCCCAGACTCCTACGCACTGCCTACTACAATAAACCAGTGAACAAGAACCAAGAACACTGATTGAGCCAGTCATTGTTAAAATAGGAACACACACCTGCTATTAGGGCTAAACAGTGTGGTTCTGGAAGCAAAACTCCCATTCATTTTCTTCATAGTGGATTTGATTATTAGCCACAATGTCATTACCATCCAAGGCAGACTTACCATGAGCTACCTGAGTGTAAAACTTTGGTTTATTCTCCTGTAGGAGAAACAAGTTCACATGATATCAACCTGGTTTTAAGAAAAACAAGTGTATTCACGATATCAAGGAAAAGAACTACACTCCCCACAATCATAGAGTGTCACAGCCATGTTTCTGATCGGTGGAGCTCGCTGTTTCCCATGGAAATGTTTTTTGCTCCTCAGCGTCATATGCGAACAGAACAACATCAGCGTCCTTGTGTGTCCAGAAAGGTGCTTACAAATAAATGTAATAACATGAACTGTAACAGTGACCTTGTTAGGAGAGCTCCCTTGTGGCAGACTTTACATACTGTGTGTTTAAAAATGTAACAGATTGACTCGCATCTGAGGCAAGCCTCCGGTGGCCACTCAAGGAACTGCACTTTTTTGGCTTCGAGTCTTACAGCTCTTGATGTGTTACCTGTGTCCCTGAGTGTCTAAAGAAACTCAGGATTATATGTTAATGTACATTATGCTCTTTAAAGTACAGCTAGTTAAAAAGTGATCTTAAATGAAGCTGTCGCTGACTGTTAATGGCATGATCTGTCTATTTTATTAATGACTGTAATCAAGATAAGACGAGCGATGATTCATCTGGAAATTCTCTCTGAACCTCTTTGTGCCTTCAACTCTGCAGTTTCTTGCAGACACTAACCTTTGCTGCACTTATTGAAAAGGACAATGGATTCTTCTTATTATCATCAAGTTCAACCATCAGTCAGCCCAAATTACCAAAGTCATTTACATGATTAATGATCACTGGAAGGCAAATGACCTGCTTATTAACATTAATAGCTATTGATCTTAGCCAACATAAGTTGAGAGTTGATGCTGATTTGAAAAGACTGCTGATATGACACGCTTTGGTCGCGCTTGACCTTCCACGGAAAATTAGTGCCTGCTTTTGTAGAAAGTGCGTTTTTGTCTGAAATGAGATGAAACTTGGCGAGAATAATTAAATTCCCCAGCAGCCCGTGGATTAATGAAAGCTAGAAGAGAAGAGAGAGAAAAAAAAAAGTTTCTGCATGCACATCTGGAAAAACACCAAAGTCTGGAGAACCGGAATTAATATTCCTCACAAGCGGAACACATTACTGATTTGTCTCCATCCATTGTAAAAGCAAAGCTTCGTCAGGGCGCCTTTCATTTGCAGAGGAAGCACTCTGCACAGTTTTTCACATTGCTAATAGCCTTTCATGCCTAAACTTTGTTTCAAAAAGCTCAGTTAAGACTCAAGGAACACATAAGGCTACCTTTTAATTGACAGCATCGTCTTCCAAAAGAGCATTATTGTCCGGCCTGCAGACAAAGGAAGCATTTTGGATAAAAATGTCTTCTGTTAATGCTTCTAATTTTCCAACTGTTATGCATGTTTCTTCCTGGAAAGCAAACAAATACAAATACCAAGTAAAAGACTTTCAATTGAATTTCTAGTGCTGTGCTTGAGTGCAATCTGCAGTGTTTTTAGATTTCATTTGATGAAACAAAAAAGCTCTTACCTGGACGTCTCTCTCTCTTTCACTCTCTCTCTCTGCAGGACCTGAAGCTGTGGAGGCTCAGTGTCAGAGGCTGGAGGTATGGAGTAAAGGTGGAGACAAACTGCTGTTCACTGCAGATGAGGAGGAGGTCATTATGACAACTGAAAAGTTCACCGTCACAGGTACAGTGTGCTGTACTGTCTTTTAAAAATATTCTAATATTAGAGGAAGAACTTAAAAGCCATCCATCATCATCTATCTGCGTGAAAACTGGTGTAGTTTGGACCTCAAATGGAACACAATTTGACAGAACAAAGAGACAAACATGGTTTAATTGCGCAACCATAGTAAAGCATGTTTTATGATGTCATGAAAAACAGGTAAAGTAGAGTTAAGCTGCATGCCTCATAAAAGCAAGATAAACTAATAGAACAGATTTCTCTTTGTGCCTACAATGCTGATGAAGGACCCCCCCCCCCCCCCCGAAACATTACACGATTCAAGTATCCTGGAAGTACAGATGACTTCATAGTTATAATTAAATGACATCACGTCATGCTGCACTTCTCTGCGTCTAATGTGAGAATTCAAATTCTTCTGTGTCAAGTCAAGTCCCATTCATTTATGAAGCACATTTCAAAACAGCAGCAGCTGGAGGGTTGTTCAATGCTTTAAAAAAAAACAATATACTAGAGTTTATAACACTTATAAGAATAAAGAAATCAATAAAGAAAACCTGAGAGAAACAGCCTCTTCAGGACCAGAGGGCTCAAGTGCCAACATGTAAAAATTAAATACAATTCAAGGCGGGACTTAAAAAAGAGTCAACGGATAATAATAAACTACAAAGAGTGACAAAGTAGTGACTGAGTTTGCGTTCATGTTCAAATCAGATATCTGTCATAACTTACTGTGATTTGAATTGAACTTTTCCGAAGATAGAAAAGATGTCCGTCTTTGTTTACTGGCCATTAGAAGGGTTTGATTGACAGCTTTTTAAACGGTTCTATAGACACGTTTCAGTCAATGAAAGTATTAAAGTTGATGCAGAGCTTTACTATAAAACATCCTCGGTGGTGAATTAAATTATTGTTTTTCTTTTGCTAGGCTCAGAAGGTGCCGTGTTTGGACATTCAGTCGAGACTCCTCTGATCCAGGCGAGGGCCTCTGAGGACCTGAAGTAAGTTCATATTTATCGACTTTACAGAATTGCATTAAAGCTTAATGTAACATGTTAATATCCTGTTCAATTAAGATGAAGATCATTTCAATGATGATGATAAATGTGCCGCTGCATTTCAAAAGTCGATGCCTGAGCTGAATGGGGAAAAAAACACATGGCAGGGACCATTATTCACCAGTATCATCACTCCTGAGCACTCTCCTTTATACTCAAGCATCTACTAGTTAGCTCGTTAGCCCACAGATTTAAAACAAGATTTGACCGTTATATTAATTTCACAGCCGAGGGGGGAACTCATGTGTTAGTGAAGCAGTCAGGGATTGATTAAAGCACAGAGAAGAGTATGCAGAAAGTGGGTGATTTGTAGACGCTTATTAGACTCACACACTTCCGTGAATACGCTCTTCAACGCTCTGAGCTCGAGGCTGCTCCATTAACGAGCGATAACGGGTTCGGTTTGTCGTCCACCTTACTGGTCCTGAAGGGAGCGCTGGGATCAAAGTTGGCACAAAAAAAAAAAACAGTGTTCTGGCATCTAATTCCTCCAGAGTGAGAGGAATACTGATGAGACTCTCTTTACAGCAAGCACACGTCCACATGCACACACACACACACACACACACACACACACACACACACACTCACAGGCACAGCTCACGGGTGACCATCTGCAGTGAGTGCACACTCTTAACAAGACAAACAGGAGACAGTAAAGACACACATTCTCCAACATGACGCTGGCTTCAGTAGGATTCAGACGTTCCTCTATTTGATGAAAAACATCGTATTAACAGACCGTCAAAGTTTGATTCTGTGTGTACAACATCTGTTTGAGGGCTTTAATTAAAATGTTACGCATGTTCACAAATCCACAATTTTTTCAGGCTCCTTCAAAATACGGTAAAATTGCATGAAATTCCTTCAAAGTAAAATAACTGAAATATTTCCGAACAAGCGTGCTGTCAGAACTTGAAATGAAAGTTCCTTTATTCCAAAGCAAATTTATTTTCCAAACGCCAACACATCAAAGAGTTTTAATATTAATTATGCAGCGTGATTAAAAAGGCAGAAAGTAAAAAAGTGAATCATGTGGGCTGTTTATAACATAAACCTGTATAAACTGGTTTTACTCTTTATTTTATTTATTTTTTTTAACTGTGTTTTTGGACTAATTGGGCTTTAGACGAAGAAAACAAGCTTCCTATTTCTGCAGCTGCTTCTGCCTTGTGACTTTTCTCTCTTCTTCAGTTCTACTTTAACACAAGCACAGGATGGCTGGCCTGAATAACGTACGCCACATCGTTATTGTGATGTCATCAAACTGAAGTTGAAACAAAAAGTTCTGCTATCAAGATTTGTGAAAAGTTCTTGAAGGTTTTCAAAACGTTTTGTTCAGTTATACATGTTCAGCCCTGACAGTGATTTAGATTATGGAATTGCAGGTTTAGGGAAAAGATAGCATTCATCCACAAACTCAAAATTCTAGCGAAGTATGGTTCACGCTGTGCTAGACAAGGGATTCAATAATTTGACTCTATAAAGCAACACGTCTGAAAATGAACTATTTACTGTATTGTTAGAATCATTACAGAGGGGCTTTTCTTCCATCATTTTTCAGGATCACCCGTTTATGATTTTTTGTGACAGTCAGCCTCTGTAATCTCGAGTAACGAAGGTAATCAACCTTATTTTTGTTAATTGCTTAAAATTTTACCAAAGATGAGGAGGGCAGTACAGCATCTGTTTCAACAGAAGGCACCAGGACAACTGTACCGCCTGATTCAGGGTGAGATTGACTGATCGAGTATTATTATTATTATTATTATTATTATTATTTACACATCAGACTGTACTGGAATCATTGTCCTCCCAGACTCATGAGAGAGAACTTGAAGGTGGAAATCAGCTGTGATCAAATGAAGTACACACTTTTTAATCTCAAGCCAGTTGTTTCTTTGTTTACAGCGAGATAACTGTTTTATTAAGATGAGATCTAAAGATAAGGTTTAAAAAATAATGGAAAGCACATTTTGCTCGGCTTCTAAAGCCAATTTCCTATGTGCTTATGTAAAGAAGACAAATAGGTTTTCAGAGGGTCTGAAAACACATCCTGCATGGGTGGAACAAAGAGAATGACACTTCAGACAGTGGGCTAGATTTCAAAGCCTGACAATTGACCCATCATGCTTCACTACATTCAGCTAGACCAATGTTGAACGATTAGCAGGAAGAGGGCGTAATGAATGACATGCAGTAAAGCACTGAGGGTCGGAGTGGAGAACTCAGAACTCTTTGCTTTGTGACCCGTTAGACAGTCTTCTTTTGACCAATTATTACCAGCAAATATATCTCTCAGTTGTTACCAGGCCAAAGACTGATTCCCCTCGCTTTCCTCTGCAAATGTTAAACTATAATTCAACAGTGCTTTCTGTCTTATGGTTGAATACTTTCACTCCCCCTCCACCTTAAACTCTCTGACCACTTCAGGCTCTTTTTCATTAGAAAGACAGACGCTCAATTAAGAGTCAGAACAGCCTGTTGGTTGATTGATTGGAGGTGTAACTCTAATTCATCATCTAATATAATGAGATCATACTGTATAATTATGGCGACAGTATCAGAACAGTTTGACTCGTACTAAAAGTGAGATTCTTAAACCGTGGCATATCGATGTTATCACCAAGTCTGTCCCATCACTTTCACAGCTGATTCAAAACAATAAAAAAAAAAACATGCTATGAAGCCGACTCGATTATTTTTAGACTCCCCGCTGGCTATAAATGTGGCTGGAGGCAAAATGTGTCCGGGTGGTCTGTGGGTACATCTCAAAGTCCCTCAGTGTGTGTGTGTCAGTTTTTAGAACAATAGTTCAAGAACACCCAGGGGGAATATCTGCTTATTTGGCACAAACATTCACTAGGACTTAAGGATAAATAATTGGATTCTGCTGGTTCAAAATCAGGCCACTCTGATCTCTCAGAACATGTCTTTATGCAAAAACTCATCATTCATTTGCTTATCTTCACATACATTCACACAGACGTCTAACGGGAGCCTTTCTGGAAAACAAACAAAAGCCTTCTCCAGCCATGATTTGGCTCTTTGTTAAATATATCTCATGGAACTCCAGACAGACTTCCTCCTCATGCGGCACAAACATCGACTTGAACTCAGGGACAAGCTGATCACATGATCAGAGCTCAAGGTTGCGTGTGCCTCTCTCTCTCATGAACACAATATCCTTGGCCTATCTTTTCCATATTTTGAATTTTAGGGTCATTCATTTTTTTCTATATTTCTATTATGAAAGACTGAATTCCCCCCTGCCAGTGGACCACATGTCCACTGTCATTCTGTGGTAAATACTGAGGAATATAAACTGTCATTTGACTGGATACAACCATGAGGCAGACATTCTAGTGCCCCTGTCATGTATTGTTTATTCTTCTGTAGCTGTGAGACTTTTTTAATCATGCATTTAATCCCCCCTCGCACCGCCCTGAAAGAGCACAAGTTGAGCCTTCTTTGCAAACCTCTCTCCACCTGTTAGTAAAGCTCTCTGGGTGACACCGAGACAGCTCGGCTCTCATCCATGTCACTCTGCCTTTCCCGTTTCAGGACACACGATTCTCTTTTCGATGCGTTTTTATTTCTCTGCAGGCCAGCACGGTAATCTCAGGAAAGAAAACGAGCACAGACCAAATCAAAGAAATCCACCTCAGATCAGCCTTTCCTTTTGAAGCACCTGTTCCTCCTTCCTTGAGCACCCTGTGTGTGTACAGTCATGCGCAAGTCTGTCTCTGTCATCATCATGATGCCGCTCAAGATTTCCATGGACAATAATGAAGAATGAAGGGGACCACTGCTTCAGTGAATGTGTATCCTATCAATCCTATAAAGATGCAAAATGTTTACAGTTAAGGAGCCTGATCGATTTAAAGCCCAGTGAGGTTTTCTTTTGTTCTACTTTGTTTCATGCTTTGGTCCCTTGTCCTTGTCAACTGTGTGTGTGTGTGTGTGTGTGTGTGTGTGTGTGTGTGTGTGTGTGTGTGTGTGTGTGTGTGTGTGTGTGTGTGTGTGTGTGTGTGTGTGTGTGTGTGTGTGTGTGTGTATATATATATATATAAAAAGCCGGTTTGTGAATAGTGACTGGTTCTGAGGATCTATGAGAAGCAGAAACCTTGATCTTGATGTGCTCTGAAACAAGGGCGCAGCAGTTATAAAGTGGATATAGTCCTGAAGGAGCCACCTGTCAGTTTGTCATGTCCTTCTCCGGCTCGCAGCTTCATTACCTTCAGACATCACTCTTGTATGGCTCTGATCTGCTCCTTCACCTGGCACTGACCTCCCAGGTTCAGCTTCACTCTCAAAAACACCCCCCCCCCCCCCCCCCCCCCCCCATCCCCCCGGCTCTGAGTTTGAGGACCGATATCAGAACGGATAATTGCAGGAAATTTGGCTCTGAGGATTCATGTTTTGACTCCTCGGCTTGCTGCCCACTCATAGCAGCTTCGAGCCAGACATGGCAGGCCTGGATGTGAAAATATTTCTGTCCATTACATAATAGGATCATCTTGTGTCTCTTTCTGGAGGATGGTGCTCTGATTCCTGATGTCCCAAATCCATCTGACGAGGGAAGGAAGCAGTGTAAGAATTTCCTGTCATATTCTTCTTGGTAAAACTGGTTCAGTGTCATTCCTCTCAAAATGTCTCTGATACATCTGTCTTCCAGTTTGTTTACACCTAGAGTCAACTCTCCTGACATGTAGGGAGGACAAACGGTAGATTGACGTCTGATCAACGCGAGAGAAAGTCTCGACTGAGCCGAGAACAAACTTCTATTTGCAGTTTTTAGCTTACTGTAAATAAATCGACTGCTTAAAAAGCACATGGGAGTGTGAAGTGAGACGAGTCTGACATTAAGAGACGCAGGCAGACCAGACGGGATCTGAAGGCTGCGATGCTTCCTTACATTGCAGACGGCCCCAACATCAGAAAACAGCTCGTCATTTAAATTTCTCCCAAACTTCCTGCTACTAGAGAGTCTGTTTGCAGAGCAGCCAGCCACATACTCCTCTCTGGTTTGTGTGAGCAGCTTTGGGGAAAGTCTCTGCAGCAGTAAGCACACTGGAGTGACAAGTTCATTAAGAAGATAAAGGCAGAACAGAACTATTCTTCTTCTTGGTCTAACTTAGCTCTGTTCAGACCTTTTTTTTTTATCTCCAATTTGGTGAGATTGAGATGTAGTGCAGGGAGAGTGTATTTGTTTTCTCTCAAGTTTTGAGAGTAAAGAAACTTGTTTTTTGTTTATTACTGTACTGTCGTTGGTCTTATTTTCTCCATTAGAGAATTGTTTGGACAGCAGAGGACACGGTACACAGACACTGAGGAAGTGAATGCTCTCAGGTCTTTCATCATAAATGAAAAACATCCATCACTGAGCAAGGTTCAGGCTCTGTAAAAAATAATATGATGCTACCAGAGTTGATGCTAGACAGCCCGGTTAGTTTGGTCTTGCTTACTACACTAGCCTGTGAATTATGTTTACACAGCTGGAAGAGTGTTTTTCATCCGGTGTACATGACGTGTATACATTTTTATAAAACAGAGTAAAACTAGGAAACAATAAATTGAAGTAAAAAGACATTTGGTCACAGCATTCTCGATTGACTCGTTCATGTAATGTGTAAAACTGCACATCGGAGTGTGAAGTGAACCTAAGCAGAAGATCTCCTGAGGCTCATTATATCCATTACATATCTCAGAACTGTAGAGAGGTGGAAACAGGGTCTGTGAAGCTTTTTCAGACACTGTATGTGATAGCTTAGTGTAAAGAAAATAAACTTGACTTTCACCTTCGGAATCCCCTCAGCTAACTGAGAAGACGTGCAGTATTTAAAGCGACCTCATGCACTACAGCTTCAGCTCCGGCCCCTCGATACATTCAGTCCTGTCCACATTTGCGATACTGTGACCTTTCTCTGTGGATCTAAAGGTCGTCCTGCACGCTGAGAGGAAAGCTGGTCAGATTTCCCAGAAAAGGGAGAGCGAGAGAGAGAGAGAGTGAGAGAGAGAGCGCCTGTCATAAACAGCTGAGGTGGCTACAAATGCCACACAGGTTATCTGCGGTGAGGGCTTTTCATGGAGAGTTTGAGAGCACAGTGAAAACATGGCAAAAGACCTACAGAATCTCAGTAAGATAATGTGCATTTACATCAGCATGCAATCATTTGACCAATCAAAATGATTCATTGATAGGTGCATTCACATAATTGTGACATACAGATGAAGCCTCAGCCAGCAATCATCTGTACTTTAATTAGTATCATGGAGGCGACTGAGAGGTAATACACAAGAGTTCTGCTTTTCGGAATTATTTTGAAATCGGGAGAAACGACTTGTCTCAAAAAGTGTTGAACAGATCTGCAGTGATTCATGGGAGCTGTGAGTTATCGTGAGTAGCAGCATGTCCTCAGTAGTACAGTCTTATTGCAACATTACAGCTTATCTGCATCTTCTTGATGCAGCGCGTTACCCTCCCAGGTTTAAAAACAGAGATGATGTTTCGCTGAGATCTGTAAAGAACAATCACGTCCATGATGCTCAAAGTTCTTTCTTGACCTTGAAAACGACCCTTAAAAGGTGACGATACAACTTCTGTTGCATTTTGTGCTTCATGCGTTTCGGATATTTAACAACGAGTTTCACAGTTGAAGTTTGTATTTGGGTAAAGCAACTCTTTTGCTGCTTTTAGAGCCTCAAACACGAGACCGTAACTTCTATGTACTTTAAATTTGAAGCAGCAATAGATAGTCATAGTGCTTAAGAGATATGTTACATTTAAAAAAAAGATGATTTGGTTCATTGTTCTACTGCACCGACTCTCCTACTTTCAAATCACTTATCAAAACTCACCTCTTCAAACAAGCTTTTAATGTATGTCTGTTTTCTATAGTTTACCTTCATTGTTATCTTTATTGTTGTTATCTTTATGATTTGTTTGTAATGCTGTGATGTCCGTTAGTCTGTCCTTACTGTGCTGTTCTTTATGTTTTAACTATTGTAAAGTGTCTTTGAGTTTTTAAAAGAGCTTATAAATAAAATGCATTATTATTATTGTTAAAGAGTTTATGATGTTAGTATGAAACAGAAAAGTGTGGAGTGAAAGAAGACATGTCTACAGGTCAAAGGCACATTTCACAGATCCTCTCCAAACTGTTTCTACTGAAAAGCTGATTTAGAGGTTTATTCAAATGCAGAAGAAATTCATGTGTGTGTGTGTGTGTGTGTCTTTATATCAATAGCGCATAATCCGGAACGTGTGTCACTTTCAGCACGGTACGGAGATTTAAGCGATTTCAAGACGCCGCCTTAAAGTCCTCCGTTTAAAATTCATTGAATACAGATTTGGCGGGGGATGGGGGGAGGAAATGTCTTCCAAACAGTTATGAGTTATGAAAACAAATCGCACATTGATTGGCTCTGGCACTTATCTCTCCCCGCGTAAACAAATAGTCGGCAGGAGGAAAATGCAGATTGCATTAGCCTCCGTGTTGCTGAAGGTCAAAATCAGCTGATACAATTATGGGCTGTTAAGGAGCCATGCTGGATTAGAATAATGAGAGAAGCCGCTTCAAAATACACAGCAGCTTTAGTATGCCACAGGTGGAGAGGTCTCTGGTTTAACACTCACTACTAGGATACAATTATGCAGCATGAGTCAAGCAGTGAGCTGCTTTTTTTTTTTTCTGAAGACATTTTGACTCCATTTTTAAAAGCCTCAGGTTTGTTATGAAAAGATAATGCGATTGAAATCCATCATCCATCCCTAAAGGGGTAATTACAAAAGAACATTTGAAAAATTAAACAGCAACAGCATATTGTCAGCTGTGAATTATAGGAAAACAAAGACCCAGAAAGTAGACCGGAATAATTGAAGCTCATGCACTTGAATCTCTGAGCCTGTGTTCGTTCATTTTCCTTCAGGCTGGAGTCTCCAACGCGGACCCTGACCATGGAGGCTCCCCGAGGGGTAGAAGTGAGCGCTGCCACAGGGCCGCTGAAGGTCAGCAGTCGAAAGGACCTCCAGCTGGAGTCCACAGAGGGAGAGGTGAGGCCGATTACAAGTTACTCTGCAGTTAAAATCGCCTCTAGCATTAGCTTAGAATATCATTCAGTTACCCGTCCTGCTTCTACTAATCATACCTCCTTCAACTACGAGCATTACAGTATCTCAAAGATGTTACATTCCTGTGTTTGTTTATGTAACACAATATCAATCTTCCATGCTTCATCCTTTAAAGACTCACAAAGAAGATGTGGTCACAAATGAAAGTATTAACACAAGGTAATGTGCCACAAAACAGCTGAGTTGAACATAAGCCCCGCCTCTGGAAAAGGCATGTAGCCAATCATAGCTTAGGACTTTGGGGCGGCCCCATTGGGAGGCTAATCAGAATTCAAGGGTGACCCTGACCACCTCAGCGCTGATATCAGCCGATACCAATGTTCAACATCTGATGCATCCCTAATTAGAAATCATCCTGAGGGAGATATGAATGTCTGAATTTTTGATTTTGTAACAAACTTAGTTGGAGCAGTTTGTTGAGATACCAAAATGATGGATAGAACAAAAAACATCTCCGTCAGTAGAGGTGTGATGATATCAGGCCTAGAAACTTTAATGTTCCACATACAAATATTTAATAGAGATTGAGTTTTTCCTCCTCTGCTTATCTCACCTCACCAGATCAGAGCTGCTATAATTCTCTCCCGCTGTCACTCTGCATTCTTTCTGTTTGACTTGATAATCCATCACTTCAGCGCTCCCCTGGTAACGTGGCTTAATAACTTCCTGCTCGATGTTGTCTTTCCTCCCAGATACTTTTAGACGCTAACACCATTCAGCTGGGCGGACTCCCGCTGGGCGTCTACACCGCGTCGCCCCATCAGGTCTCCCAGCAAGAGGAAGTGTACGAGGTGTGCGTCTGCCCCAGCGGGAAGATCTACCTTTCCCCCGCAGAGAGCAGCTCAACGTGCCAGGCAATGAGCAACATCTGCCTCTGGAGCTGACCAGGGACAACTTTGAACATCTTTTCCTTTTTTTTATTTTATTTTTTATTTTTTCCAGAGGCACAGAGATCAAGACCACTCAGGTGAAGCTCAAAGTCGTCAGTGTCTGAGCTCAGATTAGTGCAGAAGGTTCAGAGTGCGCTGCCTGCAGTGGTCTGCTGGAGGTCAGGACTCCTGTACCGCTGACAGTGTTTGATGAAGAGCAGAGCAGCACACGAACGGGATGACTTTTTCTTTTTCTAGAGGACACTCTTTTATTTTTCTACTTTCAGTTCATGAAAGACAACGTTCAGAAAGAATAGATGGGGAAAAGGTCGAACTTGGGTGCCTGCAGCTTTAAAAGGGAGACCTCTAATGGTTTGCCATTAAACCTGAAAGCATCCAGAGATGAAAGTTGAAGGTTTTTTAAGAACAGTGAGCACAATTCTGTCATGTGCTGCCCCCCCCCCCAAAAAAAACAACAACAAACATGTTTTTAATAATTACAATGGATTTTTGATTTTGTCTGCACTCTGTCTACAGCAGTTTCATTTGAAATTAAACATGTTTTTATGTGGCACAAATTACACTTGACTTTAAACTGTGAAGGATTTGTCTACATGCTTTCTTGAATGTTCAGGTAAATGTTGGACTTCAGCGGACTCCTCCATGTCAAGGTAAATCTTCTTCTTCCTGATACTGCTGATGCTACGAAATAATAAGCGGAGGAAACTCTCACAAGAAGGTCCATTAAGGTGTTGTTTTGGAGCTTGTTCATCAGCTGATGGACTATTTTTCGTTCTTGAACTGTAGCAGTTCAAATTCCTCTTTTCCCCCTGAGCACTTTGAAGGGTGCTCAGGGTCGTCACTTTGTACCATTTACTAGAAGATGAATTGAGTAGAAGTTTTAGAGCTTTCAATCTGAACGGTAAAATGGAAATACACAGTGTGGTGATGAGGACCTTTGATATGACCAAAAACTCCAAAAACAGCGTCTACAGAGACCTTAAAGTGAGTGGTTTTTTTTAGACATCTTTGTGCCTTTTTCATCTCTTTTTAAGGAGTTCTTGCGTTTGATTTTAACCATCTCTGTAGGTTAAATGAATATAAATCTCATCATATCACCCGTCGGTAATTCTTGCATATTAAATCTGTGTGAACTCTTCCTCTCCCTGAAGAGCAGCCTGGATGTGGAGTTTGACACGAGAGGCCGGCTGACCTTGACTCTGCAGCTCAGAGCGAGGCGGGCAGCCATGTGTTAGAAAGGCTGCCAGGGTGCGAAGACTTCCACTTCCTCGTCCTCCATCATCACCCTGCAGCAGCGGAGCGCCGCTTTGGTAAGAAACACAACGGCTTCCGAAAAATGAGATTAGCAAACTCACTGAGGAAGGTTTTTATTATGCTTTACAGAGAGAATGAAAGCTTGTTTGGTTGTTGGTGAAAATGTACGTGTTAAAGTGTTAAACTTGGATTCACCATGTTCATCTTTTGTAACATTATATTGGCTCGAGAAAATGAAAACCAGGGGGGCGTATTGGCTAGTGCGCACACCCCAACAATGAAGGCTGTAGTACTCCAAACGGGCGGCCCGGGTTCAAATCCAACCAGTGTCTCCTTTCCTGCATGTCATTCCTCTCTCTCTCTCTCTCTCTCTCTCTCTCTCTCTCTCTCTCTCTCTCTCTCTGTCCTATCTCTTAAATAAAGGCATAAAAAAAGCCCCCAAACTGCATCGATGCATTAGTGTTTCATCTCACCCTCTAAAACTTATCATTTTCTCCTCCGTTTATTTTGAGCTCAAGTTTCTGTTTAGCCGCTCAGGGATGTTTATTATTCATGATGATGTCACATGTTGATCAGTCAACACATTTGTTTTCATTACTGACTATTGTGCTGATTATTTTCTCCATTAAAAAAAAAAAAAGGGTTTTAGAGAATGATATGAAATGGCAATTACGATTTTTCCAACATGAATGACTTTCAGTTGCTCGTTTGGTTTGATTAAAAAAAAATAATAATAAAGGATGTTGAGTTAAATAGTGGAATATAACAAAAAGAAGAACTAGTGATTTATTTACAGAAATGTTACTCAGAAAGTTATCTAGCTTGATAAAATATGTTGTTATGAATGATTGATTGCCACAGCTCTAAATGCAACGCCTTGTTATCTGAAGGAGAATTAATGAGCTTCATGAGAAACAAAGACTGACAGCGTTACAGAGCATTACTGTGTTTATAAAGAGTACAGATAAATGACCTCAAGTCATTAAAGTTAGCAGACTGGAGTAATCGTCTCTTAAACCAGGTTCTCTCTCAGCTCTCCTGTTAGTTGTTTAGGAGAGATTAAAAGAGATTTTTTTGGAGTCTTGCACAGCCTCATGTTTGATAGAGAACATCAACCTTGCAGGCCTCTCAGCATTACAACGAAAAAGAACAGGAAATGACCTCTTCATTTGAACCAATGAGGTATATTTCTGCACGTCCTCTCTCCCTGTGCATTAAGTACAAACAAGTAGCTCACTCCAGCATTTCTCCTCCCGGATGCTGGAACATTTCAGAGGCTTTTTCTTGGCCACAGGCAATCTAACGAGAAGCGTCCCGAGGAGAGTGTTTGAGAGTCGGGGGTTAAGAGCGGATATTATCGCAGCACAGTCACGGCCGGCTGAATAACACAAGAGTTCTGCTTCTAATTAAACCCCAAAGTTGCCATCAGAAAATCACGAGCACATGCTTCTTGTAGCCGCTGTATTTTAATGTAATATAAAACTAAACACACTGTATTGCCCCAGAGCTGCAGGATGGTCGAGGAACTTATTGAAGAGGAATATAAAATCACTATTATATCTTCACTTCTGTATTTAATGATTATTTCACACGACTGACGTTAACCTGAGGAGATAGTACGGTTTTGTCTAAGTGAGGCTGTCACTAGTCTAACGTCAACTTCTTTTCCTGGAAAAAATCTCCTGCTCAACACAGAGTCTGCACATTAGAATGACTTCTGGGCTCTTTAGGAAGTTGCATCAACTCTCAAAACTAATAATTCACCCCCCCCTCCACCAGCAGGAACAACCAAGACTCCATATTAAGCAGGGAGAATGACAGGTGAGGGTGGTGTTGACTTGCAAAAATGTAATAATCAGTCAACATTTGGGATTTGAATGTTTTTTCGCTGCTGGCTGATTTTTCCATTTTTGCATTTCTGATCAGGCTGAAACATTCATTTTGTTCCAACAGGTGACAGATGTTCAACACCTCAGGGGCTGCGTGTGTTTTGGATTCAGGCTTTTATGTGCACACGGATATAAAAATCAAATGTGGACACATTCTAGGCGTGATGGAAAGGGTGGCGCCAGAGCTTAAATAAGAATTATACTGGTATCAATGAGATAGATGACATGCAGGTTTCATTCAGCAACCTCACACAGTTTGATGTTTTCAGCCTGTGAGGAGCTCTTTGAATCACAGAGGAATGTCTTGTTCTTTATGCTGCCAGTATTATCGAGTTGAGCTTTGCATGCACGTCCGTTTCCTTCAGTGTTACCTCGATGTGGTAGCATGCAGATGTCGAGGATAGTCTGAAAAAGTTGAACAGATGTGTAGCTATATTTCTGAGTTGTGCTACATCACTCTTGTCCCACAGGTTGCCTCATGGTTGCGGTTGCATCTTCAAACAAACGAGTCATTTTTTAAGATGTTAGAGGCAGAACTAATATTAAAGTCATGTGCCTCTGTGTAAAACATTTTGTATTGTTTCCTATAGTGATGGACATGTTTAGCTTAACTGCTATTTGAAAATGCAGGCTGTAGTTAAACACATAATGATCTGTGTCCACATTAAGGCTGCAGAGAAATGTTCATTAGTATAAAGTACAACACCAGTAGTTACCAGTGGTGCTGTAGATTAGTATCACATGAAGCTGAAGAAAGCCTTCTTCAAGTGAAAGCCCTTCACTGTATTCAAACTGCTTGTGCCGTCTCATGGTGCTGCAGTGTGTTGATGCCCAATCAGTCCATCAAGCAACCAATCAGGAGAATGTGCAGTAAAAGTAACTCTTGAACACCATGTAGGAATTATATTTCACTCTAAATTGCTTTGAAGTTTCTCTACTAAGAGTGTTTATTCGACATTCAAAACTGAACCTGTGCTGCCATCTACTGGCTCAAAGACCACAAGAGCTGTGTGAAATGTGAAACACCTTTAAGTGTGTCATGTTCAAACATCCTTACATTGTAGCATTGTTGTTGTAGGCCATATAATTTAAAAAAAGGAAATCCTTATTTAAATCCACACCCCTGTATTCTTGGGACTACTAGGGCCGTATTCATGAAACCTTCTAAGTAATAAGAGTTGCTTCTAGTTTCAAAATTCTAAGAACACTCTTAGAATCAGGACATTTTCTAAGAATTTCCCCTTGAGTTAAGACTAGATCCTTGTAAAGATCTAAGTTATTCACACAGTGCCCTTAAGGTGTCAAGCTGTCGGGATGAAGAGTTCCTCAAACTGAGCAGAAAATGGAGAAATGTTCTTCAAACACTACATTAAGAATCTTTTTGAATCATAGTTTCGCTGAACAGACGAAAATGATTTGTTAAGACATTTCAATCCATCTGACTTTTTTTTTCCAGTAGTGAGACATGCATGTTGAGTTTCTCTCTGAAGCTGCTGCCAGGTGAGCATGTGATTTCAAACATCTTGTAGACTATAAACTTTTAAAGTAC